>NC_143020.1:115348487-115668130 GCF_055824585.1 Amblyomma mixtum | reverse complement strand
TTTCAAATGCTAGAGCAGAAAGATTTCACAGGCTTTACCTGCACACTTTGTACATTCGGCAACCTTAAACTCATCGAATTCTAAAACCACTTCAGTTGCCCTTTAAGGGTATCACACGACAGCTTTAATGAGTTAATGCCCACATATGCGGATCTGGTCATCCTCAACTTTAGATTCATAGGTTCCCCATGACCCTGGCCACCCCCGTTGTGGTTATGGGCCATTTCAGCCTAGGCCAGCAACAAAAACAGCGAAACAGCCTACATCTTCCTGTGTTGAGCTGTGCGCACGGTATAGATGATGGTCCTTCTGGTAGAAATCTCATGTACAAGAGCGGGAAGAATTTCATACCGAGGATCACGAAACTCTCGTCACCAGTGCCGACAATGGCCGCTCATGCGGGTGCGGATGAGTGACATTTTCAATCCACGGCTCAAACCCTGGTTTCACCCTTTCACAAACATGGGGCCCCTTTCAAGAGTCTGCTAAACGTTGCTAGAAAATAACGGCACTCATATTCAACAAATTGTGGTAGCCGTTCTTTGTCCGATGCCTTTGTGCCAGAAAAAAAATATATCAACTCTCATCAACAAGCTGCAGCGTATCGTTGCTTCGCTGGATGAAGTCTGTGTCAGAGATGAGTTCTTTGTAGAGAAATATGTTAATAAGGCCAACAGTCACTAAAGCCGACGAAACTTAGGGGTATGTATCTTTTTCCTCCACTTTTTTTATAATATGCGGCGTTCATCAAGTTGAAATTATAGCAGCGTAAGTATTCTTTGCCTGAAAGATAATTGATTTGAAAATAGAAGTAAAAACAACAACACGCCGCTAAGCCGTTGATACTAGCCAGTTGACATAAGGAGTTGACGAGGAGGTAATTTATTTCAGTGCCACGTCGTCGGCGTAGAGTCGATCACACTTGTCTAGAGTGGTCAGACGGGGGCTCCAAACTTCGCTTGCAACGCATGGCGACAGTTCACCGGGTTCGAGATCGACTGGAAAGTATAGCGCCACGACCATTTCCCTATCTTGGACATTCCATGGACGTCCTAAAGGTCCACAGAACGTCCAAGGGAGTTTAAGTGCTCACTGGGCTTCACGTTTGCATTCGTGGCTAACCGAGATACACGGCTGTTTGACTTGCTAGACGCGAGTGCCGGATCTCTACCATTGAAATCATATTGTTTCTTAGTATAACTAGATGTGAAGCTGTAGGCTCTGCACTTAATCCAATGTGCAGAGGCGCAGGAGTGCAGGGAAGACGAGGTTTCTTACTTGGCTTGGCTATTGTTGGGCATAAAACGTGGATTTAGCCTTAAAAGTATGGCTCTTCTCGAGCCAAACCTCGCCGAAATGGTGAAAAAATTTCCATACAGGGCTAACGCCGAACTTTTACTTGCGTAAAATCTATTGAAGAAGTGAAAAACGCTGTATTGAAACAACTTAATCTCCGCACAGAGGAGAGCATCGAAGCTCAACTATCAATTTAGAGGTACAATGCCCGTTTTTGGCCTGACGCTAGCCGAGCCAAGCACGAAACCTCGCCTTCCCTACATTACCGCTGTGGTTTAAGTGTTCTTGCAAGCAAATCGCATAAACGGTGACGCCAGCTTTTCTTCTAGGTAATATTTATAAGTTCTCTATGATTGGTATAGCCCTCCCGGCTGAGCCGATAACACTTGACGCGGTCGCCATACTGTTCGCTGTGCGCCATGGCTTCGCACGATGCGATAATGCCGGAAACATGCGTGGGTGCTTTGTCATGCGCATTCGCGGTTCAGTCACTGACAGTGCTGTTTAAGTGATACGGACCTGGCACTTGCGACCAGCAAGCCACTCCGGCCTGTATCTTGGTCGGCCGCGAAGGCCGCAGTAGACACACTAGTGGCGCTTTTGACCATCCAGTCTCAAACATGGTGGCTGCCGCAAGGCGTCGCATGCGTAGTTTGGAGCGCCCGTGGGACACAAGCGTGGTCGATTCAGTACGTGTTATCAATCGTTTCTGATGTCATACCTTAGGCTACTTCATGCACAACGTTTGGGCACTTCACCGTTGATGATGACTGTACCTATGCGCAGGAAGACACGTATTGACAAGCATACGCATCCACAAGTAAGTAAACAAATAGGTTTGGTTTATTAGGGTTCCTAAAGAAACTTAGGCTAAAAATTTCAAGAAGTTTTTCCCATTCAATGTTCACATTCATATACAATGTTGTTTCTACCAACATGCAGAAAGTGTTTAGGTATCTTGACGACTACCTCGTGGTAGTGAATGTGACTGATGCTCAGGATAGAGGTATCGCTGTGAACAACATTCTGGAAATATTTACTAATAATGCATTCGGAATGAAGTTCACTCACAAATTACCGCAGGAAGGTCGCATCCAGTCCTTTGACATGTGCCTTATATTTGAAGAAACGCGTGTGTGCTGGCAGTATAAGCCACGGTCGAAGAAACAAATTCTTCACTACGATTCGGCCCATTCCATGCTTGTGAAAAGAGCTATAGCAAAAAATTGCGTCCGGTCTGCTCTTGCCAAGTCGTGCGAGCATCAAGTGCGAGACAGCGTCCATGCCCAACTAAGGCGATTAGATAAGGCTGTTTATCCAAGAGAAATTGTGGCATCAGTGGTGGAAAGCCAGATTCGCGAGGTGAAATCTGGAGGGCGGTGCAAGCCAGGCGAAAACGCACGTAACAAACAGCAACCTGTCGTTGTGCCCTACTGGCATCAGGTCTCACACCGCCTCAAGAAGGTCGGCGACAAGTGTGGTGTGCGTGTTGTATTTGAAGCCCCGGAAAAGCTGGTACGCTTGTGCCGCCTGGTGAATGATGCCAAAAAGAGGCCTATGTGCAAAATTAAGCACACCAAACCTCTTGTTGAATGTTAAGTTGGTGTGGTGTACAGCATCCCCCTCGCCTGTGGCAGACGGTACATCGGACAGACGGGAAGCTGCCTCAACGAACGCTTGCTAGAGCATCGCCGGACAGCTCACTCGTTATCTGGCGGAGGTCACCTAGCTGACCACATTCGCCGTTGCTCACACAAACCAGCATGCAAGGCGTTTTTACAAAGGACAAGTTTAAGGCTCAAAAGAGCCGAGAAATTTTTGAAGCCTTCCGCACAATCAATGACAAAGCAGCCCTTCTGTGGTGCTACCCAAGAAATAAATAGATTACCTCAAGGCAAACGTGTTGATTCAACCAGGTAGGCGATAAATAGAAGGTGCGCCGATGTGGCAAACATGAGTAGCATGGCGCTCGTGCTTTCTGCATTTGTTCGAAAAGGGATTTTTTTTTTAGTTTTGTCACAGATTACTTCTCTTTGCACCCCCCCCCCCCCCCTCCCCCTTTGTATATTATACCTGTTTGTGGAATAAACCTCAGTTGAAGTCCGGCGTTCGTCCTGTCTCGTCTACCTTCGTCCGTAGCCGCCGCGGTGGCTCAGTGGCTATGGTACTCGGCTGCTGGCCCGACAGACGCGGGTTCGATCCCGGTCGCGGCGGCTGAATTTCTTTGGAGGAGAAATTCGAGGCCCGTGTACTGTGCGATGTCAGTGCACGTTAAACCCCAGGTGGTCGAAATTTCCGGAGCCCTCCACTACGGCGTCTCTCATAGCCTTAGTCGCTTTGGGACGTTAAACCCCATAAACCAAACCAAACCTTCATCCGTGTTTTTTACCCGCTGGAAAGTCACACGTGTTTGACTCCGATTTGATTTTTCGCGCAAAACGCAAAATTTTAGTCCCAGTTGTGCTGGATAACCGTCCCTACTCTGATACAAAATACCGGGACTTGAATCAAGTAGATTTAAAAAAAAAGGTACAGTAGTGTAAAAAATAAAAGCTAAAAGAAACAAAATATTAACTTAGTTCCGTGGTGTGCTGAAAGCTACATCTATTTGGAAGACTGCTGGAAATTTTCATACCCATAACTTTCATTACTACTCCACAGCCAATGTTTGGAAACCATTTTCGAACTCTCACCGCACCTTTAAGTATATCTGCCCTAGAGCAGCACGAGCTGAATGTAACACATTATGGATTTCATATTTCGCGAATGACACCTTGTCGACCGTTTTGGCCTTCGCTAGCAGGGTTTCCACACTATTGTCTTCATCGGAGCTTTTTATTGTTTTAATTTATGTTTCCCAAACGATTTAGTTTATTTCGAAACCTGGGTGTCACCTTATCTCCCGTCATTAGTGCCCGGAAAACTTGGAGATCAAAGTACAGCACGCATCTGTCTTCACAGCGGCCGTACATAGTGCTCGCGGGGCTACAGCCGTTTCATTCATGCAGATCCCATTGAAACCAAGGCGTAACAAGGAAGCGTATTATTCCTTGATTTGAAGAAAATAGCGCCAGAGCATGCAAACCACGAAAAGACAAGGACGAGACACAAAGCGCTATTGTGTCTCGTCCTTGTCTTTTCGTGGTTTGCATGCTCTGGCGCTATTTTCTTCAAATCAAGTATGCACCAACTCGCCCAAGAAGAAGTGTTAAAACGTATTATTCCGCAGCCGGCTTTCCGGCAAGCGTGGGAAAGGAAAAAAAAAAAGAAAGAAAAACAAACCGGAACGCTCGGGGCCACACACAGCAAGACCAGCGTGCTGACACATGTTATCTCTGTGAACACCTAGCTAGCGGTGTAGGTAATGCGGTGAGCAAACAAGCCTCGATGCCACGTGCGCTGTTCCTTGCTTATTTGATGTGAGGCCTCCCGCACTGTAGTCGATCGCTCGCTGTACTCAACAAAGCTAGACACGCGTAAGGCGCATACGTGGCGGTGTTTGCGAGGTGGTCTTCAGTGCCTAATAAGCGTCGCGATATCAAGATCCGGAAATATGTCCTAAAAAAAATTACATGCAATCAATCGAATTTATGCCAAGGGAATGTGATTAAATTTGTTTTTTTTTTATTCGCCAGCCTATTCAAATTTTGATTCCATGTCTTTCACTCATCAGTCTCTAAACACACTTGCCATAATAAAGTTTTTCTCTCCCTCTCTCTCATCAGTCTATTCCTATTTCTACTACAATTACGATTCTATTGTAACTCCCATTGCATTGTGATTCCGTTCTTAATTTCTATTTGTAGTCGCTTCTTTTATTTATTCTTGCATGTTGAGTCGTTCTTAGTCCGGTGTCTCCTTTCTCTCTCCTACAAGAGGAGAGGGCGACGGTTTGCAGGTGGAGAGATGAAAACCCCTCTAAACACAACCTGCCACTTGTCACGTTTGGCAGGTTGAGGCTTCGCGCCTGCATGGCACTCTAATGCTGTCATACTAAAAGTAAGCTGTGATGACGACAATCGTGCATTTATTTTTTATTTTTCTCCCTTTCATTGCTTTCTTCTCTTCTACCTCCTCCTGACCCCACCCACTTTCTTATTTCCAGTAGGAAATGCTTTGATACTCTAAACCTACTAACCCTTCGCTAGATGAATGTGAATGTGCCAATAGGCTGCGAAGAGCAAACCTTTAATTTACGTTCGCCTTTCTTGCTCGCTTGTGCAAGGCGCGAGTCTTTTGTCTTCGGTTATCGTCCACCGCGGCTCTTCAGCCGTATGTGTCACAGCGCTTCCAAGCAATTTTTTTTACTTTATCCGAGTAATGTATTTGGCAGTGCCTTCTGTGTGCCTTGAAGGTCAAAACGCAGCCTTTGAAACGGTGTTACACTTTACAGGAAGCTTCAGCAGTTTCGCTTCAATCGGCCCTCGTAAACGTTCCAATATTCTAGCAAAGGCAACGATGGGAAGCCAGTATTCCCACAGGGTACAAGATGAGGTTTAATTTCTTGCGGGAGAAATTTCACAACACATCCCTTTAATACCTTAAAATTGTCTTATTGAAATAAAAACAGAAATGGAGCGTTAGTGGCCTGCTTACGAAGGATGTTTTATATGTGTTCTCCGAGATAATTAAATATCTGAAAAGTTCATAAATGACGGCGAAACTCGTAAACTGCCGCGAGTGTTTATTGATGAGAGGTATTCCTTCCCAGTAAGCAAATGTTTGCGTTTTATGATCTCACTGTCGCATGGCGCTAGTATCGACGGAGGTGCTGCTTGCCGATGTCGTTCTTGCACTTCTAGGTGTTTGTTTATACGACATGGAATTCAGAGAAAATGTGCTCTACATTCTACACTTGACGTCCGCAGGAAGAGCTTTCTGGTGCTAGAATGCAGCCTTTGAAGGCTAAGGGTGAAAGAAGCAAATAAAACTCTCTCCAAGCTAGTGGATGGAACCCAACCTGCACCCACTTTCGATTGTTTCATTATTCGGACAGTTTTCGTAACGGGGTGCCTAGCATTGCTCTCGTAGAGGCAACGGCTGGCAATGGCATTTTAAAGGAGACATGACCAACAGGCGATATAGGGCAAACCGCCGTAAATGAACAGTTTGAAGAGCCTGTTCATGCTGCGTTTGATATCAACTGTCTATGGCACATCTGAAGACAGCGGCCAACCTGCAGTGGGTGTGGCACTCTTCCAAGCACGCCTTCCAGCGTGCGTGGCGAGAACGCAGAGTTCGTGTACGAGGACTACACTGTTGCTGTTTCACATTATGCAACGGTGACGAACACTACAACAATGTAATATAACCTCAGTTTTCTGAAACTGCGCTTTCTATACTGGCTACAGGCCGCTAGGTTTTCCATGAAGCCATTTGGTTACCTATCAGAAGTTAGGAAGCGTTTATTTTAACTTGATTATAGCTGCTAATTTTGCAATGGACGCTTCTCGTCTTATTACGGAAGTGTCAAATGACATCGTACATCAACTGCTTCTTTCGAAAGCCACAGTGACAGCTTCATACTTCGCCGCATCTATTCACTTTATTAACGTAAAATAGTCCGCACTTACGCAAATTACAGTTTTAAGCAAGTCGGTAACCGAGTGATAGCTAATCCGATTAACCTCACTCACAACGCTACTGTAAAACAAAGGGAAGCAAATTAATACAGCGGGAAACATGTGAAAGAAGGGCGAGTGGAGGAAGTATTCAGCCGAACCCTCGAACCAGCAAACAAGCAGCTATCTTTCATTGTGCTCTTCCTGCCCAAAGAAAAACGGGTGACCATTAACTCGGCTTCTACTCTTCCTTGAATTAGTGCAGTCCAACAAGAAACCTCCCCTTGACGACAAGGCTAACGCCATCGAGCCCTTTATACCGAAGTAAATGACTGCAGCTCATCGACTGCTTTTACTTCGGGAATGGCAGCGTGACCAACTGGTGACATTCCAACCTGCAAAGAGCTACGCCGAGCTTTCCCATCTACAGCGTTCGGTAATCGCTAAGTGGGTACACAACAACAGCGGCCTTATTAAGAGCTCCTCCTTCTCAGAACGAGGGCGTCAGCGTTAACTACTGCCAGCCTCCTTATATTAAGCAGCGTTAGTCCATAAGGTGTACCTGTGCAGATAAAGCTGCTTGAGCCCCACTGTTTTACCCCCTCAGAGAACAGCAAGAGCTCTACGGTGAGCACAGAATGTTAACAGCGACGTGTGCGCACTCTCACGCTAAAACCGTGCACTGCGGTCGAGGCGAGAATCAGGCGAACCCCTGGCCCCTTTCTCCGATACGACTGCACGCTTCTATACTGACTGACCCGCACCTCGGCTGCCATGAACGACCAGCACTTATACCAACGCCCCGTGGTTCTCGAACGGGCCAACAGCTTCGGCGAATATCCTTCCGCGACTAATTAGCTCGCGCCAGCTCAAGCTCTCACTACGCTGCACGGTTCTTGATCAAACGTAGTGTAAACAGCGAACTATAGAGGGCGCAACATTGGTTACCTGCGACGCCGCCCGAGCTGCTTCTCAAGGCCGTCCACGTTCGCGCTTTGGCATTGTCGACGATTTGCATAAATTGCGGTAGGGGCGGCGGTTTTCCCCACTTTCCCTAACGACCTGTTGTTCCTGGTAGGAGAAAAAGAAAAACAAAAAAAAGGGAAGCATGGGCGACTAATTGCGTTTGCTCGACTAGGCGGGCAGGCGCGAAGCTCCGTCGACACGCCTCCGCTTAGCGGGAGAACTGTGAAGCTAAGGCGCTGGTTTTCGGCGGTCGCGTCCGCCCCGGTTTGACGTGCCACACGTAGCGACAGGAGCCCGCTCTCGTTAACGAAATTTCTGCCGGCACTCTAAGGGAAGGGGGGGGGGGGGGGGGGGGGGGCTCCCGGAGAGATCCGCGAGGAATGGATGAACCGTGTTTCCTCCCTCCTACGCGGAGTTAAGCGCCGGGGATACTCTGGATACGAGAGTTATTGCACGCTAGAGAAGCACTGTCCTGCGAGAGAAATTCGCGGGGAGATGAGCTGGAGAGCCGATTACATGTGCTTCGATATCTCCCCTAAAAGATGTAGTCACTCATTATGTGTGCCGTCCAGTGTTCATTAGGCATACCCATATGGAAGTACGAACTGTAGGAGATGGGAAACTGCGCTCTAATAACAAGGGCTCTTTCAAAATGACAAAAAAAAAACTTGTCGCTTTTTCTCGGCCCTCGTTACTATTGCGAGCTGGTCCTCGTCAGTCGTAATGAACCGATTGGCTCGATCTCCTATGTTCGTGAATCTGGAACTTCATTGTTTTTTAATCCACCTATTAGGAAAATTAAAAAAACAATGAATACGTTCGCAAGTTCAGCCTATTTTGATTGACAGCCGCCGCGGTGGCTCAGTGGTTATGGTGCTCGGCTGCTGACCCGAAAGACGCGGGTTCGATCCCGGCCGCGGCGGTTGAATTTCTTTTGAGGAGAAATTCTAGAGGCCCGTGTACTGTGCGATGTCAGTGCACGTTAAAGAACCCCAGGTGGTCGAAATTTCCGGAGCCCTCCACTACGTCGTCTCTCATAGCCTTAGTCGCTTCGGGACGTTAAACCCCATAAACCAAACCTGTTTTTATTGACAAGAGTTCTCGGATGAAGCACAAATCTGGCCGGGTTCTTCACGCAGCATGTCTTTCTGAAACCGGGTGCAAAAACGGAAGTGTCATTGACGACGGTGCCCGCGCGCTCCACCGCGCCTGTTTTCAGTTCCCGTAGAAGCGTGCAGTGTTGCTTTGGTTGTCCAGCAGAGGCCGAATTCACGGAGGTGTTTTCACGAAGAAACAGTTACGGTGCTTCTATATTAGGCTTCCATCGAGAGCAGCCCGTTTTGGAACGACGCAATGGTTGAGGCTCCTACCAATCATTAACGTGCGTTCCCGTGAAGACTTGTGCAACGCGTCTATTCTTAACGGAAGAAAGGTCTTACCACTTTCTCTGTGCTGTCCACTTTTAACGGGCCATTGAAAGGTGCTATGTAGTTGGGTGCGATTGACACTGACGCCGCGGATGAGCGACATCCAATCTCCCGGCTGAGCTGTTAAAAGGACCAGACGGTCGGTCCACTTCCCACGCTTTCCTCGGAACACCGTGCCGGGGAATGGTCACACTTTTACACAACAGCAGCTTCAGGCTGCAAGGTGATCTCCGAGTTTCGGGTTTCGCTCGCGTCTTCTCCTTACGTGGCACACACGACGAATCGGCGTCAAACGTTTACGGCGTTCTGCAGCCCACGGAGTTCAGTCTTGACCTTCCTGGTAATGCTTCAAGCGAGTGAAGAACGTCGCACATGGTTTAGTCCTAGTGAAATGAAATGCTCCGCTGCAACTAATTATAGAGCGCAGCTCTTAGGCGACCGTTCCTGGCTTGCGCGTCGCCGTTGTCGTCCGTGTAACCGTCAGAGTCTTTTCAAAGCGAAGAGCATGATTGGTTTTAAGGAAATGAACGGTATGGTAACTGTCTCACTTCTCGTTCGACACCTCAACCGCGCCCCAAGGAAAGAGTTGAAGGTGGAAGCGAAAGAAGGAAGAGTGAGAAAGAGGCCCTGGTGGAGGGCTCCGGAATATTTTGGACCACCTGGGGATCTTTAAAGGGCAGCTGCAGCACTTTTTTGAGAATTTTTTGATATTCAAGGATTCAAATCTATATACGCTGTAGGTAAACCATGCCAAACGTTTTTTCACTAGCATTTGAAATAGCTACGTAATCAACGATTGAATTTTGCGCTTCTCCTGAATGCACCGGAGGAGTGCGGGGAAACTCAGCGTGACGTCATGGAAGGTATGATTTCAAATTACCGCTGTCGTCAGTCACACTCTGCCCTAACTCGTTAGAGGCTGCCAAACAACTCTCGCAGGGTTCGCCTTCGATGGCGTTGGTTTTTTTCCTTCAAAGCAGGCGTTTGTGCGTTGGAAATGTACGGATACCTTCGATGACGTCATCATGCGCCCCCCACTTGGCGTTGTGCGCTGCGGAGAGGCGTGAAGGGCGTCCGGATTTTAATCGGCGATTACTTCACAATTTCAAGTGCTAGCCCAAAAAGACTTCGCATGCTTTACCTGCTGCTAGCCCAAAATGACTTCGCATGTTAAGCTCGTTGATTTCTAAAACCTATGCAGTTTCCCTTTAAAGGCCGGTTCACACGACGGTCCGTTCGCTCGCGGCCCGGGCAAAACGTGTTCATGCGTCACCGCATTGAGAGGCGCGCTGACCAGACAGTGGGCCTGGTCAGCGCGCCTCTCAATGCGGTGACGCATGAACACGTGATGCCCGGGCCGCGAGCGAACGGACCGTCGTGTGAACCGGCCTTAACGCGCACTGACATCGAGAAGCCCACGGGCGCCTTCTTGCGTTTAGCCTCCATCCAAACGCGGCCGCCTCGGTCGGGTTCGAACCCACGTATTCCGGCTCAGCAGCCAATCGCCCTGACCACTGAGCCACCACAGCGGATGAAAAGGCGGACGAAGGGATAGCGATAAAAGAGAGAAAGGCGGGAGCGTAAGGTGGAAAGTCGAGGAGGATGGTGTAATTTCACCGTGACATTTAATGACGTCGAAGTGGCGACCGTCAGTGGGGTGCTCTAAGGGAAGCAACAGCTATAAGAGTTAGCGACAAGAGTCAGTTTTGTAATTCGAAGAGGCGGAAATATCTCACCTAACTATAACCTGCCATAACCTGCTATAACCATAACTATAACCTGCCATAACCATAACCTGCTATAGAGGCTTTCAAAAGCAATGGCTGTCCTTTCTGTCACTGCGACCTTTCCTCCTGTCGAACTGGAACGTGTCTGTCGTAAGATCACGCCGGTTCTACTTGCCAAGTGCTGATGACGCGCATGGGGGACCCGATAGACGTTACGTCAGACGTACGTAATCCGCAACTACCTTCAATGCCTAGACCCGCGTAAACGAAAGACGAACCTTCACAGGGGTTGGTTACGTCTGGGAGAAGCAAACGTTCTCATTTGAGCGACATCGGGAATGAACTTTCGGTTCTTGCGACTCGTAACAAGGAATCTTCCGGCTTTCGGACCTACTTAGATGTAAATTCCAGAAACCACGAATCACCTCTCCACGTTTATACGAATGTGACAATAGCACATCGAATTTTCCGCTGCATGGGATAGTTTGCCCAATGTAAGGAACACCCAAGGTGGAGTAGGTTTCAGTTAGGGAGGTACTCGTTGGCGTCCACATGAGTGCAGTCATACGCCTACTAAGAAGAGCTGTACGGATAACGCAGAAGTTTCGCAATTGAAAAAATTCACCCTGGTCTGTTGATCTAAGAACCCGTCACCTCTATCTATCCGGTGTCATTGCTCAACCAATTCAGCTTACTAGGACAGCTTGGTATTGCTATGGCGAAGCAGAATTAACAACTCAAGCGGGAACGGAATCTAATGTGTCTAGAGTAAACCCCTATGCGTAGCAGTGTGAAGAAACCACCAAGCGAGCGGTTATCACGGCGGCCTTCGACCGCATGCCCGCTGGTGCCACGTCATCGCTGCGTCATAACCGAGAGAGCGTGCGACGGGCAGCTAGGCTGAATGCGCATTCTCCGGTGCATGGTTTCCTCCTTTCCCAAGAGGCCTATACCGGCGCACTCTTTTCAGTGCAGGAAGCGAAACACGTTGTCACTGGCCGTAGCAGGGTGCCATTTTCGTGCTTAGAGCCGTGTCATTGAAGATGCTTGTTCAGGGTGCTACACTTGGAGACGAACGCGAACACATGCGTAGCTAAGTGGCGCGATATATTGTCGTCTGAATGGCGCTAAGATGGCGACGCTAGCCTCCCTTCAGTTCAATGCTTGCGCAATGCTTGGATTGAGTGCTCAGCTCTCCATCCTGTCGCCCACCTTGTTCTTGTGCTCGGTACTTTTTAGCGCTGTGTCCTGCAAGCATGGAAGCCCATAAACTCGCCAAACAGCACGTGTTCCTTCAGTTCAAGGAGCAGTGAGTCGCCCTTTCAGGACACGAAATTACCGCCAATAAACGCCGACCTGGTTTTAAAAGCCAGCTTGATAAGCTAGCGACGAAAGTGGAATCTTTTAATACCGATAATATCCTGCTCCGTATCGACACTCGCAACTTCGCAGGATCCCTTCAAAGCCCGTCTGCGTGGCGAGTTCCGCTACGCCCACAGTTTCCATACGGTGCTGTATCCCCGTGACTCAAAGCCTGCTATCCACCGTCACTGGCCGGAACAGCGACTCAGCAGACGACGGTGACTATGGCAGGCGCTGTGCTACAGGTCGTGTCTGGTTCTGACGGTGTTTCCGATCAGTCGCGCTAGTGTTCCGTGTGCTACGGCGTATGGCAACGTCGGCAGTGGTTTCAATGCTGTGATAACTTTTGGAAAAACGACATCGTTGTCGGCAGAAAACAGCCTCGCAGAGAAATCTTCGAGAGGATTCCGTAAGAATGCAAGTTTAAAGTGTGCCTAAGGGTAAGCTACACGTTTTGCTCATCTTTCAAGTACGCGCGTACACTTTGATAAAAGCATACAAGCCGCAGTCTTGTCTGCGTTTCCATAAAAAAAAAAGTAAAAAAAAAGGGGAGGTAAAGAAGAAAACAAACTCGTAGCTCTCTTTTGTGTAAGATATCTTCACAAAATACGCGGCGTGCGCCTGTCTTTACGCAAGCGTCAGTGATGAGTTATTCATGCAATGAACCGTTTTAAAGTGTCTAATCTAGCGATTCGTGCCTATAATAGTTCTTGACAGCAAACTGTTATCAATGCACTTTGAAAGTGTCGTACTTTCACAGTCCGTGAAACAACTCAAGAATTTCAAATAGGATTTAAATCCTTTGACACCATTCATCTTCTTCATCATCATCAGCCTGACTGCGTCCACTGTAGGGTAAAAAGTTCTCCCATGTCTATCCAGTTAACTCTGTCCTTCATCTTACCGCAACCCGAATAGGTCGGAGATTTTTGGGCACTAATTATTTCACAGCTGAGCGTAGGGTTTCTCGTTGTGACCCTATTACAATGAGGCCAATCGCAAACTTTCAGCAGAGTTGGGACATCATCATCATCAGCCTAATTATGTCCGCTGCCTGAGAAAGGCCTCTTCCCAATCCCTCCAATTAACCCTGTTCTGCGCCAGCCTTATCCCTTCAAACTTCTCAACCTCAGTCACCCATCGTCTCTGTCGCCCCTTGCATTACGCTTGAGTTCTCTTGTGATACACACTTTCGCCCTGGGGGGACGATAAGTTGTCCTCCCGGCTCATTACATGCCCTGAACCTCAAAGCCGGTGTAATAATTTGTAGAATGCGCGTAATTTGAAATAGCAGTGTAATTCAAAGTTCCCAGTCCGGGCGCTTTTCGTTCAAGCTCTTCGGCAAGCTTTCAAATGAAATTCGTTTTTCGCAGAACAGAGTTCCAATGAATTTTCACCGAAACCGTTCACGTGTTGGCTTTGGTGTTGTAGCATTAATTTTTGTTGTTTCATGAGAGCAAGACATTTCTTTGTTTTATTTTTCACGCATATTAAACCTAACATATTGTAAATCTCGAAAATTCCGGTTGCCGACCCTCCGGAAAATTGCGTGGACACTCTGGCAACTAAAGTGCTGAGAGGCGAAAGCCGAGGACACTATGCCGTGACGACTTCCGGTGGACGTGACGTCACACCGTTCCCGTGGATATATCGATACCCAAACAGTACATCTTTCGGCGATCTTAAGTGTTAATTTCGCTTAGTTACACATTTCTCCATCTAATTTGACACAAATCCGAAGTTTTTTCGACCATTCTGTGACAATTTTCACTATGCCGTGACGGCTTCCGGTTGATGTGTCGTCACACCTGTTCCCGTGGCTATATCGACGTCCGCGCTATTTCGACGCAATTTCGACATTTTTGCCTATAGTTGATTAACTAATTAACCTACAGTCATCAAACTTGGCTTCTGGGTTCATTTTATTCTCCTTTATGTGAAGCAACCAATGGTTTTCTTCCATCTTCTTTAGATCCCGAGTTAAACGCGTGTGACACGCTTTGTTAACGGACGACAGTATGAGCCATTAAAGGCTTTCGCCTCAAACGTGGGCTGGCCGCAGTGGGAGCTGTGAGGTTAGGATGCAAACAGGATTACTCTCATGCCGCCCATTCTGCTCGGCTGATAGCAGTAGCATGCACATCTATGGTAGAACTTCCCGCCGCTTTTCTAACTCAGCGGCTTGCTCTTTCTGGCGTGGTCCGGCACTTCCACGTCTAATAAAGAAAATTTATATATTCAATATCTTTCACGGGCACGTAAGCCGTGTTTGCAGATGCCGCTAATACGCCAGGCTTCGTAGATGGTAAAATAAATCGTCGGGAGTGGCAACATTGACAATGTAGTCACTCCCGATAATTTTCGCTGCTTTGTGTTTCTCCACGCAAGAAAGCAGTTTTGATGCGATCGCATTGGAAGAGTCATCTCAGTAAAACAAATCCGGTCTTGTGGTCTGTCATGAAATTCACGGATTGGTGGAGCCGCTCCTGCCACCTGCCAACCGTCCTCCTCAACCCCTGTCACCTGCTAAACGTGCGAAGCATACACAGAACAGACACATGAGCGTCAGCCAGGGCCTGCGCATGCTACCGCACTAATCTACTTAACCAGTCATTAAGTGCCCTCCTGATATTTTATGTTCATAATCTGAACGAACAAACGTAGCGTTGAAACAGGACACAGAAAGATGAGGACAGGACGGGGCTACATCGGGGCCCCGTCCTGTCCTCATCTTTCTGTGTCCTGTTTTAAACGCTACGTTTGTTCGTTCAGATTATGTATGACCAACTGGCCCCACAGTGTACTCTGTTAAATTTTATGTTCATGTTTAGGGGCAGGCTTTAAGGTAAGACACAAACTTCAGGGTATGACGGGATCCCTTTTTCAGGAGGAATGTATTAACAAAAACATGTGCGCAGAGCAGCTGAGCTAGAGAGACGACGTTTCGGCTCCCAGCACTGCGGCTTTGCTCCCAATTATCCGAACACGACCTCCATGCTGGCGGCCCGAACCACGCTTTTCTAGCTCATTTCTTCGGCGTGCTTGTTTTTTTCTAGTTTAAGTTGCGCAAAATGTAGCTGGTGCCTTAGCGAAATGGGCGAACATGTGCGATCAGACACCTACCTCAGGCTTACTACATGGCTTGCAGCACCGTCAGTAATGCGCACTGTTATCGTATCCCCCCCCCCCTCCCCCCGCCCTCTCCTCTGTCCCTGTCCCGCTTTCCATGCCGTTGTATCTACTTCGATAAGCTTGCAGTGAAGAACAACGTGCGCCGATACGTCACGTCATCAAAGGTTTGGAGAACCCTTTAGTACAAAAAGATTAAACTTCTCTGACAGGCTCCTCCTATACGTAGTGCTTCACCCAAGCCTTTATACAATTTATAAAAATAGGCTTTTTTATTTACAAGAGCGTTTCTTTGGGCATAGCATTTCCAGCCGTGTAGTACATCCCAGTACAGTAAGACGTGCTATCAGACTGGTTAATTAGTACTGAATAGTTAACTTTTTAACTATTACTGTTAGCCTCCTTAATTATTGAGAGGCATGTACGAGTTACGAGTTACGGGCATTGGAGAGGTTGCTTTACCTGCAAGCTTCTCGAAAGCGCATGTATTTTGGCGCTATGTAGCAAAAATTTGTTGGGCCACAGCGCCGAGGGTAACCGCGTTTTCGAAATTATAAAAACTGATATGGATGTTGCTTACGATGTGCTGCACACCTATCAGTAATTAAGGAGCTTTACAGTAATAGTTAAAAAATTAACTATTCAATATTGGCTTCCCGGCCTGCTAGTTAACACGTCTTAGCTGTATTCTGGTGTACTACACCACTGACAATGATATGCCTAATAGAGTGCTCTTCGAACAAAGCCTATTTTTAAAAATTGTGTAATGTGGTGGCGGAAACATCTTTTATTGAGACCGATTCGTCGATCAACAAAGACACTTTCCGAAATTTCAGTTTCAGTCTCAGTTACTGGGTGTTTTAGTTGGCTCCTGCGTCCGCCAAGCTGCTGAGGGAATCGAACCGTAATGATGTTCCGACGTGCCATCGAGGTTGTTCAGGACATCCAATTGATTTCAGGTTAACACCAGGCTATGAGTTTGATGATGCAAAATCTTTTCCTTAGCTAGCTGGTAAATATCAGAGAGTGACAGCCAACACGAAAAAGGCAAAAATGTTTAGTTTGGTTTGGTTTATGGAGGTTTAACGTTACAAAGAGGCTCAGGCTCTGAGGGATGCCGTAGTGGAGGGCTCCGGAAATTTCGACCACCTGGGGTTCTTTAACGCGCAGTGACACCGCACAGAACATGGGTCTCTAGAATTTCGCCTCCATCGAAATTCGATCGCCACGGCCGGGATCGAACCCGCTTCTTTTGGCTCAGCAGCCGAACGCCATAACCACTGACCTACCGCGGCGGCTTAAGAAAATTGGAAGGACCCACGAGACCAGGCTATTTCAAATCATGTGTTCCTCCTTGTTGATTGCCACTCTCTTTGTTCTGTGCAGGCTTAAAGTGTGCAATCGAGGTTTAAGGAATGCCAGTCCAGAACTATTTGATATTACCGGCTTAGAAAGCTCCCAGGAGGGCCCATGAATCAAAATTCTCTACTCTTACTGGCCCAGCGCTGAGAGACTAACGGATGATCGTGCCACTTGCGGGAATAAAGCGAACTTCTTAGGGCCGCCCCGAAGCACGGAAAAGTGACAGCGCTTTATTCATAGATAACTGCACATTTCAGTGGAGGCTACTAAGAGTTAACCTCCAAGAACTGACCGCAGGGTGCTCCTGCAGTTTCATTTCGGAGTTTAGTAATTGGTAAGATTAAATCATTAAATGAATTAATTTCAGAAATGGAACACATGTAGCTGTTAATTGCTGAGATGGGATAGTTTTGTTGTATTTGTAGCATCTTTGTTATTTTTTTTTGGTTAATCAGGATGTTACAGGTTTCGTATAGTCTAGGCCATGAGGTGTGGAAACCACTAGCAGGCGAAGTCCTACAGACTCCTAGGTGTGTCGGCATGCTAAGGTTTGTGTTGCTCTCGTTGTGCGGCAAAGTGGGTACAATGTCATGCTTGGGGTACGATGACAAATATAACACTCAGGTCTCACTCAGGTCAATAACGCTCAGGTCAATATAACATCTAGGTCTTACTCAGGTAAATATAACACTCAGGTCAAACCTATAGCATGCGCCCAGTGCGGGCTCAGAGAGAGAGAGAGAGAGAGAGGGAAAGGCAGGGATGTTAACCAGAAAGGATTCCGGTTGGCTACCCTGCACAGGGGAAGGGTATGAGGGGAATTAAAGAGGAAAGAGAGAAGTAACGGGAAATAATCACAGTCTGTCAATTAAGGCAGTCGCTCTCAAAAAGCGAAACAGTGCCTTGTAAGCCTTGATGGCAGTTGACTGTTGTGGCCACGGACCGAGGATATTGGTCTCTGTGAAAGGGCGAGGGTCCAGGCGGTCCAGAGCACATCGCAGCTTATGTCTTTCGGCTACAAAGGCAGGGCACTCACACAAGATATGGGCGATTGTCTCATCACAGGCGCAGTTCACACAAGAAGGGCTGTCGGCCATCGCGATCCGGAAAGCATACTTATTCGTGAAGGCAACACCGAGCCATAGACGACACAGTAGTGTTGCTTCACGACGCGCTACATTACACGGAAGACGGAGGCGCAATCCAGGGTCCAAAGTCCTGAGGCGACGGTTGCACAACTCACCAGAGTTCCACGCTGAAAGTGTGAGCTCCAGCCTCAAGGAACGAAGCCCACACGCTGCGTCAGCTCTCGTTAAGGGGATATTAACGGGGATTCCGTCATCGTGGGCAGAACGGGCAGCTTCGTCAGCCTGGTGATTGCCATGAATGCCGCAGTGGCCCGGCAGCCACTGGAAAATTATGTTATGTCCTTTCAATGTGGCGTCATGGTAGAGCTTGCGGATACCGGCAACGAGTTGTTCGTGTGACCCACGGCGTAGTGCAGTTTGCAGGCCTTGAAGGGCTGCTTTAGAGTCGGTGAAAACTGTCCAGTCATGTGCAGATTCCTGACTAATGAACTGAACTGCAGCCCGTAGGGCAGCTAGTTCTGCACCAGTTGAAGAGGTGAGATAGGTAGTCCTCACCTTCATTAAAATAGACCTGGCCGGTATCACCACAGACCGAGCAGAGCTTGTTGAAGTCACTGAGCCATCTGTGTAGACATGTATGCGGTGTGTATGGTTAAAATGCAAATGATGCAGTGTCAGTTGCTTGAGAGCAGGCAATGATAAATCAGATTTCTTATTAATTCCAGGAATAGGCACGCTAAATGGTTCATGATTTCTTGAGCGTTTGCAGTGTACCGGTTTTTTCTCACTTGACCACACTCAGTAACTTTTTTTAGATAAAGGTGCACTAAGCAGGAATCTGAACTCGTTTTTTTTTTAATCGCGGGAACTCAATCTACACGTTCCGATCATTCTTAGAAATTTGGAATTATTTTCCTGTGCGGCCGATTTCCCTAATTCAAATCGGATTAAACGTCTCGGCTGTAGTTTTTTTTTTTTTTTAACTCACCGCTGACGGTAGGAGGAGTCAACCAACCTTTAAGCCAGTCCCGTGTCGTCTTGCCGCTGTGCCATCGGCGGAGTGATACGTAGCGATCAGCGAAAGCAGAGTCCACGAGTATTTTATTTCTGTGGGCCTAATTTGCGGCTATGTAGTCCCTGACTGAATCTATTTATTCACGGAAACCTAAAAAAACATCATGAAAGTGAAAGTGAAGCCTCCACGCGACTGCCTGAAAGGCATTCCACGCGTTTGTTGACTCCTCCTACTTTCAGCGGCGAGTTCAAAAAAAGATCGGAGCTGGGACGTTTAATTTGATTTAAATTATGGAAATCGGCCGCAAAGGACAATAATTGGAAGTTTCTAAGGATTCTCGGAACGTGTAGATCGAGTTCCCGCTCTAAAAAGACGAGTTCAGATCCCACTTTAGTGCACCTTTAAGAGGAAATCTATTTTGCCGAAGCCTGCAGCCAGGCATCGATGCTGGCAAGAAAAGCTAATGAAACGATACCTTCCACTGCGTCTTCCAAGGACAGTAAACTAAGAATACGCGAACCGTCAACTTGTGCTTCAGCTTAATAGAGTATAGCTAAGAATCCCAGATTGTTTCGTTTTAGTCGTAAGCTAGCGCTGTTCTTTGCGGGGCGAAGTCTCTTCGTTTTGTCTCAATGATCATTCCGTCATTCAGCAGCTTTTACGCTGAAGGTTATCAGAAGCGTTTCTGAGAATCTCCGTTTCTAGCCACCGGAATACTGACGGGAAAAACAATAGAAAAAGCCCGTGCGCTTTTGATAAGCATCTTACCGTTGTTTGCAAACGGCTTTTTGGGCTACCGATCAAAGTTAGCATAAGTTGCAAGCACCTATCCGGCGTTTCGTATTAGAACCACTTCCCAGAAAATCTTTTCATTCTCAAGTGTATGAGTTGTACTTAGTGTCTGTAGGCGTTAACTTCTGCATCCTTTCATTTGCAACAGCAGCATCAAAGGGAGAAATCGTCAATATTCAGTTATCGATTCGGCTCCTAGCGGCCTCGTTTCAACACGGAACGAACGAGACCACCTCAATATTTGTATGTTTTTATTCCTATTTAGCCGTTTGTCTGACAGTGTAGTTTATTTTTCTGACTTTTTGATTTTCTCTTTCTGGGCAGCAACTGCACAGGGTCTTAGAGCAACAGTTGTGGAGAGCGCGGAACTCAATAAAGTGTTTGCATTGTGGTCGTCCAAACAAAAGACTGAGCCTGTCCAGGCTGACAGCGAACACCGAAGTCATAACGCCTAGCGGTTAAGAACAAAGGAACACAAAATAGAACATATACACGCGGAACCGACACTAACAGAATAAAGACAGGGCCCATTGTACCAGAAACGAGACTTATTTTGAGCGGAAACTCGGTCTAGTTGTAAATCTTCGTTTAGAATCTTAGCGTCGAGCGCTTAAGGAAAGGCCAAGCACAAAACTGCTCATTAATCATGGGATCATGTGTATGTGTTCTCTGTTGTCCTTTGTAATTTGGTTACGATTTATTTGCGGGAGTGTCGTATTCGAGCTGGTGAAAATACTTCCACAGGTCACTGAGTTGAAAAACAAGGCAGACAGTTGGACATCTTCCTGAATCTTTTTTTTTTATTTTTCACCACACTTTGCTGGCTTGTAGCTTCCCGCGAATCGGGGAAGTACTCGGGTTGGGCAACAAATACAAATTTTCACTCACTTGAAATATACACACACATTCTCAACACAGGGTGCAACACAGAGAAAAAAAAGAGTATGACAAGAAGTATTCACTCCCGCTTGCTCGTTCATCAGCTTGCTTTTATGAACACACCATGAACACAAGTGAACACAAATGAACACTCGGTAAGGCTACGCCACGTGAAGTGCAGCGGGGTACACACACGACAGCTCGGAAAGTTCAAGAGAGGTGCACACTTCAAACTCCCCTGTTCCGCGCAAAACAGTCGGTTCCAAGATAGCCTTCCACGTCAGACCATAACCTTCAAACTCTGCCGCCTTGAGCCGCGCACGAAACACACAGCCTACCAAGCTCCTTGGCTTTCACAGTTACGTAATGGCACTGTACCATCGTCGTCTGCACCCAGAAAGGAACCGTCGAATTCGAGACATTGCCCCCCTATTTCATTTCAAAGTTTCTGCAACTGATTCAAATAAATACCTATGAAAAAAAACAGTCGCAAAGTGAACAAGGGAGGGGAAAGCCTCAAGATGTTTGACGCAGACAAGTCCTCTTGCCGAAACGTTGGCAAACACCTGAAAGCTCTGCCTTTCCTCGTTCACTTTGTGATTATCAAGAACCATCTGCCCACCCTCGCACTACTATGAAAAACAGTATGGCTTCTGTTTGTTTACAGATAGATAGAGTGTTCATAGACAAGTAGCTAATCCCCAAGTTTGTTACAAACAAGGGTCAAAAGAAGCCACGGTTTAAGAGACTTAGGGTTTGACTAGAAGGGAGACCGTATTTTTTGAAGTCGCCGCAGTTCGTATAATACATTTTACCGATAAGCATGGATACAAGTTCTCGTAGTTAAAAGGACATGTCTGCTGCGTAGCCAGGATGAATCTATAATTCCCTGTGAAGTGATTTCATGTTCTGTACATGTGAGCCGTACGTATGACGTCAGCAGAATTCCCAGCGTTTCACTTTTCCCACGGAGGCTAACGCATCCACACTGCCCGGTTTGGAAGCAACTACTGCGCAACAACAAGAGAGATGGATGTAATGAGTGATAAAAACAACTAAACAAAATGGCGAGAAAGTGTATCACCGCATGTTTGTTGCCCGCGGAGCACTGGACATCGATCATTCACTTGTTGGGCAAGGCGTTCACGCACTGAGTTCGATTAAGGTCGCCCCGAATACACAATCTTGCGCCTGAGTGATCGCTGCGGCGATAGAAACTTTCATCACTTTTTTTTGGTCGCCGCAAATCCACTCGTTTCTAGGTTTGCTTTCTTCTTTTTTTTTTCAGTGCTAAGGAATGTTCACCGATCAATTTTCGCCTACGCTACAAGTATAGCTTTAGAAAAACGCACCACACCATTATTACCTTCGCCACTTCTACTGTAACAGATTGCAGAGGCCCAGTTCAGCAGAATCCCTTAAGTTACCGAAATAGAACCCATCCGCGTTTTAAAGCCCCTTTTTTAGGCTTAGGGAAGCAGGGAAATAGTGGAGTGGTGTCTCTCTCTTGATTCTGTGCCTGACGCATGGTTGTTTCGAATGATTTCTGCGTGTACTGAATCAGACTGGGCCAGAAGACCCACCAGCCAATCAATTTCCGCAAAAGGGCTCCATAGGTTAGATTCGCTTTCAATATCGACTGCGTCCTTTTAGCGCCCTCGGTGTTTGCAAACTAGCCTAATACAATATGTACCTTGGTTACCTTGTATTAGGCTACCTTGGTTAGGTTGTATTAGTTACGTGTTCCGAGAATGGAATAACTGTCACTTTCAGTTCGGCTTCACTTGTGAAATTTCGGTACCATTTGATGTACCTCTTGTACTGTAGCCTCTACTTTCTAATAGGCAGCGCCCTTGGAAAAATGCTTCTTCTGATTGGGGTGCTTAGTCAAGAATCAGGAAGCAGCTTCACAAGCTGCTGAGTCGAGATGGCTGAACCGTAATCTACAGAACAAACTAGATTCCTGTCCTTTTTCACACGAACGACTCTGCAGCCGCAATATTCGGCAATGTGTGCCAAATGTTATGTATTTCCTTCAGCATGTACTACATGATTTTGCAGCACACCCGGACTAATATAAAGTTATGTTCAAACATGTGTGAAATAGAAACAATGTTTCCAATGCACTGACTTTACTGCGTGTATTTAGTCACTGATTCATGTATTTTTTTCATTGGTACCTGTAACTGTGTTTATGCTTTATCCCTGATGCCGTAGCACTAAGGTTATGGGCCTTCAAGCTGCTTATTGAAGCTTTTCGCTTAACGTCCACTATTTTGCTAAATAAAAATAAATACAAATACAATACATTCTAGCGAAAGAAGCCTTTGTATCGAAAGTTTGCATCAAGTCGGCACTGTACACGTTTTCTCGCAGCCATTACTTTCAGAATAGTTTATTTACTGCCTTTTCATGGTCGTAATGTATTCATTTCCATCTATATAACTGAGAGTTCCTATGCAACTTCCGCTTAGCGTCGTGCTGTTCGGACAAAAAGCGCGATTAGCTCCGAGTAACAAGTCGCTGTGACATAACATGCCACTGCGCTATGAACACTCTCGACTGTTTAGCGTGCCGTTCGACTGCGTGCTAGCAATGGAAACGGTGCTATTAAAGTGCATGGTGCATTAGTGACGTTTCGGGATAGCAGGTGCTGTCGGAGACCAGTGCAGTCAGTGCTATGAGGAGGGCGACGACATTTACACCCAAGGGCATCATCGTGATGGCCGCAGGACAACAGTGTACATCAGGTGCAGTGAGAATTGCTGGAAAGCTTTGAAGAGAAACGGTGCTAACCTTTGTTTAGCCGAGACAAGCTGAGCAAAAAACATTCATGTAAGCACAGACACGTGTGGTGCGCGTAGGAGACACCCGGGTGTTGAAAGTCAAAACAGGCAAGCCTGGACTCAGCACACCGTCACCATTCTCTTTCTGTGGCGTGGACTATGCGAGCTCCGAATGTTACACTCTGAACACGAATACGGATATGTTTAGGGGTAAAAAGGATGTGTTGAGAAACACAAGCTGTAAAAATTGCGAGAAGATTTTGGCAACTAAAGTGTTGAGAGTCGAAAGCCGAGGACACTATGCCATGACGACTTCCGGTGGATGTGACGTCCCACCGTTCCCGTGGCTACATCGATACCCAAATTATACATCTTTCGGGGATCTTAAGTTATAATTACGCTTAATTACAAATTTTTTCATCTAATTTGGCAGAAATCCGACGTTTTCCCGACCATTCTGTGAAAAGTTTCACTATGCCGTGACGACTTCCGGTGGATGTGACGTCACACCATTCCCGGGGCGATATCGACGTCCGCGCTATTTCGACATAATTTCTGCATTTTTACCTATAATTAACTAATTAATCTACAGTAATCAAACTTGGCTTCTAAGTTCATTTTTTCCTCCTCTATCTGAAGCAACTATTGGTTTCCTTCTATCTTTTTTTAGTTCCCGAGTTAAACGTGTGTGACACATTTTGTTAACAGACGACACTATGAGCCACTAAAGGTTTTCGCCTTAATGGGGCGTAAGCCGTCCTCTACCGCACTCTCTTTTGTGACAGTGAGTGCGCCAGACTACACCCTACTCCCTTTCTACACCTTTTTGCTCAGAGTGCACTCTTCTGCACGCTTACCGGTTAGGAGCGCCGGAGTTATGGTCTCCTTGTGGGACCAACATCGGGAAAGGTTCTGACCGCGAAAACTCGCTTTGCGCTTACTGTTGTGAACAAGGAAAACTGATCATAAATTTCTGGGACAGAACGATTCTAATATTGCCGCCTAGTTGGCTGCTTGCAAATGCCATCAAAACCACCCTTTCTGTTTAAAGGTTGACTGTTGGGTTACAAAGGATCGTGACTTCGAGCTTGCCCGGAACAACATAGGTTAAATATTATTTTGCTTTTCACGTTATTCAAGAACACTATGGGTGAGGTTTCAGGATTATTCTTGACCCCCTGATATTCTTCAACACGCACCGATGGAGTAAGTACTACACTTGCTGGCGCAAGCTGCAAAGCTCAGTTCTGTAGGTGCTTCCTTCTTCAGAAAGACGGATGTGCCGCGATGGCTAATATTCTCGAGGTTCAATGTCTTTGGGCCGCGGCTTTAGAGGCAGGCAGAGTGGCATGAAACTGCTTCATCTGCTTGCATCGGAGTGCCCCCAAAAAGTGTTGTTATGCAAGGTTATCAGAGAAGTTTTTCGTTTAATCCGTTACTCTGAACTGTAGCTTTCATTTTATCTCCACTCAGAGATTAGCGATCAGTGGTTCGCGAAAACATTTTGAGAGCCCTATGTGCTGTATCGGCAGCGAAGGGTTTTTGCCGTAATTTAAGTTCCATAAGGTTCAAAAGACGCTGCACATAACAGTGCTCCTTTCATTTACCGGTTCTTGCCGCAGACTTTCTATTTGTGCCCAGTCGGCGAGCAATGCGCAGTGCATGCGCGGTCAGAAGTAAACAGACCGCGCTATGCCCCTCGAATTCCACTCACGCCTTGCACAGTGGAAACGTGACTGTCTCACTTATGCGGTATGGCAGGAACGCATTCCGTAAGTTTCTGCTAGAACGGATGTAAACTCACTTCAAACGACACACTACGCTCTGTTCTTATCCCTGCGTGTTTGTAATCATCCAGTGAATGCGCGTTTCGCTATTCAGTGCGTGTCTTTCTGAATGTCACAAGTTGTCTAAAGGACTCTGTACGAAAAGAAAGCAATATAAGGTACGAGGTTGTCGACACTGTCGCGCGGTTGTGACTTGCGACGCGAGGAACCGTGAGGCGAGCACGGACATGAATGGGAAAGGTTCTTCTGGGGACAGGCGGGAAAAACTTCCCTCATGAATTGAATACACCGAAATGTCGTGGATTTACGCGGAGCCAATCCCTGTGACAGGCAAACCTGTCTCATCCTGCAGCAAATGTTGTCGCTATACTAACTTTTTGTGCTTAAATTTTGTCATTCAACCTCAAAAAGCAGCCTCGTACGTTTTTTTTCTTCACTTTTTGTGTGTTTGTGTGTGCGTGCGTGCGTGTGTGTATGTGATGTGTGTCTGTGTGAATGGGAATCATTATCGAACAGAAATAACTAATCTGTCATTATTTCCACTGATATTTAGCCCGCCTTTGACACTGTAACACTAGGCATATTTAAAAACCTGTCATTAGATCATGTACAGACGTGAACGTACTTGTCTACAGCGCTCAAGCGGTGCTTCTTGGTGGGTACAGCCGAAATAACAAGACGCAGACACAGAAAGGAACAAGTAGAACGTAGACGAAGCTGACTGTCAACTAAAATTTTATTGGAAAACCCGCGCTTTTTGTTTCCTTGTCAAAAAGATCTTGCTTTTATCTCCCGTGGGGTTCGTTCAAGAAGGAAATTTCCTTTCTTGATAGAGAGATTGATGGTGTACTAACGCACCGCTGTCCTGTTTCCCGTATCGCCAATGCCTCCAGGATCTCACGTGTCACTTGGTCTGCAAACCTTTTCATGACTTGAACTTCATGCAACTTGGGCTCACACTTGCGCACTTTTTTTCCTTTTTTGTTTTCTTTACAATCTCTGCAATGCAGGGCTAGATTGCTGCTTGGGGCACCTGATAGCGATTATGCATGTTCCCTTATCCTATCATTAAGGCACCTTCCCGTCTGCCCTATATATTGTTTGCCACAAGCCAGAGGGATATTATAAACCACACCTTTGACACACTCGCTGAATCTTGTTCAGTGTGCGATCTGGCATTGCTGCTTTTTTTGCCTGTTGACTCGGGCACACATGCTCATTGCCTTGTTTGGTGCAGAGCAAACAACCCGGACCCCGTGCCTCTTGCCAATCTTCATGAGGTTGTGGGTCAATCCATGAACATACAGAACCACTGCTAATTTCTCCCTTTCATTGCCTTCTTCAGGTCCACCTTTCCTTGCTTGCACTCCTTTCACTTTCCGCAGCAAGCTTTCAGCTACGCTGCTGAGCATCGGAACGGAACGAACCCCACGGGAGATAAAAGCAAGATCTTTTTGACAAGGAAACAAAATCGCGGGTTTTCCAATAAAATTTTAGTTGACAGTCAGCTTCGTCTACGTTCTACGTGATCCTTTCTGTGTCTGCGTCTTGTTATTTCGTCTGTACCCACCAAGAATTATGAACCAACTAGCTCAGTTTTCTACTCTTTTAACGCTCAAGCGGTGCCCTTAAGAGCGAAGGAGGCGAATTTTTAGCGCAGGTACTGAATTTCACCGGCAGTGCCGGCGCTCGACAACAGCCGACAAACGCACTAACAACGCGCCGTTAGAAGAGTAACTGCGCTAATATATCGCATGATTTGTTCCGCAGAACATTGATCAAGCGCTCTTGACAAGCCTGCTCGCTTCTGTACTATCTCCAGTCTGACGTGTTCTGAAAGCGCATCTGAATGATTAAGTTCAGTTGGCGGCAAACTGCAAGTCCTCTTTCTCTTTCCGCAAACCCCACAGCGAGTCTTTCAACTAAAGGAGTATTTTTTTCACAGTGCTGGAAGCGTTCAACACAGATTTAAAGCATGCAAACCTCACTAAACGGGTCACTGCTAAACGAATCTGTTTGGCTGATAAAAAGAGGCCCATCAAGAATAGCAGAACACTGAAATGATTTGACTGACTCCATTATTTTATTAACAAACACATGGTACCACGTTACTTAGGTAACTAGAACGTAAGCAGTGCATTTTTCGTTTTTTTTTTTTATGTCGACAAACTTGAAGCATCAGGTTTCGACGGCACGTCAGCTGAGGTTAGCGAATCAATAACAAACGAAGACTACAATGATCAATACGGCTGCCCAACTGGTCACCCATTGATTGAAAGGCAGTATAGATAGCCCTTATTTTGTTAGCTTTTAATCATCATACGCTGCCTGGCGTTTCCAGTGACATTGCACATAGCCAGCCTATAGGCGTTTTTTCCGTTTACAACGTACAGGCAGCATGTCCTATCGTAGATAAAGGAGAGACCAAAGACAGAATGCAAACTGGTGACCGCATTTTGTGCGACATCATAAGCAAGGACCAGCCGTGCGATCCCCACCAACCAAATATTTCTTTCTTGGCGTTCTTAGCTGGACTCATTCAACCGTGCGACGTTTGCTTATGGAACACGTGACCAACTTGGCTGCAATAACTGCAGTCAAACCTAGTTGTAACAAAACCAAAGGGGAGCTATTTTACTTTATGCATTGTGTAACGTGGTTTCCTAATAATACACAATAAAGACTTTTAGCATAATATATACCTACACCATTATCTCTCACCGCTCACCGCAAGCCTCCAGTGCGCATGCGTGTTGGCGGTATACACTACGCTAAACGTGTCTGAAAAGCGATGGTTAAAACGGATCAGCTTTAGCGCCCCTTCAGGCTGTTTGTAACGAGGCTTAACGGCGTATTTTCATCTATTCTCTACGAACGTAGCACGCTTACAAGACAGCGCAAGAACACTTTTCTTGAGCCTGCAACTCGGCCGTCCAGAGGCCCAAGACATGAATGCGCTTAGTGCGTTACGAAGAGGGAGATGAAGAAAAAAGAAAACAAGGCCAGACTTTGAAAACCCAGCCTTTTTGTCACACATAGACCCTGCACGAGGGCACGGGAGAAAACAAGGTTGCACACAGTTTCACACCCCTCTCATTGTTTTTTTACACGCCCCAGTGTTGGAATCACGCTGAGAGACAGGGCGGGCCGAGCCGTGCAGAGTTTATGGTTGTGGAGCGCACTACAACGTTCACTGACTATTTTTGTGCGGTTTAATCATGAATTTTCACGCACAAGACTTGTAAAGCCATCACGGTGCGCCAGAGCGGAGAGTTCTGGAATAATTGTCGCCTCTTTTCGCATGCACCGTCATCCCGGTACATAAGTTTTTTTGCATGCGTACGATCTCAAACTGAGGCCGCTGCGACTGCATCGAACTCGCGACCTCGTGTGCTTCAGTCGCAGAACGTTGTAACGACTGAGCCACCACAGCGGATACTTGCACGAGTTGTGGTAGAGTACTTACATGTACTCTAGGGCGACGGTTTTAAGTATCTGCGGCATGTATATCGGCTTAGATTTTGTTTCCCGGCATCGACGAATAAATAATGACGTATGACGTAGTGTACGCTTTGTCACCCGAAGTGCAATAGTAGAATGGTAGTAAATGGACTGAAGAACTTGAGGAACAATTGAGAACCAAGACGAAATCGAGACAGTATCGTCTCATGCGTTATCTTTCGTAATTTAACCTCACTCGTGACCTGTCCTCCGCCACCAAAAAGGCGCCAACTCTTGGCTAGCGTTTTCCAATGTCTACCCTTAATGGCCATTTCATCACGTCTACAGCGCCCCTCAGCGGCAGTCGACGTTAAGCCCTGTCATAAATTACTCGCAGCGCCACGCTTATCGCTCGGTATCCTGCTCTCTGCCTTGCGTTGCGCGTGGTTACAGAGCCCGTCGCTCCGGAACGGCATGCGTCCGTCTGCACCCTGTCTGCCCCGAGGTCGTGAGTTCAGCTCTCAGCCGCGGTGGCCACGGTAAGATAAGCTCAAGTGACGAGAGAAGAAATAAGCAACGTACTCAAGATCTCGCTTTGCGTATACAAACTCCACTGCCATTTTGAGTACTAGGCTTCCAGTACGTTTCCCGGAATAGCCATGAACTTCGAATCAGGAACAATGCCACCATAAAAAGCAACCTTTGTTAACCATCTTAACGCAGCCAGGCACTGTCTGGAAATACAACTCCGCTCCCTTTAAATTCAGGCTAGCTGCTTGAAAATATTTTTCTTGGGCTGTATTTGCAGAAAGGTAGTAGTTCAGATAAACAAGGCTGCCTATAGTACTCAAACCGTAGGGACAACTAATGGTGCGCATTGTAGTTTTGTGGTGAAAACGGCACGCTGACGCACGCTGGGGGCGTTAATTGACGGATTTCTTAAATTCACTCTGCTCTGGTGCTTCGGACTGCCGACCAACCTAGTGGAGATGCAGTGTCTCCCAGTTCCCTCACCACCGCAAGAGGCAAACAGCTACAAACTAGAATGAACACTGTTTCATTTATGAGTCCAATAACCCCCTGTTTTTTTTAAGGCTTTCAAAGCGAGACGTATGACTTTCCCTTGTGGCCCCGCAGCTGCATTGAGGTGGATTACACAACTATCACTGTCACTTCAGTAGTCCTGTATGCTGTCCACATTAATTGGTTTAACATTGCGCATTGTCGAGCGCATTACAGAACAATAAAACAACGAGGACGCCGACAATTTGGGTTAGGTGGTGACGTTTCAACTCCCAACAGATGACCACTTTTCAGGAGCCAAAACGTCACCCTCTAAGACTTCTAGTCAACGGGTCGGCGTGCTTTTGGTTTCAGTGTGTCCTTCCGGTCAGACAGGGTTTTGTTGCAGCTTGATTGCGCCTTTGTTCTTTATCGTCGTAGTAAAGTAAAACTCAGCGACGTCCGGCCCGCTCTGTTTCCCTCTCTCTCTTTCCCTCTCTCTCTCTCAACGCGGCTGGGACGGTGGCCCGCCTAACAAGGGAAGCAGGGCCCGGCCCAGCGTGCCGTGCGGTTGCCGGGACGCGTCCTCAGGCTTGGGGGCCTGGGGTCGGCGCTCCGGCTGAGTCTAGGGATGCCTGAAGCCCTCGCAGCTGGTCCAGGTCGAGTCGCACACCTGGCACGAGCAGCTGAGCGCCTCGTAGTACTCGTAGGCACGCAGCTCGTTCTCCTCCTCCACGTCCACCGGGTCGCAGAAGCGCAGCTGGGTGCGCACCAGCTTGCGAGAGTCGTACGTGCACACCGGATGGAAGGAGCGCTTGAACGGGAACCGCCAGTCGGCGATCTGTATGTTCCGAAAATAAAAGAAAAAAACCCTCAGTTAATAACCATCAACACTACCGAAAATGCAGCGACTCTGTAGACGTACTGCATGATGCTCCAGGCGACAGCGGGCAATCCCTTACAAAAGTTTTTTGAAGCGAAAAGCTTCACTAGGCTCGTCAACACCGGGCTTCGCGTGGGCTGCCCCTGGGCGCCGCAGTGGCGTGCCCTTTCCCCCCTCGCCACCGGTTTACCCTTCGCCGCTGCCGCGCGGCCTCCGCCGCAGTTCCAAGACAAGGTTCTTTCGCAAGGCGTTGCGATAACGCGTGAGCGGCGGCGGCGGCCGTAGAAGAGGCGCAGACATTCGCCATGGAAGGAAGAAAAAAAGACCCAGAAGTGATAGCGAGGGAGTTGGCTCAAAATCTACACCGCTATCGTGGTGCTCCCAGTGCCTTGTGCGCGAACTCCGACAGCCATGACGTCAAACAAAGCATAACTGCAGCTTTTCGCTTGTATATCCAGGCTTAACCAGAGCTAAGCCACTGCCATTTTTTTTAAACAGGCCAGAGTCTGTCCTTATGTTGTATACACAGCGCGAATCCTATAGACTAGTCTATAGACAATACAAATCCTATAGACAATGTACAGAGTGATGGCCATATTGTTTTGGTAGACTTTTCTCTATAGGCAATATATCGACTATTAAGGGAGAAAAGAAGACACTAAAGAAGACACAAATCCTAATGTATGGCCATCAATCTGTAGATTGTCTAAAGGCTGCCATAAAAATTGTATTGTCTATAGACTAGTCTATAGACAGTACAAATCCTATAGACAACTTATACAATCTACACATTGATAGCCATATTGTTTCAGTAGACTTTTGTCGATAGAAAATCTATCGACTATGAATAGAGAAAAGAAGACACTATAGGAAGGCATCAAAGTCTACAAGGAGTCTATAGGAAGTACACAGACCATTTTTATTAGAGAATGGATAAGCAAATACCCTTAGGAAGGAATAGTTGCAGGCCAATTGGTGGGACATTATGAAGGACAAGGCAGTAAAAAAAAAAGAAAGGACAGAGGCAGGCGACAGCACGGTACTAACAACTGAGCATGCATTGAAGTAACGCCGTGGCTTGTAGGGATCAATCACACGTGTAATCTGGCAATCGCAAAGCGAGGGTGAAGACATGAGAAATGGATTCCATGACAAGAAAACAAATAAATAAATAAAATCGTTCAGCTCTTAGTACCGCCCCAAGTTGTCGCCTACAACTATCAGATCTCTTTCTGCTGTTTTATTTTTCAGCAAAAAAAAAAAGGACGCCACAGCCCTGGTGTCAACCTTTGGTCGTCCGTTGTCCCGTATTAAGTGACAGATTTTGGCATAAATATGCAGTGAATTTCGCAGGTTTGCCCGAATGGCTTTTCAGCCCCACTGTCGACCTCCTATGATGCTCCCGGCGCTGCTAGATTGTAGAAAGTGCAAAGGACAGTTCTTCTGCCTGTCTAGTGCTTTGAGGACGGCAAGAGAGTCCTAAAATGGCTACAAAATGTCAAAAAAGAGTGTACATTGTGATCCTAACCGCTTCGCGCTCACTGCCGCGGCTGCCCAATTTCGACGGAGGCGAAATTCTAGAGGCCCCTGTACTGTGCGATGTCAGTGCACGTTAAAGAAGCCCAGGTGGTCGAAATTTCCGGAGCCCTTCACTACGGCTTCCCTCATAGCCTGAGTTGCTTTGGGACGTTAGACCCCAATAAACCAACTTCCTTAAACGATAGACCATATCCATGGACACGGCCCCGTTACACGCTAGGGTGACAGTCACTGCTAATCCCTGTGACAGTCAGTGGACCTCTGACTTTTAAACCAGGCGGAAGGCCGGCTCCCTGCATCTGCTGCGGGATCCCCGCCACTGCTTCTCGCAAAATGATGACTTGTGAAATTTCATGCAGTATGCTTGAGATCCTCTCGCACAGGGAAGCGCAACATCGTTGGTCCTAAATTTATGCTAGAATGGCAGCCGCCCTACGCCGCTCATCGAACTACGAGGCCTGATGTGGCTGGGCAGCAGTTGGTCTTTCATTGTCTGTTTGTCGTGTGGTTATCTTTCGTCGGAGTTTCTGAGCTTTGATAGCTACCTAACCCACTTCCCCTTTTTCCCTGATCCTTTTAGGTAGCTTCAAGTGCTTTCGCCTCCAAAGTGCGGAAGTAGCCTGAGAAAATACCACAATAAACTTTTTTTTTTTTTCAATTTGTACTGTTGGGAAAAAACAGCGCTAAGACGAAGGACAAAGAAAAGAGGACAACAGGTCCTGTTGTCCTCTTTTCTTTGTCCTTCGTCTTAGCGCTGTTTTTTCCCAACAGTATGTACCAACTAGCTGAACTCTCCGTTTTATTGTACTGTTCTTGTTCCTATTTTACATTTTGGATTCCTATATGTATCTTGTATGCGTCCACCTTATGTAGTTTTCTTTCATCATTCCCGCCTATAATCTAAGTTTTCTGTGCGCGCCCTCTGTCCCTGTGACATAGTGGTCGATGGACACTTGACAGACTGATTTCTTTGCCGCTCTTTTTTCTTTTTTCCCCTTTGTTCCCCTCCCCAAGTGTAGGGTAGCCAACTGGGCATCGCCTGGTTAACCTCCCTGCCTTTCCGTCCTTTTCTCTCTCTATCTCTCTCTTTAAAGCAACCGTAAATAAAATGAAGCTGGCGATCTTTAAAGATAGCAGCAATACTAGAGCGTGTGAGGTGCATGTCAGGTGCATGTAGACTGACGGGCTCATTTCTCGTCGTAAACGTTGTCATGTTCTGTGTTATAACCATCGAAGGGTTTGTGGTTTTCTGAAGTCAGGCCCAATACTTCGTTCTTCAAGGATGTCGCGAGTTTCTGTTTCCACTGCTCTGTCGCGACGCAGTGCTGTGAGCGTAGTGTAGCTACTCCTAGCGCCCGGGTTCTTGTCGAAACCCCGGAAAAATCGATGCCAAAACAGCGCTCCTCCCTGATCTGTACTAAGCAGAGTGACAGCGTTGGGGCCAGAAACGGATGCATTTTGCATTTAGATGTTAGTCGCGAATGCCAGCGGCCGGGGTGACCTCAGCATCGGGAAGGCTCAGGCATCACACACTTTTTTGGAAGGGTGTGAGCGAGGTTCCACGTTTCCATCGCAATCGATATCGACCTTGTGGCGTGCGCGGGTGACCTTTGAGGTATAGATACGCATTAGAAAGTTTGCGCAGTGTCTCCAGAGCGAGCAAATACAAGACCTTACAGAAGCGAAATGGGTGTTTAGGTGGCTGAACAACCTTGGAGCTGTACCACGTGCGCTTTTTGAGGGTGTCTGCAATTAAATGTGGTTTTATTCAAAATTTTTAGGGCGTGAGACGCCACTGCCTAACGCCCTCGAGCAGTCAGCACAAAGTGAGACTCACTTTGAAATTCTTGTGTGAAAATGACCTGTGCACAGATGTATCTTCCATTGAAAGGTCTGCGTTTGCATTGTGATACACTGCACGACTATTTGGCACTCGCTTTCGGAACGCTAACTTCTGACGTTGCCACTTAAATATGCGCTGTCACGTGACCCGGAAAGCTGCCGGCGTCTTTCAAGAATGCCTACATTTCTTATTCTGTAGAGTTTTCGCAGAAGAAAAAAAAATCTGCTGCAGTTTTGCATGGCACTTTTCCCTACAGCTTCAGCGACATTATGAAGCAGGCACTGGACCTTAAACGTCCTATGCCTTCTTTTTCTTCTTCCTTTGTTTTGATAATTTAACGCTACCGGGCCCAAACAAACGACTGTTGAAATAATCGGCAGTCCATCCAGCGAGCTCTGCACTAGAAAAATGTTCTCAGTCGGTACATGTTCTCTATTGACTTCGAGCGGCCAGCTAAATAACGATACATGAAACAAGCGCCTGGCTAAATTCACCAGGAACGTGTGCCGAGAACACATCTACAAAAGCACCTCGAGGCCAAAAGCATGACTTGTGACAACATTTACAAGTTCTTCCGATCACTAACTGCAAATTTCGCTTCTCTGCTCTTCAGAGCTGGGCGTTACTTCTGCTTTGACCAACACGCCGCTAACATGAGACAGAATAAAAGCACGGGGCGCTAAAGGAACTGAAGATGTGAAAAGGCTCCACGGAGCTGGCGATGCGCATTTTAAACAAGTACGTCACAAGAAATGACGTGAACTTTTAAATTCGATTGCCTGACTGTTAACGTCTCTAAAACTAAATATATCATGATTGATACTTAGTTCGAAGCACAACACAGCATGTAAGCAAGCAAGCATTATCGACGATGTCGAGGCAACTAAAGTGAGTTACGCAAAACAAGAGATCGGGCAGTCGTCTGATTCTGGTCGGTCTACATTGCTTTGACATCTGTTCATCGAGAGTGCGGCGTATTTACAATGGGAAGCCAAGGCCTCGATCTGACAGTAGAGCCTAGTGAAAACGATCGCTGTTAAGCTTCAAAATGGAAAGCTGGCGTTTTTAAAACTGTGTATCAGCTGACGACAGACTTTGGGACATAACGTCGGAATGGGTGTCTCAGAGTCCACTCAGCATTGCCGCATCTTGACAACGACAAAACACGTTTCAGATGATAAGGACGCAACAATCCTTGTCTGTAGATAAAACAAAAAAAATCAACGCATGCTGTCTCGAAATCAAAGTGCTTCGGCATCGGCACTTTTTCGATCGCATGTTTCCGTATATTTTCTTAAAAACGCAAAGAATAAAATGCGTAGAAATGCTGCGCCCGCGTTTTATAAATAACGTTGCTTGTTTTTCCAACAAGACTTCCCTTAACTAGAATATCTTCAGAAGCCGGAGCAGACAGGACCTTGCACTTCCCGTACCCCAATATGGTTTTCGAAATCATGTGAAACAACGGCTTCCGACGGGCTGGCAACTCAGCAGATAGGGTTGCGAAACTTTGTTGCTACGGAAAATTGTATGTAAGCAAGCAGGTATGCAAGCATACCTGCTTGAAGGTCTGATTCCTCATCTAAAGCTGCAAGGCTTTAGGCTGGGAGTGCTACAGATTTTGAGAGGAAACTTCGGCGCAGGCTTAACTCGTTTTCCCATTTAAATGCATGAGCTATGAAGAAACGCTGTTGTAACTCAGCATAAGAGGAAGAAAGGGGCGGGGGATATGTTTCCTCGACAGATACGCACATTATTTCAGTTCCGCCCTTGTGGTACAGTGTGCTCATACAGCGTCTGCTCTTAGCGACCACTGCATCCTAGCTCACGGCCGATGCCGAGCAGTTCGTTGTTTGCGCAGTAGCAGTATTATCCGCTTTCGAAGGAAAAGCTGTGATGTCTGTATGTACGTATGTATGTAGGTATGTAGGTATGTAGGTATGTATGTATGTAGGTATGTAGGGATGTAGGTATGTATGCAGGTATGTATGTAGGTAGGTATGCAGGTATGTATGTATGTATGTATGTATGTATGTATGTATGTATGTATGTATGTATGTATGTATGTATGTATGTATGTATGTATGTATGTATGTATGTATGTATGTATGTATGTATGTATGTATGTATGTATGTATGTATGTATGTATGTATGTATGTATGTATGTATGTATGTATGTATGTATGTATGTATGTATGTATGTATGTCTGTGTGTGTGTGTGTGTGTGTGCGTGCGTGTGTGCGTGTGTGCGTGTGTGTGTGTGCGTGCGTGTGTGTGTGTGTGTGTGTGCGTGTGTATGTGTGTGTATGTATGTGTGTGTGTATGTATGTGTGTATGTGTGTAGGTATGTGTGTGTATGTATGTATGTATGTGTATGTAGGTAGGTACGTAGGTATGTATGTAGGTAGGTACGTAGGTATGTATGTAGGTACGTAGGTACGTACAGTCTTTGTCAAAAGTAACCAGGCTGTACATGTTTTTCTTCTCAGTCGTATATTAAAGCTATTATGCCAGTCCTCAAGCTCCAAATCTCTGTATGGTTAGAAGAACTACTGTTCTCTCCTCCAAAGAACTTTTTTGTCTTTAGGGAATCCGTGAGGGCTGTGTTATAGGAATGAGAAGCAAACCATGCAGCCTGGTTACTTTTGACAAAGGCTCTACGTACCCTACCAGCGCTCCAACGGACCGGTCGACAGAGACCGCAGCGTTGGCCTAGAGGTTTACGCATCCGCCTCACATGGAGGAGATACTGGGTTCGATCCCTAGAGCCGCCAGGTACCCACCAGTTTTCCGATAGGTTCAAGGTTTCCCCCAGGCTGATGCTCGACATTTCGGGGGAGAAATGCTTTAGGAAGACCTCCCCGAAAATGCGACGGTGAGATGAAATTGAAGGACGCAATGGGGAGGCGACCAATGCAAACCCTAACGTGTATATGTCGCGACACAACGCAACGTATGAATATCTGTGCATTTTTTTCCGCGTTTGGACACTAAACTTAATAAGTGCTACTGCTGGCCACATTGCACTTTTAGTCACTTCTCACATCTGTTTCGGTCGCGTCAGATGTAACGATGTGCCTCTTTGTAATTCATAATTGCGCCAGCATCCCAGGCGCCAGTGTTCATGGCCACCGCACGTGAGCTCACCAGAGTGCCACTGAAGTGCTCATGAGCATGCACATTGTATGCACTGATCTCACAGCAGCGCCATATTATCGTCGTCACCATCGCCCACTTCACGCAAAGGCCTCTCCCATGTCTCTCCAATTAACCCTGTCCTTTTCGCGCTGTTGCCACCGTTTTCCTCCAAATTTCTTAATCTCACCCGCCTACCTAACTTTCTGCCGCCCCCTGCTGCACTTTCCTTCTCTTGGAATCCACTCCGTTACCCTTAAGGACCAGCGGTTACATTGTCTTCGCATTGCATGCCCTGCCCAAGCCCATTTATTTCTCTTGATTTCGACGAGGACATTACACCTTCGTGCTAATTTGTGCCCTCAACTCCCTAGATTTAACATAACCAGTAGAAAAATAACCTGTTCCTGTAGACTGCTTCGGTAGCGCAGCAATCTAGTCTTGCACACGAAAGGTTGACGGTTCTATTCTCGTTTCGACTGGTGGCGCACGGCTTTCCTTCCTTTATTACCCTGCCACCAGTGACATACCGCGTATGGACTAGACTCAGCGAAACTCAAGTTGTTTGCTATCTGCAGACCGCATTTGCGCTGTATTTCGAAAGAACTGTGATATTATGCCACACGGCGAGATGTGAAGTCGGAGTGGACTCTAGAACATTTCGTGCGTTTAGTGGAAGCAACTTATTTGAATTTCGGAAAATTAAAGCTGAATTTACTCCAGACGGGACGTTTATTCAGACCTGAACCTCGCAACTGAGCGAAGGACTTTGGCTGACCGCAAATGAAGGCATTGCGCCGTCTTCTTTTTATTTTTCGTATTTTTTAAGCTTTCGGTCCTTCGGACTCCGTTGTTCACTCAGAAGAACCTGCCGTGGTCCATTCAGAAGCGCTTGAGGGTCACCGCGGCAGCAGCAACTATAATCTGTGAGTTGATTTGGTTATGATCACAACTGGAAACTACGTGCCTAATGGTTGTCTATTTGAGGGGCTCTTATCCTTCCCTTATTCCGGTTACTTCTGAGCGAATTTCGCTGGTTATGCCCCTTCACCTTAAACATCATTGAGGAGTACGGCAGATTAATCATTTACATCTTTTACTTCCAGCTTGTCAGCTTGCGAACAGCTTATTTCTTTTCATTACACCTTTCAGTCAACGTGTTTTTGTTTACTTGCGACTCACTACCTGGTGCAAAACATCTAAGTAACGGCTGCAGCTTTTTAATGTGAGAGCATTAAAGCTAACATTAGGAGTAAAATCCTCCATCTGATGTCACGAAATTCACTGACTGGTCGAGAGAGGTCGCGTGACCTTGTAACATCATCGCAACCTGCCTACCGGGTTGTGAGCAACCTAGTTTCAAGATAGCAGCCTAGACAGCATTACAGTTCACGCAACCATAGCGTTCATTGATGATAGTATTAGAGAAGCTGCGACAAATGTGAAATCTAATGCCATCGTATTTCACTTTTAAGGTGACTTAAGCGTCCCAAACTTTTGTTCGTTTTTTAAGCAAGCATTGGTTTTCAAGGAGGAGTGAGCGCCGTTAGAGGGCACCTCCTTCTCTGCGGAGGCAAACTCATTTCTCTAGAACCCAAATGTGCAATGCACAAAGAAGATGGGCAAGACGCCACTCACCAGAGGACGCGAATGAGGCTCTTTTTTTTACCACCTAGCAATCCCAAAGTTGCCGCACAAGCAACGCATTTACGTCCTCCATCGTTTCTCCACGACCGATAAAAAAGGCTACCATTTTGTTCTTTTACTCACTTCTGGCACAGAACGGATGTTTCGTACAGACATAATTCTTTCGAATGGTGCGTTGTCCTTTTGATGCAACCCAACGCAGCTTCGTAATACGCGGTAAAGCAGTTGGGGTGTCTAACACGATTGTTTTCCTGGTTCTTCATTTCTTCTTTCCAGCTTTCTGCCCTCCTCCGTTCGTTCCCACCTAACGGGAAAGCTATAAACTTGTCTTCAGCGTCGCCGCAGAGAAGCCGTACAGCACCAACGTGTTCTCCGTCGCTCGTAGTTCAAATTCGATCCTGGGGAGCAGCGTTCAGATCACAACGTGTCCTCAAACTCTTGCCGCCAACGGTCTCCGGGGAGTGATCACTAATACCGTAGGCAGCCTGCTTGCAAAAGTCTGATCCGCACCTACAGTTTCTCGCTAAATGCATGCAATATTGATAAAGGCAGAGCCACGCTCCCGACGGCAATGAAGCTCTCCAATTATAACTAGACTAGCGCCCCACCATCCCCACCGTCTACGCGAGTTTCTTGAAGAGCGCTCGACCCGCATCAGAAATTCTGAAAACGCTATATCTTCGCATTTGGGTTAGCTAAAGTTAAGGCAAAAACGTCCGTTTGACTTCTAAAACTTAGCTATATCGCGCTGCTCCGCACTTAGCGCACTAAAATTATTTTCATAGTGAGTTTTTCACTGTTTAAAGCGATATATGTTGCAAGAAGTCGTTATTTGGGGCGTGTGTAAAGCGGTAAAATATTTTTGAAATGTTTGCCTCCACAAAACTCATGCTTTTATGACTTGACCCACGTATTAGGTCAATTTCCAGCCATTCCAAGCAAGGAGCTGGAAATCTGAAAAGTTCATGAATACACCTACGCTGACTACGTCACAACGGCGTGCGTTTCTTCGCATCTGCGTCGTCTGCTTTGCAATGACAGAAGCAGACGACGCTTCCGGTGCGCGAAGTGCGACAGATGAGTCCACTCGAGCTCATTGAGAAAATATGAACGAATGAAAAGGAATTACCAAACATGCATTGGATTTTTTTTTTTTTAAATACAGAGTCTCTTTCTTCCGTTGAACCAAGACAGCTCCACCGCGCGTCACAGCTTCCACCGTGCTGCCTAGTTTTAACGAGGTACTCGCACATTCTCGGGCCAGTGTTGACTCGCCGCGTCGTTCCAGAATCTTCGATGAACGTTCACGAACGTTGTCGGTTATGATTTTTAGTGCCTCGCTCGCCTCCGCCAAACAGCGACCTATGCGCTTGCTAATATGTTGGTTTATTATTTTATCCTGCTTTTAGTTATTGCTCCAGTTACGTGATCACTCTGGAAGTCACGTCTTGTCTATCAATGGATCGGCCTTGTTAACGCGCCGTGGCTCGTAGGTGGCGATGACGAAACGCTCATCCGTTGCGAAAGATTGGTAGCTTTACAGGGAATACCTCGCATAAATATTCGCAGCTTAGGTTAATGTCGGCTGCTTGCTATTGTTCAGAGCTCAGAACGTATCCTAGGATATACCGGGTGTTCCAGCGAAAACTTCAAACATTTTGAAAAATAGGCTTTTTGGGGCAAAAATTATGGCATTATCAGTGTTTGCGGGCACCAGAAAAGCGGTGAATCGTCTTAAGTTGTAATCTGGTTAACTAATTTTAATAATTAACTTTTTAACTAGTAAACTTCGGTACCTAGTTGCAAATGAATATTTGTAGCCGATCGTTATTAATAGCTATATCAGTTTTTAGAATTTGAAAAACGCATTTACACTTGGCGTTCTGGCTCGAAAAATTTTGTCTCTTTAGACTAGTTACGTGCACTGGAGGGGTTGCTTTGCCCACATGCTTTCGAAAGCGCATGTATTTTCGCATGATGCAGCCAAATTTTGTCGATCCATAGCTGGTATAACTAACGACCGGCTACAAATCTCTAATTGAAACTAGGCGCCTAACTCTACTAGTTAAAAAGTTAATTATATTAAAAATTAGTTAACCAGCTTACTACTTAAGACGATTCATTGTTTTTCTGGTGTCCGCCAACACTGGTAATACTACGTCACGAAAGCCATATTTTTACCTCAAAAAGCCTATCGTTGAAATTTTTTTTAAAATGTTAGCTGAATCACCCGGTATGTTGCATGTTGAAAGTTTCTTGCAGCGCAGTAACAACCCAGACGTAATGAAGGAATACACACTCCGGTGTGTTGTTACGGTGTCCTTTGTCTCGGCATGTTTGTCGTCTGCTTGCTGAAGGAGAGGACACCGTGAGAGCGCATTCTGAGGCCTTTCTCTTGTCTGTGTCCTGTCTGCTCTGCGAGATACCATCATGTTAAACACTACGCTTTGTTTGTTTATTCACAGATACCATAAGTGCTCATTAGGACCAAGACAGGAGCACATACCTGACGTCATTACTGAGTTACCGGCTTGAGGTCATATAGTTTTTCAATATTACCGAGACAGAAAGCTGGCGCCACCCTCTATGCCAGTTCCTTAAAGGTGCTTGAAGAGCAATTCATCCACCGCGGGAATGCCGGGAAGGCCGGGTCTCTTACGGGGCTAAGCTTGTGTTGGCCCCCCAAAAAATGAATTCTGCCTCAGAATCGGTAGCTTCGAAGCGATGCTCTTTAGATTATATTAATTTAACAGCGCGTTTTTTACTATTAATTTAATATAACGCAAGTTAAACTTCGGTGTGAGACCGATATGGAAACTTTCGCAGAATTTATTTGAGGTCTACCTCGAGAAGAGTCGTATTGTTGCAACTGAATCCACGTTTTATGCCCAACAATAGCCAAGCCAAGTAAGAAACCACGTCTTCCCGGCATTCCCAGCGCCTCTCCGTGATAATGAACTATCGCGTCGCCATCTTTCCCTTTAGTTACGTGGAGAAACTCTATGCCTGGGGAGCCAGAAAAAATACCTACTTAATGATATAGTTAGCAAAGATATGAAAGGCATGTCGAACTATCGGAAACAGTTCATTTTTTTTTTCTTTCCATTTGTTAGCATCAAGATCTCCAAGTGGCCGTCAAAGTCTGTGCTTTAAACAACGCAGACCAACCTACCTTTGTTCTGACTAAAGCTGAACGTGCACATTTTGTGGGAATAACAACTAAGCCAAAATTACAGCAGTATATTCTGAGCTCTTTTCCTGCTACTTTCACCGATGTTCAGGCAACTTTAATTTCTCCCTTAGAAGACGGATGTGCAGAGGCGGAGATAATAAAGCCTTTCGCCAAGCATTTTGGTACGGTAATGATTACGTTTGCACAAAGGTAAAGAAAGTTGTAAGCCGCGTGGGGAAAGCAGCGTGGGTAAGAACTTCGCCAACAGGGTTCCACGGTTCGTAGCTTTCATTGCTGGCGTAATGGAACGAAGCAGATGGCGATTTACTTCGCTTGTATGCGAATACCATCGTCAGCGCCGCGCAATAAACATCCCCAGACCTTCTCTTCGTGTCCGTACTTCGCCTGTAAACACTCTTGCTAATAGCTCCTGAGAGAGCATAAGTCTCTTGCAGGAGCTTCAAACTTGTGCTCTTTGGAGGGCAGGAAGCAGCACGTGTCTTAAGAATGTTTCGTGCGTTATAGTAAAAGTTCACAGAAGCAATCACGGAAACAGGCAGTGGGTGATCTTCGTACAAAGCTGAAGCTCGCGTCTAGAAACGCAAGAAATGCGGCAACTCTGCGCAGAATGCGAAACTGCCGCTCGTCTCCTACCCGCTATATCTTTGCTGAGCCCGAGTATGAAGCGCGAGATTCGTATGCAGCGCAAAGTTTTGAGCAGCTGCAAAATGGAGAAAAAAAAAAGCTGAAATGGAGTACTGTGGCTCAAGAAGTAATCGTTGTGAAGTGGTGCGCGAGTGAATCCAGCGACCTGCCACAAAGTGCTGTCAAAAAGGGGGAACGTATTCTGCCTAGTTGCTACATTCACCGCGACCATGCCATGTAGCGGACTTCCGATATTGACGTATCGCTGAAATTTGTGTTATGGTGCGGCGATCGTCTTATGAGTTATGATTTTTAGCCCGCCGTGTCATCACACCGTATTACATGCCGGAAACCAACCCGCTTGCTTTGAACCGCAACGCGCTGTGATCCAGAGCGCAGCTGCTTCCTTCTCTTCCCAAACGCCACGGCTACTCTAGACGGGACAACGGCGCGCGCTCACATTCAGTGCGTCCATTATCGCACTCGCTTCAGCCTTCACCACTTTCCTCCCCCTCCTTCACCTCTTCCTCTCCGCTCTCCTCATTCACTCCTTCATCTCCTCACGCTAACATCGACCCGCGGTGCCTCAACGGTTAGGGCACTCAGCTACTGAGCCGAAGGACTCAGCGCTGTCAGCACCGGTTGAAGGTCCACAGGTGGTAGAAATTATTCTGCAGCCCACCACTATGGACCTTCTTTCTCTGTTCCTTCTTCCACTGCCTCCTTCATCCGTCCCCTCACGGCGTGGTTGAGGTGTCCACCGACAAGTGAAGCAGTTACTGCGCCATTTCTTTTCCTCAAACAACCAATTCTTTTGGCCACACTTCTTTCCTGTCCTCCCGAAGCGCCTTCCTCCTCCTCTACACTCTATTCATCGCACACCTCCATGCGGAGACCTTTATGCCTCGGGGAGTGGGCCGTTAAGCACTGTTGCTGTAAAACACAAGAAAAAAGTGGTAAGTTTTTAACATACTGTAGTTATACCGAATACAAGTATGAAAAAAGCGTTTGGCCTGTTTGGCTCATGGTTTTGGTTTGCTGGGTCGTCGGCACGTCCGGCGACGATATTAGTTCGAAGTAGTATTAGTTTATGAAGACGACGGTGTGCGATGCACAACGGGAAAGTGTGTTGCAGCTTTACACGAGGCGTGATCGGCTGCGGCGATAGCACACAGTCACGAAAATGATACAATATATACACAAGAACCGCCAGCCAGCATGTGACTGACGTAGACTGGCTAAAATTATCTAATTGTCTTTAATGTTTCTATGTACACGAGCCAATCTGGTGCTGGTCCTCAAGTTTGAATATTTCAATATGTATTGCAATATTTTTTCATTTATTTATGGTTTGGCCAAGGTCATCCTCAAGGTCAGGCTTCACACACATTTGGTGAGCCGGTTAGACCTGGTGATGTAGTGCTTTCGAACCAAAACCATCGCTGTCACTGGAACTTGCGAACGCTTCCGATGTCCACTAAGTACGCAGTGAGATGGCGTTGTCACGAAATCCGTGCGTCGTAAGCATGCTGCACAAAACTCCAGTGGATCAGAAATGCTCGCCCATAATTGAGCCGACACAGCATCGCATGAGGTTCAACTTCCAACAACCTGCCCCTGCGCACAAACAGGATGCTCCTTTCTTGTGCACTGCTGCCTCTCAGTGAAGCACCCTCTAAAGAGCTCGACATGCCTCGTATTTCATGGACCGGCTTGTCGCTTCACCTTCCTTCTCATCACTGAATGCAGCATCCGGTTCGTCATTAGGGACCGACCGACCGACCGACCGACCGACCGACCGACCGACCGACTGGCTCACCGATGGATCGATCGATCGATTGACCGACTTATTGACTCAAATCCTGGTTGGCTGATTGAGGTGTTGATAGAATGATTGTTTTATTAACTTCATTAACGATTGAAGATAAACTATTCAGAGATTGATTGATTGATTGATTGATTGATTGATTGATTGATTGATTGATTGATTGATTGATTGATTGATTGATTGATTGATTGATTGATTGATTGATTGAAATGTGGCTGGTCCGAAGGCCTCGCTGCTGTCGTTCAGCCAACCGAACACAGCTGCGCGCCATTTAGGACGCTGATTGGCACCTCTGCGCGTTTCTCTCGAATCGAAGACATTGCGCTTTCTCTTCTGACCACGAAAAAAGGGTGCGCGTTGCAGTCGAGAGCGAGTTAGATTCTAATAAATGTAGCAATACTTCAGGAGAGGCCAACAACAGCCCCAACCATTTGGTGAATGCGGTTGCTAGTTGCGTTCAAATGTTTGTACCTCGTTGCCCAAGTTCACGGTGTCTCTCGTCGGGCAAGACCTCCCGGCCTCAAATGTCACATAAATCAGCCTGCATCCAACCGCTGCTATGTTGTTCTTTCAAAGCCACGACCTAACCTGCCTAGACGCACACAAGCCACCCCAAAGATTTAATCATGGGATGCGTGCCTGGCGCTGTGTGCCGCTTTCCGTCGCCTTGCTTATTGTTGCTGGCCGAGCAAAGAGCAACTATGAGTCCAAGAACACGAATTGGCGCTTCTGGCGAGAATGTTACACAGGTCCCGACAGTTGGCAAAAACAGTGGCCCTATTTGCATAATGCCTCGATGTTGCGCCGGGAGCTCCTCGTTAACGAAACACGCCTCGACCGCATACTCCCACCGACATGCGACGGGGGACGCAGGGCAACTGTTGCGATTCGCCAAAGCTCACGGCAGAAGATCCGCCCGAATGTGAAGCCCGCCCGCTCGATTCGAACTTCGCATGAGCTTGCGTAAACACGTTTGTGCCGCATCAGTTGTGGTTGCCAAGGGTCGGCATGTTTTTCTTACCGCACGACGCATCAGATGCCGAATGAAGGTCGGTCGGCCTAGTCGCTTGGCCTTCCTCAATGCTAATGACGCACTGGAAGACTGCAGTAACGAGAACGAAGCGTAGCGAACACCGAAAGTGAATCGCTTGCTGGACCCCCGTTTCTTCTAGGGACAACAACGACAGCAAAGCATGCGTAGGAAGCGAGCGCTCGGGCCGGCAACTGTCCTAATATTTGTCAAACCAATGCGCGGCGTCCTGTAACGAGTTTAGTGGCGGCGTGATCGGAATGACAGCGTATTCCCGCTAGGCCTCGCCGCCCAAAGGTCGAGCGCCGTCAGCGGACCTTGCTTTCGTGAGGCCTTTCCTTCGTGGACGCGTGGGCTGTTGCGGTAGTTGCTGCGAGGCACGGTGACCGAATGAACTCGAGTTTCTTTCCAGCCGTGCATACAAGCACGATAGTAGCCACGCAGGGCGGCAAGCTTCCCTTGAAAGCTTTCCTTCGTCAGTTCCCGCCCTCCCACTAAATCGGTCAGTAGCTCACTGCTTATCCGTAGCTTCCTGATCTTCTGATCTTTCTTTCTGTGTCCCGTAGCAAGCCGTAGGAGTTACATAAAGAAATGTCATGTTGTCATTAAGATCAGCTACACAAATTTCGGTTGCCGCTGTTAGCTGTAACTGTATTCGAGTTCTTCCTTGGCAAAGCAGCTTTGTCTGAATCCAGTGTACCACCTCACAGTCTCAATAAATGACTGTTTTTGTTTTTCCTGTGCCAGACGTACATGCTACGGCGGGTTATCTCGTATTCTGGATTTTCGTTCAGTCATGCTCACCAGTCATGCTCACTACTAGTTTTACAGAGGTATACTTTCACACATCATGCACACTGACCAACGCCTAAAATACCAGCTAAGATATTATTGTACCAGGCCACCCAGAATAAGAAGAAATTATGGCTATCAAACTACGCTATACAAGACAACAGTTCTTCTAAATTCTAGCAAATATATAAAAGATCTCATCCATAAGCACAGAAATGAGCGCTTATTTAGGAAAACATTGGCAGAAATGCTTTTAGTGGAACCCTCATAAACGTACACTCGTGAAAATGTTCCTAATCAATGCTGTAAATGACTACTTATTTTGTCTCATTTCTTGACGCGCCTATGATAACTGCCACTGGAATTCGTTTGTGCTAATTTATATGTTACATCACTCTTATACATGTTACGCTGTGTTGCTGTGTCAGGTGCACCATGGGGGATGGGCCTCGTCAGGCTTACTATGCCTTTTGCCCTCCCCCTCAAGTATGTACACATCCTTGGAACTTACTTACTTCCTTCCTTCCTTCCTTCCTTACTTCCTTCCTTCCTTCCTTCCTTCCTTCCTTCCTTCCTTCCTTCCTTCCTTCCTTCCTTCCTTCCTTCCTTCCTACATGTGCATCCTTCCTTCCTTCTCTTGCATCCTACACTTGCATCCTTCCTACACTTGCATCCTTCAGTGCAGTAAACTGTGTATATATTTAGCGATGCAAATTGTTAACAAGCTCAAGTGCTCTCTCTCATCCTGCTGTGTTCCCTTACTTAGCTGTCTCCCAGATTAAAGAATGTTAATCTACCCCCCCCCCCCTCCCTTTCTTTCCTGTCAAAAGCATGAGGTCACGGATGATTTTCTCTTCCTCAAGCACACCACTGTGTTCTCCATGTCGTTTTACGAGATCGCTGTTTGCGTCATAAGGCAGGCACCTGTTAACGTCTCCATCCGAAAAATAGCGCGCGCAGGTCATTTCGCCCTCGCTTGTTGACACTTGACAAGCACTAAAAAGCTATCGAAGAGAGGACAGGCAATACACCATGAGAGGTAAGCCAAACGCGCCGCCCAAACAACAACACGATGACCGGCAAGCAAGCGGTCACTTGGGCTTACGCAACGGCGTTCACCGAGCATTTAGGACGTTTGCATAACGCTTCTCTGTGTAGCGGCTGTTTTGATGTCCTCAATCCAGTATCAACTAACTTCGTGAAAGTCAGCCCGAGATGCGAAATGTTTGCACCCTTTTTGAATTACTCCTTTAATTTTGTTTTTGTTTTCCACGTTTCGGCACATTGCTGTTCAGTACTTTTAATCATTTTGTATAATGCGCTGAATAGGAACAAATCAATTGATTAGTTGTTTTGAATACGCACACCCTGTTTTACGGTTAAGACCCAGCTCTGTGCTGCTTTTAATTAGCTACCTGATTCCTGCGTTGTTTATCCTTGGAGTTCATAAAAGAAGGCCACACTCTTCAATCACTGTGTAGCGTCGACCCAACCATACTGTGGAGTATTTACGGAAACAACCACTGACTTGCTCAGTGCCCGCAGAAGTGCTTTGCACCAAGGAACAGCCACAGAGCCAAGTTGGCGCAATTTTTTGTACTGTTCCTATATTAAAGACTACCACAAAGCCCAAAGATGTTAATGTACGTTGTAATGCTTCTTTCAACGAGGATTTCAGTACTTACGTCGCAACCATACGCACGTAACTGTTGACGGGAGTTCAAACTCAACTGAGGCGATGACGGTCTCTTAGCAAGTAAAAAAAAAATGACATGCCGACCCAAATGCGATAGGTGTTTCGCAGGAGTGGCCTTGGTTAGAGCATCCACCTCGCATGCGGAAGGTGCAGGGTTCGATCCCCACCGGCTACCTACTAGTGATACAGTGGGTACAGGCTTTCACCTGGCCTGGTGCTCGGCTTAGCTGGTGTAAAATACTTCTTGTGTAAACGAAAATACTTTGTATCAAGTGCTCTTTGGCTAAACCTACTATTACGCAGTAAAAATTGCTCATCATCGTCAAGTGAGATGGGTAGCTAAAAAAAAGATTTGAGGCGCAGATCTAGGCTACCCTCATTTAGAATGCTGGATGCGGGAACCAGATATACTTACGTAGCTGTCAATAAGTAGTGCTGTAGACTATGCAAATTGGAACTCATTCATATTGACACAACCCAAAACACAGACCACAGTGTGTTCCCATATCGTCTAAACGTCTCTCTCTCTCTCTTGTCGATGTTTTTCGCACTGTGTCAGCGTTATCCAAGTTACAAGGCAAACCGCGATCCCGGCGGCAAAAACAGGAAAGGAAAGAAGGAATGACGCTGTTGCAGGAAGTCCCGCATTCCACCCGCCTTCGAGCTTTCACAAAGTACGGCAGTCGTTAAACCTTCTTTTTTTAGAAATGGCGCGCAAAAGACTCTCAGATCAGGCCGATGCAAAGAATCTCGGAGCCCAACCGCTCATCACCGCACCGAACGCGTGGTTTCGAGTCTCCACCTTAAAAGCGAAACCTCCATCCGTCGCTCAGCCATGCGGCGAGTCGTGCCTCTCGAATTTTGGCGACAGTTCTCGGCAGTATTTAAGCGAGCCATCATGTCACGCGCACAGTCGTCGAAAAAAGTTACCGACAGCGTGACAGTTCGAGCTTGTTGGAAAATGAGTGAGATACTGGGAGCAAAAGCGCAATTCCACGTGCGGTGTCAGCGTCAACCTTCCTTTGGAGGACATTTGTCGCTGACGCACGACATCGGTGAGGCTGCGGACATCTCTGACGAACATTAATAAAACATAAAGAAGTCGTTTATGTCGCAACTCTTTACTCACGCGTTAACGAAGTGTCTTCGTGCTCGGCGCTGTGCGACGTCCGAGCTGATGAATTAAATTCTGACGGCGCCGTCACAGCTTTGATATGTGGTGCGCTTAGCCGGTCTCCTTAACTTCACTTTGGTGGCTCAAAGCTTTTATTGAACGACATACGCGATATGCGGACTTTTTTTCTGCGTTAGCAGTAACAGCGACTGAACGGCGGCAAAGTGTGAAGCCTAGGCGAGTGAAGCCTCCATCCTTTATTAGTGCCACCCATTACACCCCCCCCCCCCCATTCCCCCCATACCCCCCCCCCCCCCCCCCCGCCCCCCGCCATCGGCGTAGAATGTGTAAAGACGAAGTCGAGGCCTAAGCGAAGGAGTGAGGGAAGCCCACCGCCCACCAGCGAACCTCCACCCTACCACCCATCTCTACCCTGCTACACATCACCTTCCAGCCACCTACGCCCTCCTGAAGCGCCACCCAACAGAAGCTCACGCAGAAGCGGAGCGAAAAAGCGCCCGTGAAATCAAATTCGAAGGCGCAATGAGAAGGCAAACGATGTAAAAGCGAAATGCAAGTCTAACCAACAGTACAAACGCACATGTTTCGCGCCACATTGTTGATCGTCCGCCAGTGTTTGTTTCCTTTTTTTTTTTTCTAGAGAAAGTTAGGAGGCCGACCTAAACGACATACAGACCAACATGCGAGTAAATACTGTGAGCTAAAAAACGTTGTAATCAGTATTTAAGAAAAGAAACATTATTTCATGACTGAGCTTTTTGGGGAGTAGTATGTCAAAAACTCACAAAACGCTACTGCCACTTTCTAACGAGATACTCAGCCAATATCCTCTTTTTTTTGGTGGGGCATATATAACATCGTTTTTTCACAACCACTTGCCTCTTTCTCTCTGGTAGAATGAGCGCGACGTCACTATGCTGCTGTTCGTGACGTCATCGCGTTAATACCATTAAGCATGGCTCGTTACTCTGGCGCAACGAATGACGTTACTGCGCACTGACCAACGAGTGTGCCACATTGTTAAGCCAACATTCAACGTCTATATGCCGGAGAACCGCAAAACGTGCACTTAAAAGCGTGGGAGTTCAGTATAATTCATCACTTGTGAGTATAGCATCATCCCACCCTGTTTGTCCCTTCTTTGTCGTTCTCTCTTCCACTCTTTCAATATTCCGAAGAACGCATCTACTAGCTCAGCTCTACATCCTATAGAACTCAACATCTGTCACTGTAAAACAAAGAATATAAAGAGAAAAAAGACTACCTAAGCTAGGCTACATCTTAGTTAAAACATTCGGCGAGAGCCGCGATGCCCCCATTGTTTTCCTTCTTTTGTTTTTCTCTTCTTTCTCCTTCTTCTCCTCGTATTTTTCTTCTCAGTTCTCGGGTTCTTCTCTATCTTGGCTGCTGTCTTCTTCGCTTCTCCTCTGTTGCGCTGGCTTGGCTTTCTCTTGACTTGGCTTCCGTCTGCCAAGGACAAAAAGGAGAAGAACAAGAAGCGAAGAAGACATAAGGCAAACAGAGGTAGAGAAGGAGAGGAAAAGTAGGAACAAGAGGAAAATGTCTCTCTCGATCTCGTCTTCTCTTTTTCTTCGTTTCCTTTCCTTCCTCCTTCTTTATCTTCTTATTTTCTCCCTCCTTCCTTCCTCTCTTCCTCCTGCTTCTCCTATTCTTTCTTCTCTTCTGTCTCTCTCTTCCTTGGCTTGACATGGCTGCTGTCTTCTCCTTCGCTTCTTCCTAATTCTTCATGTTCTGCTCCTCCATCTTTCTCTTCTTTGTTGTCTCCTTCTCTCTCTCGGCTCGGCTTCTGTCTTCTTATTTGCTTCTTCTTTCTTCATTTTCTTTTGCTTCTTTCGTCTCTTCTTCGCTACCTTGGCTTGTCTTGGATCTCGGTTTGCGGATTTACACGACAACTATGACTACTGCGGGCTTCAGCTACATGGTGTAAGGTACACATGTTTTCCGGGAACCCTCCCGGTCTGTAAGGTGTCTCCTTCGGAGCACCCTGCCGTGGGTGCTCTTCCGGGTACATTGCCAAATTCAACGAACCAGGTTTGCCCAAAAACCCACGGCGAGAGCCGTGAAAGACACTGCACCTTGTGGCGTCCGCCATCACCACCTATCAAAGGGGATATGCTCTCAACTTCTCAAACCATCACTCGAGTTTTGACCTAATGAGAGCGCTGCATTTTTGACACACGGGTTCTATAGAGAGCTTGCACTAACGTCCCAAATGCCGGGATTTTGTGGTACATGGACCACTGCGAAAGACCGCGCAGTTGCAGGATCGGCTTTGCGCCACCTGCTCCAGCCTCCACCGCAAAATGCGCCCTGTGCCACAAAATGGCGCCCGTGACGTCACAACTGATTTATTCAGGGCTATGTTTCATGTAACGCCATCAGACAAAAAGAGATAGCATGGTGCCACCGACCTCTCCGGAGTCGCATCGACCCCAGCAGGACATGGCGGTGATGTCGTCCCAGCACTGGTTCCCCTTGGCATCGCTGCGTGTGGCGCGGAAGGAGTACTCCCGCCGGTGGCACTCGAGCGTGGTGAGCGTGTCCACGGCGACGTCAGCGCCCCCCGCGGAAGAAGGCGGCGGCGGCAGCAAGTCTTCCTCGTCTTCCTCCCGCGCCACCGAGGCCGATGCAGCGGCTACCGCAACGAGCAGCCAGCAGCGGAACAGCGCCACGGGCGCCGGCAGCGGCGATCCGAGGAAACGCATCGTGGTCCACGTCACGTCCACCCACTAGTAGCGATGATGCTGCTGCCGCCGCCGCTGCGGAGAAGAACAGACCTCTTCAAAAACATTTTCATGACGCTTGAAGCGTGCCAGCAAGCAGAGAAAGGGGAAATAAAGATGTGGAAGTTAACCAAGAGAAGGTACAGTCTTTGTCAAAAGTAACCAGGCTGCATGGCTTGCTTCTAGCTCGTACAGTGGAGCCCTTGTGACTTTCCTAAAGATGAAAAGTTGTTGGAAGGTAAGAAGACCCCAGTCCTTACCTGTAACAACCATTTCAGCTTCAGGCAAGCTGTAAGGGCTCTACTGCATGAGCTAGAAGCAAACCATGCAGCCTGGTTACTTTTGACAAAGACTGTACGTGGTGGTTTATTACCCTGAACTGGAGGCAATAAATTAGTGGTTATAAAAGAGAAAGAGGGAAAGTTCAAATTTTAAATGAAAAAGTGCATGTTAAGGTCACACCCACTGACACAGGCACGGCGCCCCAAAGAATCTAAACACCATCTGGCAGAGCTTCAGAGCCGATGATTGCTGCTGACACCGCCCAAAGGCCTTCAGTTCCGTCAGATGGTAAAGGTCAAAACCTACCAGTAGACAGCGTAACGTATGTCTCATGGCACTAGAAGCAAGACGTTCACATAGGACGGGGTCGATCGTATCGTCGCAGCTGCAACTAACGCGGGCAGTGCTGTCAGTCATACCGAGCGCATGAACCATCGGTCATTATCACCATGATCAACTTAACTGCGCCCACTGCAGGACAAAGGCCCCTCCCATATCCCTCAAATTATCCCTGTCCTGTGCCAGCTTCGGCCACCCTATCCGCGCAAACTTAATCTCATCCACGCGTCTAAATTTCTGCCGCCTCCTGCTACGTACGCCTTCTTATAGGTGGGGGCAGCCGCAGAGCGGTATGGGCCGGGTTTCTTGGCACCTGGACACGCCACCGTCTTCGGCTGCTTCTATTCTTAAACATGGGCCTACCTGGCTGCTTTCGCGGCTTTAGGGGTCGTCACTATCAACCGCTTTTCTTTAAGGTGGACAGCGCACTCGGCGTCACTCGCTGCCTTTGGTGGTTTACGTGCCACCACGTTGAGCTGCTTTTATTTTTCGCGCTAAGCTGCGCCCTCGATGTCCCTCGCTATTTTCTCTGATTGACGTGCCACAGCACTCGCTCGTTCTTCTTGGGCCCTAACGAAGTCTTAGGCCGCCTTCTCACCTTCTTGTGCTGCTGCATTAAGCTGCAGTTGGTGACATAGGAAGCATTTCTATTGTAGCGTTACTGCTGCTGATCAATTGGAAGGGGACAAGGACTGTTTTTAGAGCGCTTGGAGTGATAGGCTACCAAGTAAAACATGAGCCTCAGCCGATGGCCGAATGGTCTAAGGCATCAGAAGGCGAAGCTACGGCGACGCTGGTTTGAATCCTGCTCGGGGCTACGATATGGGAAATTGTTTTTTCTTCTGGGTGACATTCAACGACTATGATGATGATGATGATGACGGGTTTTTATGGCGCAAGGACATCTGTGACCGAAGAGCACCATGACACAAGGTATTTGCTTCTACTCAAGGTGGTGTCAAAGACCCATTTCCTAAGCATTTCACTCTAAATGAGCCAAGCCCCAGACCAGGGGAAAGCTTGTACCCATTGTATCACCGGTGGGTACCCGGCGCCACTGGGTATCGAACCCCAAACCTCCCGCATGCGAGGCGGATGCTCAGACCACTAGGCCACCGCTGCGGGTGCAAAATGTCGGAAATGGTCGGACTCAAGCTCAACCTCAAGTTTGCTGCGTTTTCCGAATAGTGTTAGCCTAAATTTGCTGAGAACTGGAGCGAAAGCATTTAATTTTGAAAAACTGACAACGTAGACAACATTCTGCAATGCGAATATCGGCTACAGCTGTCAGTGGGTGTGTACACTGTTAAGACATAAACAACGTTGTATTTCAAGTCCGTCGCCGAAACACTCGCTGAAATCGCGTGATAATTCAAGCTTAAAATTTTAACCTGCGGAGGAAAAGCCCGGTCACTGTTTTCTGATGCTGACACCTATATGGTTCCTCTTCGACATCTGTAGCTCCGTTATGCTAGCGAGTCTTCCTATGTTTTGCGCTTCCGTAAAGACGCTTAACTCTTATTTCATCCCCTCCGACAAAAGAAACACAAAGAAAACGAATAATTTGCTCCGGGTCACCGCACTAAGTCTACTTTAATGAAAGCTGCCAAGGAGGCGGCCTCATTCACACAGCCGAGACAGCAGCCAATGAGGGGCTCATTTCGGCTGCTCCGGCTGCGAAGGAAGTCACGACACAATCTCTCCGGTTTTCCTCGTTCCTTCATACTTCGAACCATGGGACGCATAGACAGGGATTAATACACCACTACCGGATTTTTGCGGCCGCCGTTTGATCCTCCCGCGCACTTGGCTTCCGGAAATTGCCGTAATGAAATGAAAGTGTTTTTGCCTGACCTTTGTAACATTCTCATCCCGCAAGAATACTCACTGCACCCTCTTGGAATGCAATAGTATACCATGTTCTATCATGCACGCTACAGCGTGGTGATTCCTGCCTGCTTGATGTCGATGTTGGACCAATGTTGATGAACTTTTACGGCGCAAGGGCATCTGCGGCCAAGGAGCGCCAAGCACAAGGCTTTTTCTTCTACTCAAGGCTTTTTCTTCTACACAACCACCGCAACAGGGTAATATAATATTCCCGTGCGCGAGTAAAGCACATTGTATTGGCAGAAAACATAAAAGTAATCGCATTTTCTGTCTTCCGCAGTGCAAAGGCGAGATAAACCTGCACACGTTCTCTCTAGATTCCAAATCACGGAGGACTGGATAATCGAGTTATAAAATCTCGGTGTGCGTAAGTCAGTTCCTCGTCATGAAATTTGAAAGCAGCGAGATAAAATGGGGCCGACGAAGAAGCACACAAGCGACTGTACTGGGGCTGTAGCGGTACGGTTGTTTCTGTGTTTCTTCATCGCCGTCAATTTGAGCGCTGGCGTAAATTTCCCGCACAATCGAGATCTGGCACTGGAAAGCCGGAGACTAAAACTATAACAGTTTCCACTGCATACTTCCGCCCCAGTGATTTCTTCTAGAGCACCATCGGTGAGCAGCGTTTGGAATGGCATACACTACGAACGACCCTTAAGGGTAACGTTTTTTAGCAGCGGCCACTTGACCATACAGGTACTTTGTAAGCAATTAAAAAGAATTCCTATGGGCTTGCATGTATGCAATGTTTGCAATAATTTGTCGCCAGATGCGCAGCAAATTTGGAGTGTGTGTGTATAGGTAAATGAAGGACAGATATAAATGGAAAACTACGAACAGACTGCTAGGGCGAAAGGGCGAGGAGATGGCGCGATAAAGAAACATAGGGAATTATTGGAGTACGACTAATGTGAAATGCTGAGAGATATTTGGAAAGGAATAATGATGCCAGGGCTTACTCTCGGGGAATGCGGTTTTATGCCTTAGGGCAGAAGTTCATTCAAGACTAGAAATAAATCAGAGAACTGTTAGAAGGTTAGCACTATAAGTCCATGGCATCGTTCGGAGCACGGGAAGCTCAGAGTAAAATATTATATAAGGAACGCCTGAGGAAACAGGACGATTGGGCACGGCAGCAACAGCGGCATGCGGATGCATAATCCTTTCGTCTATCTTGTGCAGCTGATTGCCACTACGCTGGTGATATCGACGCCACACCACAACCCTGGCCTCGTGACACAGACCGTACTACTGCAGCCGAGGAACCACTCCTGCTGTTTCCGGCCTGTGACAGCGGTGGTCAACGACACCTTCGGCTACCTACGAGAGACGTCAACGACGCTGTGCATCGGCGGGCCCTCCAGCTCTCCCCCAGATGGCGCACTGGAGCCCATTCTGCATAAAGCGAGGACAGACCAGCGCGAACATCATTGGGCACGGCAGCAACAGCGGCATGCGGATGCATAATCCTTTCGTCTATCTTGTGCAGCTGATTGCCACTACGCTGGTGATATCGACGCCACACCACAACCCTGGCCTCGTGACACAGACCGTACTACTGCAGCCGAGGAACCACTCCTGCTGTTTCCGGCCTGTGACAGCGGTGGTCAACGACACCTTCGGCTACCTACGAGAGACGTCAACGACGCTGTGCATCGACGGGCCCTCCAGCTCTCCCCAGATGGCGCACTGGAGCCCATTCTGCATAAAGCGAGGACAGACCAGCGCGAACATCATTGGGCACGGCAGCAACAGCGGCATGCGGATGCATAATCCTTTCGTCTATCTTGTGCAGGTAAGAAGACGTTACGGCAAATGTTTTCGCTCAAATGATCCGTTTCTTCTTGTGCTGCCGTGCCCAACGCAGCTATATCCTTTACTGTGTGATCTGGCAATGAATGTGGCGGAATTGCTGTTGTTGGCCGGGGACATCGAGACGAACCCCGGTCCAGATCTCGCTCAGATTTCCAAGCAGCTAGAGGCAATTGCCGGAGACATAAAAAGCATCAAAGAGGAACGACTAGCATCAATTGAAGCTAAATTGGAAAACGTGGCTGCCCTTGACAGAAAAATATTGGACTGCATAGACCAGGTCGCCAACATGCAAAAAGTCGTTGCCTCGCTGGAACTAAAGCTTGATGACTTGGAAAACCGATCGAGGCGGAGTAACCTTTTAGTATACGGCATTACAGAAGATCCTGATGAAAACAGTGAGTCCTTAGAACAGATTTTTAATGAAGACATTGCTAAGGATATCCTTAAAATTCAACCTGTAGCCATTGAACGCATACATAGGTTGGGAAAGCCTTCAGCTGAAAAAACCAGGCCTGTAATACTAAAACTTCTTGACTATCGCGAAAAGACACTTGTGCTAAAAAACTGTAGTAAACTCAAAGGTAGTGAATATGCGATCAGTGAAGATTTCTCAGCCCGAGTACGTGACGTAAGGAAAAAGTTGTGGACTAGTGCGAAAGCAATGAAAGATTCCGGGGCAAAGGTTGCACTAGTGTTCGATAAAATACGCATAAACGGTGAAATGTTCCACTGGGATGAAGAAAACAACTGCCGAGTACCCGTAAAAGCACAGACAAACGCGACAACTAACTCGTGTCCCGAGACAAACGCGAGTACTAGCCAAAAAAACGAACATGGCAAAGCACCAAACCTACGCCCCCGTCATCCCACAAAACGAAACAGATAACTTTTGCAAATGTAAATGCGCGAAGTATTCTTAATAAACTTGAGTCACTAGAATCTCTTCTTATCGGCCTCGAACCTGACTTCATAGCGATCACAGAAACTTGGCTTACTAACGATATCAATGACAAAGAAATTGCCCCACCAAACTATGCTATCGTCCGAAAAGACAGGTTAACACGTGGAGGAGGTGTGGCTATACTAATAAACAAAAAAATTCCCTTCGAAATGTTACCAGAAGTTGAGGGTGCCGAGGCACTCTTTTGTAAGTTGATATTTGGAACGAACACTGTCACTGTAGGTTGTGTTTACCACAGTCCTTCGGCAGATCAGCCTGCATTGGTCTCACTATATGAATATATGCATCAACATGTTAAAAAATCCAGACTGATCCTTCTTGGGGACTTCAACCTACCAGATATAGATTGGCAAAGCATGTCGTATCGCTCCCCGTGTTCTGAAACCCTTTTTGATATTATGCTTAGTTTTGACCTGTTCCAAGTTATCAACGAGCCCACACGTGTTCAAGGTAGTGCATCTAACATTCTTGACCTCATCTTCCTCAGCAATCACTTCGCGATCGATCAAACCAACGTAGCAGTCCTCGATGGCATATCAGATCATAAGCTAACATTGTGCACCGCACCCATTCAAGCAACAGCAGCTCGTACTATCTCGAAAACTACTTACCCAGACTTCACAAACGCTGATGATTCATGCATACTTAATTACCTAATTTCGGAGTACGAATCATTTGAAGAACTCGCTAATTATCAAGGTACAAATATAGATACGCTGTGGGAAAGCTTCAAGGCCATTGTATCGCACTGCATCAAAAACTTTGTACCATTGAAGACCAAACGAACAAATACACGTAATCCCTGGATAACACGTGATATCATTCATGGGAAACGCAAAGTAAAACGACTAAGGAAATCACTAAAATCAAAAAATGACTCTCAGGTAAAACATAAGCTCACGAACGCCATCCGTGAAATGAAAGCAAAAATTAAGGCAGCGAAAACAAACTACTTCTCAGTTACGCTTCCTAATTTTTTAAAACACTCCCCTGGAAAATTTTGGAAATACCTCAGCCCCAAAACACAAAAAGACACCTTCAGTTGCCAAGGACCAAATCAAAACTTCGCAAATTCCTTAAATACATACTTCCAATCTGTGTTCACAGATGACGATGGCCGCACACCGGAGAGTATTCACCGCAATCAAACACCGCTAGACATGCCAACAATAACCGAGACAGGCGTTCTGAACCTACTTTTATCAATAGATACAAAAAAAGCAAATGGTCCTGATAATATTCCAAACACTTTTTTGCAAAGATATGCCGAAGTCAACGCGAAATATTTACATTTAATGTTCAATAAATCTTTATCAACCTGTAGTCTAGCTAATGAATGGAAAATCGCGAAAGTTATTCCTATACACAAAACAGGAGGCAAAGATGACGTTTCAAATTACAGACCAATATCACTAACGTGCACGGTAGGAAAATTATTGGAACACATTATACTAAAGCATATCACCAGTTATGTTGAGCAACAAAACATTTTATCGCCTGTTCAACATGGATTTCGAAGGGGACTTTCAACTATCACCCAATTACTCGAACTAACACATGATTTATTCCAGAGCATTGATAACCAAAAGCAAGTTGACTTGATTGCACTTGATTTCTCTAAGGCATTTGACAGAGTAAGCCATAAAAAACTAATTAGCAAACTTACATCAACTTTAGGTGACGGCCCTATTATCAACTGGATCGAGGACTACTTAACTAACCGATCTCAGTATGTTGTAGTTAACAATGATATTTCTTCTATTGCGCTCGTTACGTCGGGAGTACCCCAAGGGTGCGTCCTTGCTCCACTTTTATTTCTCATCTTCATTAATGATCTGCCCTCTAACATACATGTTAAAATTAAACTTTTTGCCGATGACTGCATCCTTTACAACGAAATTAACTCTATAAATGACCACGATGATTTAAACAGCGCCCTTCAAGAAGTGGTAATATGGTGTCACAAATGGCAAATGGAACTGAACATTAAAAAAACAGCCTTCTTATCTGTAACCCGTAAAAAACAAAGGTCCGAATATGTGTACAGCATCAATAACACACCGCTCACCCGAGTTCACGAACACAAATACCTTGGATTAATCATTTCACATGATCTAAGGTGGGAATCACATATTAACAGCATAGTATCATCTGCTTTAAAACGATTGTTCTTCCTTAGAAGACGGCTTCGAGAAGCGCCACCGGAGACCAAACTGTTAGCATATAACACATTTATACGATCAGTTCTCGAATATGGAAATACGATTTGGTTTCCCTACACACAACAACTCATTAACAAACTAGAAGGAGTGCAGAGAAAGGCAATTAGATTTATCTTTAACAAATACAGGAGCAGTGATTCACCATCCCAACTACTAAATCAAGCATGTATTCTTACTTTACAGAAACGCGCCAGATTAGCACGACTAAAATTATTGTTCCAATTAGTTCATAACACATTAAACATAGATACTTCGTTATATATATCTGTAGATGAATCCAGACCATCCCGGCATAAGCACCCATTAACCCTTAAAGAGTACGCATTCCGAACCGACTGTTTCAGATATTCATTTTTCCCGCTTGCCATAAAAGAATGGAATAGTTTGAACCCCTCTATTACTACTAATACATCTTTGCAGAAATTTGTAACTTTGGTAGAAGAACAGTTGAGCGATAATTAAATAGATAATTAAATCATAATTATTCAAGTACAACAGACCACTCGTATCACTGCATGTAACAGCATCTTTATGAACATATTACTTACAATGTATAAAATTGCACCCTTTTCTGTGAAAAATATTCTCTCGTTATGTGTTTTATTTTCTGTTATCTGTGTTTTTTTTTTCCCATGCTCATGTAATTACTTGAAAATAACAGTGTTTTTTAATGTATGCCATTCCATTTGTATTCGCTTTGTACCTTCTTACTATATGCCCATCCTGTAAAAATCCCAATGGGATTGACAGTATGTGAAAATAAATAAATAAATAAATAAATAACAGAAGGGCAGCTGAGGTATTTAAATACTAATAGAGAAACAGCGTTCACTCATAACCAGTGAAACTAACCAGTAAGTGTGCGGGACACGAGGACGAAGAAGTAAACAGCTTTAAACGACAGGTAAAAAACTCAGAGTAAAAACTGGATTTTTTGAACGGAAAATAAACAGAGTAGAACATTATGGAAATTGAAAAAGGCCGATCAGGAAGGAATCATCCAATGATAACTCAAGAGGCAGTGCCCTACTCTTCAAAACTAGATCAGGGTGTCCTAGAACGCGAAGCTACAAAAAGAAATTTCACCAAGAAGATTACACATGTGGATTGTATGGTATATCTGTCAAAACAATTGGACTTCTCATACTCAAATGTGATGGTATCCATCCAGATGTCGATGCAGGCACGGTAACTCTTCCTGAGACACTACGGTTTAGAGACCACAATGGCCATGTAAATAAATGTGCGGCGAAAGTTAGCAAAAACCACTTGCAAGACTGGTGGCTCAAAAGCAGAGAGGTGGCATAAGGTCAGAAGTGTAGGGTTTAAAATGTATTTAAAGAAAATGGCGAATTTATGGACCGATTTACACCACTGTTAAAGAAATTAAAGAAAAACTCCGAGCATGGTGGTAACTGCCACAACCGCTCTCAAAGGGGGTGCTCTAAGTTCCATCCATCTATCCATCCAACCCATCCTTCCATCCATCCATCTATCGAATCTATCCACCAGTGCAGCCATACATACGAAAAGTAATTACTGGGGCTAGTTACTTTTGATATGATGAGAGGTCTGACTTCTATCGCGCATGTGCATATGGGGATAGTACGGTGAAAGACGTTACTCTGCATAACTATAGCATAACTATGCGCTACCGCAGACAACAGAGCCTGCATTGAGAGCTTTTTCTTTGGAAGGTAGCACACTCGCACGGACATTTTAATTGAGCTTCAGCAGCGTAGCGCAACATAGCAGCGCGGCAGCCGGATCATCTCTCGGAAGTAGCGTAGCCAGAAATAATTTTCGGAGGGTGTTATACATCGCCGGTAAAAAAATAAAAAGAAAGAGAGCCTGCGCCCAAACAATATCTTAGCCATTTTTCGGCTTTAATAAAGCCGAAGGGTTAGTTGTTTCGTTCACTGTAATATCTGCATAATACAAGTGCACACAGGACTCCGAGGACTTGATTCGTAAACAACATTTATATTCTCGCAAAAAAACTCTCGTGCGAAAACTTGATGATATTTACAGCATTTCTACATTACGTGCAACACAAATGCTTCTTTTCTACAATTAAGTCGGCTACTGCGAGTGAGTGTCATTTGTCAAATCTTCTGTCCCATGCATTTGAACCTGCGCCCGGACGCAAAGGCGCTTTTAAAAAATTGCACTTTTTATTTCCGCAGTAGGTTACGATCATTTGAGGACAGTGCAAAGGATGAAAAAGTAGGCTGACGTGAAAAGGCATGTTTTATTGGGTGAACAGCGCCTGAAAATAAAAGGAGTGCATTACGTCGCGCGATGGTGAAGAAGTGTGACTACTTTCTGCGGTAACTCCTGCTTCCTCTTAGAGACAGGTAGTATTTTTGTCAATAAACCAACATTTTTCTTATTTTCGCTTTTACATTTTATTATATGAATGCGGTGTGAATAACACAGGCGAAAAAAGGCCGAAAGAAAATTTCGGGGGGGGGGGGGAATGTTCTGACACCGAACCCTCCCTTGCTACACACCTGTCTCTCGGACAATCATATTAGATTCCCAGTAGCTCGCCTTCTAGTCCTTGAAAGTAGCGAATGATTAGTCGCCATGGGTGTGTTTCAGTATGTGCCTTTTTTTCCTGCAATTTTTTTCCCTGCGGTGAGATTTGTACATAGGTTTTTATTCACTGTAGTCACTTCCTTCGATGTCCAACCTCCTTGGCCAAAAATTTTGAATATTGGAAAACTGTAAAGCAGCTTTATGGAAATATTGAAGGTAACGGTCCATTCTTCCGATGTCTAGAAAAATCTATTTCAAAAGTTTTTTTTTTCCATCGCTCGCATCGAACAGTTACGACTCGCATAGAAAACCAATGGGGAACGCTCTTGACATTAATAAAAGCGTTAATATTAAAAAAATTGAAGCCTGCCCAGGGCAGATCTGCGGAAATATTGATTGTTACAGTGAAATCTTGCAATATATGAAAAAACCGCGTTCACAAGCTCTTTCCCTATCAACAGTGCTTGTGTTCAGAATTGCTAGGTATGATTTTGTGTTTTGGAGCGAAAAGCTCCATTTCTCGCACGCAAATCTGAAGGCATAGAGTTTTTTACTATTACCTAGAGGGAAAGCTGGCGGCGCTGCACTTCAGCCCAACGTTCTTAGACAGTTTCAGTTTCGCAGCTCCCTATACTCGCCGCTTGATGGCGTGCCTATAGTGGACGTCGCTGGAACTAACGGCGCTGCAGTCGCGCTTTTCTACGCATCTCGCGCGTCGTCTGCTACACCCTCGTAGAGACGGGAGGCGCCGCGCCCATACCTGCAGGTTAATTATTTTTTTCCGGCGTGACCAAACAAGAATATGGCATAACTGCTGTTGGTACGTGTCGAAAAGCTGTTCCGCTTGGAGGGCAGAAGGGTACAACCTATGAGGTTGGGGCGAACAATATCTGAAGGAGGCACGCACGATCGGCGCGGTTCGCCTTTTAGGTGTCTATAGTCCCAACCTTCTCGTGTGTGTCATTGTATATATTATGTTTTTTCTGGCGGTTATAGCACTTCACACCAACCTGTGCAACGAAATAATCTACTGTTTCTTGTGTTCATTAGGTTCGAATAATTGAACGTGATCTGAATAAGGTAAGACAAACTTGTTTAAATGTTTCACTGTACAGCTCTTTTACGGCACATCGTTTGTTAAACTGCGCCATTTTTAAAAACAATTTATCGATCTCTTGAGGAGAAAATTATTTTAAATGTCAAACGCTTCCATGGAAAGAGAAAAAAAAACGTCTTGCTTTGTAAAAAGCGTTCCATTAATGGGTGCTTAAAGCAGTTTTTCTCTCTTTCTCGCCGACTGCACTTGAGCAGTTACCAGCATTTCAGAGTTCATTTTCCTGGAAAAAAGTTCATCCTCATGATGACGTAAAACTTGATCACTTTAGGAGTGACTTCCTGGCAGTGAGCATGACAACCGACTGCAGGCACAGAGGACTCTTCATGCTTGTCTAGTACCTCCCAGGACAGGTCGCCAAATACAACGCGTTTCTCAGGGGCTTTGTGAACAATGCTCTCTATCATATTTAATTTATGACTGCGTACAGCCTTAGCGACGGCTCATGAAGGCATCCTGGCTTGAACGACCTCAGGTCAGTCAAGTGCCTCTGAACAACATCACTTGGGCTGGCGTGTCCAGGAGCAGTCGTCAGCGTGACCTGGCAATCCTTACAATGCACTGCCTTAGCTATCTTCTTATGCACATATCCTGCTAAGTAATAAACAACCATTTCTTCTGGTCCAGCTCTTTCGTATCCATGCTCGCCCAAGTCATCACTTTCACTCGAAAAAGAGCTTATGCTGAACTCAAGCTGAACTGTATGATCGATTTCAGCTGCTTTAAGGATGTCATGAACGCAGGCGCTGCAAAGCTGGGAGATCAACCAGTGCTGTTTCAATTCCTTGATCTGTAAGCGTTGCGAGCGCTGCTTTCAGTGCCACAACATCGCTCTGTTTCTTCTCCCGCGCGGCAGTTGCTCGAAAAGCTTTCCTCTTCAAGTTCTGCAGCTTCTGGCCCTTCTTAGGTGCTGACGTTTTCTTCCTCGCTCGAACCTGTCTTCGAAAACGCAAGCAACGCGCACAGATTAGCTGTTTCGAAAAAAAAAACATAACAGTGTTTGCGAAGAACAGCTTCCGACTTCGTCGGCTGTTCATGAAGGTTTGTATTTACTCCTGCACAGATATTTAAGCCATCTGTTTCCAGCAGAATGTCCTCAAGGTCAGTGACAGAAGCTACAGTTTTTAAAAGCTGCTTGTGCAGCTTGTTGTAGCCGTTCACGAAGCAGCTACCATCTTCCACGCCTTGGGAATGACTAGACGGCTTGCCGCTATAGCTTTCTGCAGTAGAAAACTGCACACACCTTCCCAGTTATTTCGTCCTGTATAGAATCATGTTGCCACTCAGTAGATGGCAGAGTCGCAGTCGCCAGGTCACCAATCCTCAGTGCAGTCGACGTAGTACTGGTTTCCGCTGAGCGGGAAAGAGGCATCAGCTCATTCGGGCTGACTGCCTCTACGCAAGGATCGCCTGACGAGGACGTACTGTCGCTGCAAGAATCTTCACACTTATCAGTCTGCATGACAGCACGCGTTTTTGGTGACTTCCGTCTGAATTTCACAATTTTTGGCTTTGAGAATCGGTCTGGCAGGCCGGGAAAGAGTCGAGGGACGGCATCGCGCACTAGCGCCCAGTTCCCGCGGGGAATTCGGACCTCTTGCCTATTCACAACCTGCTTGTACTCCTTGATAATATCTTCATGCTCAAAATGATGCTCACATATCTTAGACGTGTGAGAGAGCCGTCTGTACTTGCCATGCAACGTCTGCTCCCACCTTTTAAATTCGCTTGCATCGCGAGGCGATTTGAAAAAATGACGACCGGTGGCATCGTTTCTGTTGCCACTTGTGCAGCCGGGCGCAAAGCAGGATGGCATGTGTACCTCTCGCTTGAAGTCACCAAGTGCACATATTTCACCACAAACACGTTTTCACAACACTAACAGCACCACCACACGGAAAACCAGCTTGAAAATCTGACTAGCCTGTCGTAACTGCAGCGAGCGAAACTCCCGCGACAGCAGACGATGTAGAAAAGCTCGACTGCAGCGCCACTAGTTCCCGTGACCGCCACTTTAGCCACCTTCCGAGCGGAGCTGCGAAACTGAAACTGTCTAGGAACGTTGCTTCAGCCACCATGGACGCCCAAAGCATCATGGGGCGGTGAGCTACTTGTTGCGGAACAGTCGTAATTTTTCGGGAACACGGAGTGGCACTACTGAGACGTTTCATTCCGAAAACGCTGTTCGTGTGTGCGCAGACGACTTTCGCGCGAACGCAGTGTGCAAAACCCATAGCAGTTAAAACGCGACGACACATGACGCCAATAAAAGGTTTCACTTTTCTGAAATGCCATTAAAAACCTCTTATAGTGTTTAAGCAACAACATTTTTTTAAACATGTTTACTTTTAAAAGTGCGCCTGTTAATTACGAAATATTAGTTTTTGTAGTGTTCATTACTTGGCCAATAGGAGAGCTAGCCATCCATTATTTTGGGCGAACTTTGCACTTAAATGCTTTTCTGCTCGTTTATTGCAATTCACAGACAGGATATTGAACGTTAGGACATTCTTATTATCGAATAGCGTTTATTTTTGAATTATTTTTTGGCCAAAAGTTAAGTTCTGCAGTCGGTAGCTCACCGCCCCATGATGCTTTGAGCGCCCATGGTGGCTGAAGTGGTCTCGAGGGATCTCCATGCAAACTCCCATAGACGGGCTGCCAGCATTCCCTCTAGGTAATAGTAAGAAACTCTATGTCTGAAGGTCAAATGACGCGTAGATTTTACCTTTAACTGGAGGCTCCGTGGAGGTGTAGCTATGACGTCACACCACGTGATTTACCGCTCGCTCCGCCGCCGCTCCGACCACTCGCTCTCGCCAGTTGTGTCACGTGACTAACCACGTGATTCTTTCTTGCTGAATAAAGGTCAGCGCTCGCCGCCTAAACACAGCAAATTTCTGTCGAGGGAGTATCTGTTCTCGCTTCGGCGAGCGCGGCTTCGGCCGCTTCTTTTTGAGCAGAGAGAGAGAGAGAACAACTTTTATTTAGAAAGCCTGCAGAGTCGGTTAGGCTCCCCCCAAGCAGGGAGGACAAGCTTTTACCGCGACGCGGCCACTACGTCAATCTCGTGCGTTGTGCTCCTTGAGGTCTTGTTACGTCCCTCGCTACTTCCGAGCAGCGTCCGCTCCGGCGGACGCAGTTGTTGCTGCGACGCGCGTCTTTTCTTTCCTTTTTCTCTTTCCTCTGATCTTTTAACTCTCCTCTATCTGCACGTGGCAGCGGTGGTGGCTTGGCTCGAGCCAGTAGCAGGCCCGTGCAATTTCCTCTTCATCCTTCTCTCAGTCACAACAACAACACAGCAGATCTGTTCTCGCTTCGGCGAGCGCGGCTTCGGCCGCTTATCTTTTTGAGCAGCGTCCGCTACAGCGGACGCAGTTGTTGCTGCGACGCGCGTCTTTTCTTTCCTTTTTCTCTTTCCTCTGATCTTTTAACACTCCTCTATCTGCACGTGGCAGCGGTGGTGGCTTGGATCGAGCCAGTAGCAGGCCCGTGCAATTTCCTCTTCATCCTTCTCTCAGTCACAACAACAACAACAACACAGCAGATCTGTTCTCGCTTCGGCGAGCGCGGCTTCGGCCGCTTATCTTTTTGAGCAGCGTCCGCTACGGCGGACGCAGTTGTTGCTGCGACGCGCGTCTTTTCTTTCCTTTACTTCTTTTCTCTGATCTTTTAACTCTCCTCTATCTGCACGTGGCAGCGGTGGTGGCTTGGCTCGAGCCAGTAGCAGGCCCGTGCAATTTCCTCTTCATCCTTCTCTCAGTCACAACAACAACAACTAGACACAGCAGGGACGTGGAGCCAGAACCGGTCACCTGGACGAGTTGTTCGACTGAGCACTGGAGGCTCCGGGCTGCTTCTAGCTATCCCTACGACAGGGAGCGCCCCGAAGCCGCGTTGGCTAGAGATAAGTCGCGAAAGCGGGCTCGCCGAGTTGATGAAGCCGATGAAGAACGGGAGATACGTCGGGAGAAGCAGCGGCTGAGGAAACACGAGTATCTCAAGCGGGAAAGGGCAGCGGATGCTGCCAACGTCTCCGCGTCGATATCGGCAACTAGTTCGGTTCGGTTGCCTTTCGCTCCGTATAACCTGGCTCCGCCGAGTGAAGCCACAGCCATTTTTAAGGTCTAACAAGAAAACGGAGCAAACGGCTCAAAAATAGGGTACGGTACGGTATGGCATGGTACGGTACTGTACGGTACGGTACGGTAAGGCATGGCATGGTATGGCATGGTACGGCATGGTATGGTACGGTATGGTATGACATGGCACGGTATGACATGGCATGGTATGGTATTGCATGTTATGGCATGGTATGGCATGGCATGGTATGGTATGGTACGGTACGGTACGGTACAGCTTGATATGGTACGGTACAGCATGATATGGTACGGTACGGCATGGTATGGTACGGTACACTATGTATGACATGGTATGGTACGGTATGACATGATACGGTACGGCATGACATGGCATGGTACAGTATGGCATGGTACGGTACGGCATGGCATGGTATCGTATGGCATGGTACGGTACGGCATGGTATGGTATGGCATGTTATAGCATGGCATGGTATGGCATGGTACGGCACGGTATGGCATGGTACGGTACATGACATGACATGGTATGAACAAGGGAGGGGAAAACCTCAGGTTGCTCAGCCAACGTTTCGACAAGGGGACTTGTCTTCGTCTGGGCAAAGCGTTCATCATTGGCAGGGATTAAATAGGGCCTTCGCTCCGAGGAGGAAGGCCCCGGGGGTGGGGAAGAGAAGTGGTGTGAGAGGGGATATGTGTCAGGAAGGGGAGGGAGGTGAATCTTGATTCTTTAAGCTGCAATAGTGGAAAAACTTATATCCAGGGGGTGTGTAATGAACAAAGGCTTTGAAGGAACAAAATAGGCTGACCCTGGAAGGGGAAAGAAAAGGGGGGGGGGGGGCATTTACAAAGAAGGAAAAGGCAGGGGGGGGGGGGGGGGAATGGCCCGAGTTCAGAGAAAGCCAAAAGGTGGGGGCGGAGGGGGTAACAGGAATGTCATGGTTTCCGAGAACTGGTAGTAGGGGAGTAGGAGAAAGAAAAAAAAAGGGTGAACCACGCTGACTAAACCTCTTATCTGAGTTTTTCAGGTCCATCCAGCGCCAACCCCCCGTTGCAGCCCCTTTAAAGCCTTTGTTCATTACACACCCCCTGGATATAAGTTTTTCCACTATTGCAGCTTAAAGAATCAAGATTCACCTCCCTCCCCTTCCTGAAACATATCCCCTCTCACACCACTTCCCTTCCCCACCCCCGGGGCCTTCCTCCTCGGAGCGAAGGCCCTATTTAATCCCTGCCAATGATGAACGCTTTGCCCAGACGAAGACAAGTCCCCTTGTCGAAACGTTGGCTGAGCGACCTGAGGTTTTCCTCTCCCTTGTTCATTTTTGTGATCGCAAAGGACCATCAACCACACCCCCTCTCTACCATGACATGGTATGGTATGGTATGGTATGGTATGGTATGGTATGGTATGGTATGGTATGGTATGGTATGGTATGGTATGGTATGGTATGGTATGGGTGCAGTACAAAGGCGTTTCTTCATTTCGGCTCCTTCGATATGCGGCCGCCGCAGTCGGAATCCGATTTCGTGACCTTAGGATCAGCAGCCGAACGCCAAAACCACAGAGGCGGCTTGGCTGGAAATAACTTACCCAATAATGCTCAGCGTGTCACGTCCTATACAGGCTGAAAAAACGCGAAGAGTTTTAGGTTATTCCTTCAAAGAACATCAGATCCTGGCAGTTTTATATAAATCGTATTTCTCAACATATTTCGCAAAGCACAATTTCAGCTGTCAGCAGAGGCGGAAAGCATGGTGTAAAATCTCTCGCTGAAAAAGCTACGATTATTTTACTCGGAAAGCTTTCCGGGCCAAACAACCAATATTCTGAACGCGTGTACTGTTACCGGAGCAGATGATTGAATGGCTTTCGATTTCACTTCGAATTTATTATTTTTGCCCCATTATGTGTGCCATATCTTTAAACTCTCAGAAATGAGTCTAATATGGCAATTTTAGTTATACAACGATAACACTGTTTTCAGTAAACTTTGGCGTCTAAGGTTGTCCTGACTCTTTGAGATTACGTAAGTAAATATCTTGTAGGAAACGAACAGTAAGCTTATTGATCTGTAATTTTTCGAGACTTTGACGTCTCCTTTATTATGGATTAAGAAGATGTTAACGTTCTTCCAAGCTTCTGGTACGCTCGGGGTCATAAGGGATTGCAATACAGGGTGGCTGGTTTTTATAAGACAATCTTCCCTCTATCCTCCAACAGATCTACTGTTACCTGATCCTCACCAGCCTGCTTTCCCCTTTTGTATTGCTCTAAGGCTCTCTTTAATTCATCTTCTGTTACTGGCGGGATGCCCCATTGCTATGTGATAGTACTTATCTCATTAACTTCCTGACTACACTGGCTGCTGTAAAGATTTGTGAAGAACTCTTCGGCTAGTTTTAACTATCTTATTCATATTGCTCATAACATAGCCCTCTTTGTCTCTTGACGCATTCATCTGATTGTCGCCTTTTTCTTTTTCCTTTTCACTTCCCGGGCATCAAACGGAGGAGGTAAACGAAGAGTAAATGGCAACCAGGTGCCTTTCAAGGGGTGATATGACCCGAACGGGAGAGGAGCGCTTCAGGGGAAACATAGCATTTCCCGCCGCGCGTATCGTGACCTCACGGCAGAGAAACAGCGAAAGTAAGGGGTGGGCCTGACCGCTAAGCGTGTGCGCTGAGCAAAGGTGAAGCTCTCCTGGACCCAGCTAGCAGCTAGAAACGAAAACAGCTCTTCAGCGGATTGTGTTATCCGGCCAATAAGCGGGCGCAGTCTGGAGTACCGCTGAAAATTGCTCGCCGCGTCCTATTTGCTCGCCGTGGCCAAATGCAGGCGTATTCCGTTCCAGGATTCCACGATTCGAACGCGATATCGTGATTAACGGCGGACCACAAACACATTCCTTCCCTGCTGGATAGACGTTCCTACAATGACACAGTGTTATCCGATGCACCAAAGCGTTCAAAATTTTAGGCTTTTGTTTTGTGGGGTTTTCACAAGGGTGGAAAGTTGGGCGACTAGGTAACGATGATCCACGATATGTAGCGCGAACAGGACGAAAGACAAAGAAAGAAGTACACAACACAAGGGCTTGCTTCCCTTGCATGTTCTTGTTTCTTGTTGTTTTTTTTAGGGTTCCGTTCCGCTTTGGTCACCTTAGGTTTCCTTCAGTCAAACGTAAGCGCTTGTGTTGCGTACTTCTTTCTCTGTCCTTCGTCCTGTTCGTGCTGAATATCATAGATCATTGTGGAGTTTAACGCCCCAAAGTGACTCAGGCTAGCTATGAGGTACGCCGTAGTGGGGGGCTCCGGGTAATTTCGACCACCCACTGACATCGCACATTACACGAGCTTCTTCTAGCATTTCGTCTTTATCGAAATGCGAACGCCGCGGCCGGGATCGAACCTGCGTCTTTTGTTCAAAATTTTAATCCCATTTTAACCGAAAACACAATGCTCAGCTTGCGTTCGCGAGAAAATATTCTCATATTTCAAAGAGGTCACCAGGTGACGAGAGTTTCTTAAAGAATATATGCAGCGCTTAAATTCGCCCTCTGTGCAACCCAGCGATTTGTTAAACGTACCGCGTAACGGATCCCATATATTAGAATACAGGGTTTATGAAACAACGCTCGTCGTATCTAAACTGAACGATTGTTAAAAGTCCATTTCTACGCATCGTTACCAGAGAACGCTTGTACGTTTTATGAACGTCGCACAATTGATTAATCTGTTTCTCCAACGTATCACTGCACGGATCGAATTACAGCGACTTTGTGGTCATGTTGCGTGACGAAATCGATAGCACCGTGTCGGTTCTCTCTTGCCTTTTTATTTCTCTTCACAAGCACCCACATCTCGCATTTCTACGGCGGTGCTGTTCTTTCGGTGCTTGCTCGCGAGATTCGAATTAGAAACGCAGAACCTATTACGCGCAAGCCACGTGCAAAGCACTATCGCCGCAGCGAAAAAAACGTTCATTCATGTCGGGAAATAAACCGTGGTAACGAATTCTCTGCGCGAGAAAAAAGGGACGAGAGCGCAAGTATAATTGCTCGTTACAAAACGGCTCTTGCGAGAAAGTGAGAGTGTTCGTTACACAGCGTAGGTCACAAGCCCGCGTTCGCTTGATGTGTGGTCGTGACTTGAATTTGCGCTTTGGCGCTGTGTGGGCGCTCGCAACCAATCTTTGCTCACAGCCGGTTGAGGCTTCTCGTAATCTGAACAGTCTATCTAGCAAATACGTTACCAGACAAACAGGTTTAAGAAGCCGGCAATTTTACGCCCTTATCCCTTTCTGCTCAAGAAATTGATGTCAGTGCACGTTAAAGAACCCCAGGTGGTCGAAATTTCCGGAGCCCTCCACTACGGCGTCACTCATAGCCTGAGTCGCTTCGGGACGTTAAACCTCAATAAACCAACCAACTAAATAAATAGCCCCGAATATAAACACTGTTCGATTCTAATCACATCACCACCCGAGTTCCAAGGCCCGCATGTTGGTTGGTTCACTGGTTTGCTGGGGTTTAACGTTCCAAAGCAACTCAGGCTATGAGGGACGCCGTAGTGAAGGGCTCCGGAAATTTCGACTACCTGGGGTTCTTTAACGCGCACCGACATCACACAGTACACAGGCCTCTAGAATTTCGCCTTCATCGAAATTCGGCCGCCGCGGCCGGGATCGAACCCACGTATTTCGGGTCAGCAGCCGAACGCTGTAACCACTGAGCTACCGCGGTGGGGCAATGCAAATGTTCGCATGTTGAGAAAAAGAAAATTTATATCGCGTTCACGTGGCAAGCTTCCTTCAGACCATAGTACACCCACTTGAGAAAAGACAGATTCCCCCCCCCCCCCCCCCTTTCAGGTTTTGTCTGTCTCTCCTTTCTTTTTCTGATCCCCTCTTTCCACTTGCTGAAAGATTTGGTACGCCTGTCGTACGTGTGTTGCTGATGCTCTATTTGTTCAAAGATAAGGTGGCGGTATTGGCACATTCAATCATTTCGGAGGCAACGCGTTCGACGGTGCAAGCGAATCAGCATTGCAGCGCGTTACAGTGTGAACCTGATTTTTGCAGCAGAAAAAAAACATTATGTTGTAAAAAACGCACGGCGCGGACCTTTTGTGATTTCCATCACTTTTCGCGCAAAGAGGGTCTACAAAAGCGGCTTCTGACTGCACTATCACATTTTCCGAGAACTTACGGCGATTCCAAAACTCTGCTGCTGGCGTTATCGAAAGCAGAACAATAGACATATTCTCTTTCTTCTAAAGGCTTTATTACGGACTGAAAGATGACAACGCAGTGTGAAGGGTTCGCACCATGGGCCCACCTTCCTTTAAAACATGTAATCGTATCATGTCATTCGGATTTTTGGCTTGCCACAGCTTAACAATATGAAAAGCTAACCAAATATACTTGCCTGTGTTTTCGCGGCACTGTAGCACTTCAAATGGGCATTAACGCTCCCAAGGTAACGACAGAAGTACCTTAAAATTCAAAGATTTGAAAAAAAAATTAAGTCGAAAACAAGACATGAGGCTTTGCGCGAAGACAAAATAGCAATGCACGAAAGATCACAGGACAACACAATGATGACTCATAGACGCAGTCAGCATCATCATCGTCATTATCAGCCTCACTGCGCCCAATGCAGGACAAGGTCTCTCCCATGTATCTCCAATTAACCCTGTCATTTGCCAGCTGGGGACAGCTTATCCCCGCAAACTTCTTAATCTAATCCGACCACCCAATTTTCTGCCGCCCCCTGCTACGCTTGCCTTCTCTTGGAATCCACTCCGTTACCCTTAAGAACCAGCGGTTATCTCGCCTTCGCATTACATGCCCTGCCCAAGCCCACTTCTTCCTCTTGATTTCAACTAGGATATCTTTAACGCGCGTTTGTTCTCTCACCCACTCCGCCGGCTTTCGATCTCTTAACGTCACACCTATCATTTTTATTTCCATAGCTCGCTGAACCATTTTCGTTAACTTCCACGTTTCCGCCTCACCTATGGGGGGCGTTTTCCTTGGAAACCTCCCTAAACATACAACTGAATGAAAGAAGATGGTGGTGGTTTATGGAGGTTTAACGTCCCAAAGCATCTCAGGCTATGAGGGACGCCGTAGTGAAGGGCTCCGGAAATTTCTACAGCACAGGGTTCTTTAACGCGCACTGACATCGCACAGTACACTGATCTCTAGCATATCGCCTCCAAAAAAAGGCGACCGCCAGGGCCGAGATCGAACCCACGTCTTAAGGGCTAGCAGCAAAGCTCTATGACCCCTGAGCCACCGCGGCGGCTGAATGAGAGGAGGAAAATACGAGTAAAATTCATTTTGGCAATAATTTCATGAGCGTACCGTAATGACAAAACGGGCATAAACGAAGATGCCTAACCGTAAATTAAGCGCGAAGCATTTTTTTTTTTTTACAATCAAAGGGCGAAGCATAACGGTTACAATCTTTTCTGTTGAGGTTGAAATCATTGACTGAAAAGAAAAATAACATAAAAAGAACGAAAATTAACCAACATAACATATCGGCCGTCTTCGTATTGAAATTGGGAAGAAAAATTAACCCCAACGTGCTGTCGTTGTACAGGAGGCTGTAATGCGATGAAAAATGTATAGCCAGCTTCCCGCTTGCGCTTAAGCGATGAAATTTCGGACGGAAGTTTAATAATACAATGTGAAAACTAATTTGTATGCTGTAATTAGAATCCCGCCCTCCCTTTTCTGGTATGTCGGAAGCACAGTGGAAAAAAAATGAATTTGATGAGACCTAAATAAAAAAAAAGTATTTGAATAGAACTGACTGATGCAAGAACAACGATCGACATTTAAAGGAAACCGTATGTTTCAACCAAACACGTCCCATCACTGCCCGACGCTGATAAGAAAAGCTCGATTTCTCTCATTTCGCGCACACGCAGATGTTCGGCATCGAGCTACGGACGCTGTTGGAATCGATGCCTGTCACTTACGGCCCGGCGTTTGTCGGGGGATAGGTTTTATATCAGCCGCGGGAGGGCGCCATTGGCCCACCGAACCAATGGTCCCCACGTCCGCCCGCTGTTGTGATCGAAGCGGGACACTGCCGGAGATGCGGCCCATAAAGCAAGGCGGACAAACGCGCAGCGCCACCGCTCGGCAGCAAAAAAAAATGGGGAAAAGAGGAATGAACGGCATAAGTAACAGGAATGAAGGCAAAATAAAGTAAAAAACAAGCAAGGATACGAAGAATAGCAAGGGGAATAAAGGAAAGGCGGCAGTACTGGTTTTGTACCGTCGGATGCAGAAAAGGGGAAAATAGGGTAGAATGGGAAAGGCAGGTGAAAATGAGGAAACATAGGGAATTGTGGAATTAGTAAAGAAATAAAAGGGATGAAAATTAAAGGGGAGTTGAAAGTGTGTGCTCTGCATTACGGACCGCAAAAACGGGAAAATGGGAGTGAGGTAGGGAAGGAAAATTTTCAAAATAAGGAAGATGAAATTACGAGAAAGCAAAGAAAGGGTATTTAAATTAAAAGGAAGGTTGAAGTAGCCACTCTATGCCGGTGCCCTAAAAAAAAAGGAAAAGTGAGAAGGGAAAATAGAAGACAAAAAAAAACAAGAAGAGCAAGTACAGGAAGCGAAAGAAGCAGGCAAGGAAAGGGGAAAGAAAGGAAGGTAAGGGACAAAACAAGGCAGCGGAAGCGAAAGAAAAGGAATTGTGAGACCACAACAGCCAAAACCAACGTTTATAGATACTTTTTTAGTTCCATAACTCCTCCTCTGAAAGCGGGCGCTGCTTGTACCCGGGCGGTGAGAGGGCGCTGCAGTCGAGGTTTGCGCGGTCGCCGGCGCGCGCGCGGCCCCTCTCCCGCCGTTACTACTTAGCCCGTGCCCGCGTTTGTCGCTGGCTTTTTTTTGTCCATTTGTGTTCCTGTGCGCTCTGCGAACACGTGGTCCCCATCGTGCACTCAGAACAACAAACGCTGCTGGCCGTGAAGCAGCTTTCGAGCGCGACGATGCCCACTTGCTTCGTGCCCGGCTGTACCAGCGGGTACAAGAGCAACTCGGAGAAACGCCATCCGGACGGAAGCAAGAGGAAATATCAAACTCATTGCATAAAATCAAACCGTTGAGACCCTGCGGGTGACACTGATGTCAGTGCTGTCCATTATAGACTTCCTACACAACAAGGGCGTCAGCTATATTCTGACAGCGAAGTTAAACCAAGACCCGCGGTAATTAGACTGGCACGTTGAAAAAGCCTAGAAATGCTCATATATATATATATTTATATATTTCTTAATCCAGAGATTTTTTGGCCTAGTGAGGTCATATGGAGGTGACGAAGACCACCCTACAGTGACAAGTTCAGCCAATTATTTAGGCTGCTTTCTCTTTACACACCTGGTGAAGTAGCTGTGAAAGGGAACTGTGAGACGGGAACTGATCGCATCTTACTTAGTGCCTTCAAAAGCCTCGGAGAAAAGCGTCGCGACGCATTCATCCAGAAAAAGGCTAGAAAGAACAGATCTGGCAGGAGCTGATGGCGATACCTTTCAGGGACCTCTCTAATGCCTCTCTAATGCCTCCAACGACCACAGATTCCATCACCAGAAGAAACAGCCTTGTACTATTTGGCAGGCTATGTGGCTTTGAAAAATAAAAATAAAGCGAAATGTGAACTCTGCAAAGCGGACGCACTTGGCAGGCAGGATTCTCTGCCGCGTGAGGCTATGCTCATTATTGAGCGCGACTATGTCAGTGGCAGTTTCGCGTACCCTTCCAAAAAGAAGTTTGCCTGTGTAAGCGCGGTAGAGGGTACTATAAAACAGGCTACAAAGGGCGAGTTGTTCAGCGACCTGTTTTGGAACGTGCTGGATTCTCTTGTAAAAAAAGGCACGTATGGTGTTGGTTGTCCAGAGCATGCTGAGGTGTTCACAGCTCAATTAATTTACTTTTATTTAGTGACGCGCATGCACTTCTTTGCGCGAGCAAAGTGCTTGGAAAATAGTAGCGCCGTTAGAGCTCAAAGAGAGCGAAAGAAGGCGAAGCTTGTCTCACAAATTAGTTGACAGCAAATTTGTCAACAACGATGTTTAGTGGGTTTCTGAATAAAATTTTTCTATTTAAATGCCAAGGGCCTTGAGTTGCTCTTGCATTTCGCCTACACCGGTATTAAACTCGCGGCTTTCGGGAAAGCAGCCGCGGGCCGTAGCCACTGAGACAGCGGCGGGTTTTATTTGCACCAGTATTGCTGTAATAAAACGTAAAAGTAATTTTGTGCGAAATGCGAAACACAACAGCCAGTCGCGAAAAACTGGTTCGGCGAATAATCCGAATCTATTGAAGTAGCAAGGTTAGGTTCATCTCACGAGAAGCAGAATCGAAGCATGCATTTCGTCATTGCCCGTACAAAACGGCCGCTTGTGACACTGCTCAGAATACCGCCCTTAAGTTCGCAAACGCGCTAAGCACACATATGTTATGTAATACCTCCGGGCAAGAGCCGCAAACAAAAAACAGCAGTCGCGCAGCGATGATTCGAATGCGAGTGCTCGTGCAAAACGCTGCACGCTAGCAGACGACTCTCGCTCTCCTAGCTCAACCCGCGATTGCAGCGCCGCGGTGGCGGGGACGGCGACAGGCCGCCTGCTCCCTACGGGCGCTGCGAGGAGTTATGGAACTAAAAAAGTATCTATAAACGTTGGCCAAAACAGCGTGAAGAAGTAAAATCGCAGGGGCCGCAGATCGGCATCCTTTCTTCCCTAGTGAACCCGCAAATATTCACCAAACCGTAAGATGCGCGGGCCCTTATTTCCAGCAGTGTCGCGTGTAATGTATGCTAGAAAAGCGGAAGCAACATTCCTCGGCATCGGGGCTCAAACATGCACCTTCAGATTTGACAGTCCATATCGGCGGAACATTTCACCAAGAAACCTGCCTGAAGTAAATGCAGCCGGCGCAAGGGGCGAGTGTGTATCATTCCGTACGGACCATCCCGGCACAAGGATGTTTGCTTTTAAAGTACACTCTCTGTCAACAGCAGCCCGCAGATTTTATCGCATGAACGCGAGGCTGGAATCGCAGAAGGCCAGTGCAGCACTGTTTGCGCACCTTGCAACAAGACATGTTCCTTGTTACCGAGCCGAGGCGCGGTTATTCGATGGCGTCTCCTCGGAGGGAAAAAAGCAGAAGATGACTGTGGTAGTTAAAAGCACATCACACGCATGTCCTGAAAAAAAAAAATGGAGTATGGACGAGTCTGAGTTAATGATTTTTCATGCATTACAGACTTGACATTGATTCAACACAGAAACGATAACAGTCGTGCTCGAGGAAATGTACGCAAATATGACAAAAATATGGCCGTGCAAGTTTTATCGCCTCCAGCCGGCGGCCTTATCACTCTCTTCGCCCAATGCGAAGAGAGTTATCGTGCTTATATCTGTCAGACTCGAATACACTGATAATGAATTGTAGAGGTTCTGGGATATTCGAAACTGTTTCTGGTGTGCACCAGTTTTGACCAATGTTTTGACTCAGCTTTAAAAACGTCACAGGCGATCGTATACGAGGTGATGCCGCAAACCTGTTCTAGCAGCATTGGCTGTACATATGGTTGCTTCAGTGGTCGGGTTCCCGTTTTGGTTTTGAATTGTGTTTTCGCCCTAGTGCCCAGTGCTGTGTGGGCTTGTCTTGGGTAGAGTCGTAGGGTGGAAATGTGTGAATGGGTGCGAGCTTCTGAAGTGTAGACGTAGGTAGTTGGTGATGAGCGAGGCTTCGAAGGGATGCAGGTGGGTTGGTTGATGGTGGGTGGCGACTTTTGTACAATCAGGGTGGGTTGGTATTGGGTTGGCGCCTCCTAGATGGTGTAGGTGAGTGATTGGTGAAGCTACTGACGGGTAGAGGTGGGTTGTTCAGTGTTGGGTGAAGCACTCTAGAGGGGGGTAGATGGATGCAGGGCAAAGATGGGCGCTTAGTGGACGGAAGCTTTCTTCATAGTGGCGGCACCACACAATACCGCACGGACAGATCTTGAAAAATTGAGGGTAGTATTGCTAACGCATTAGTAGAGCGCGACCTGGTGTCCCGGCCATTCCGGTGCCGAGAGTCGCAAAGAGAGTGTATCGCTAACGCCGCCGCTCCACTTTTCTTTATTTATAACAGGAACAAACGTTCGTCCATTTGAAGGCTGCCTCGGAGGCCATCATCCGCCCATCAGCCTGTGTGGTTTTTGTCACTGCAACATGATAATACCCTGCTCCGTATGGTAACGTTGCCACTGTCCAATACTGCGTATGTCACCGTCTGTTGGGCTACTTGGTTGCGATCCATATGTATCAGCGCTCTGTACTATCTTCTCCTTCTTCTTCCTGTATTGTGTTCGCGCTGCTGATACATACGTATGTCAGACACATTGTTTTCTCTTCGCAGTTTGTTTCCTGCTTCATTGCTTTTAAGTACGATGCTCCTTCACTAGAACCCATAATCAGGCCAACGGCGTATTGCAAATCAGTTTATGAAAGCGCACGTCGAGTAGCGCAGCATCGAAGAGCGTTTTTCGTCGGAAGCGATGCGAGCTAAAGCATTTGAGCAAACACTCCGCGGTGCGCTGAGCGCTCTCGTATACGCCGGTCACTATGTCGTCGGCTCGACCCGTTGCGTAAAGCAGTATCATGTCCGTCTTCCTCTTTAACTCTCGGGGTGACGCTCGAAAAGACATGCAGTAGATAAAAAAAAATCGGGGGGAAGGGGGTGGAAGAGAGAGAAACATTATTGAAGCACTCGACGCAATTCACCGGGCGTTGTTTTATAGGCTTGCGCGCATTTGAAAAAGGATTTCCGAGCCTCGCTGAAAATGTAGCCATGGCTGTTGACTTCTGCTCGAGAGAACTTCCAGGAAAATAGTGTGCAGCGCTTGTACTGTGGCAATGGCGGCGCGGCTTCTCGCTGTTGCGTAATTGGGTCGCGAAGATCGCTATGGTCGACACTCTCGGCTTGATCAAAATCGCTCTGCACAAGTCGCTCAAAGTAGAGGAAAATACAGTTGTCTGAGAAGCGCAAATACAAAAGCAAATTTGACGCCCTAATATAAAAAAAAAAATTACTGAAATCACACCATGCTGGGCGAAGGCCACTCCTGCGCTCAGCCAGTCAGAGACTAACCGGATAAGGAGTGTGGGAAGTGCAATAAATCCTGCTTAGGACGCTGTTTCCCATCTGCTCTTGGACACCGCGCACATCTTATGAGAGAATCCGGTGAAGCTTTCTCCCCACTTGAAAGAGCGCGATCAAGTCGCGGCATTCGGCTAGAGATGTCTTAGAGTTCTCGGGTGTCCGGCCACTCTTTCGCGTCACGCCACTGGTCCCATCGCCCGAAATTGTTCAGAAAATGGCCGAGCAGCGAGTCCGATCTCGCAGTTGCCACCGGGTCCGTAAGGTGCGGACAACTGGTGAAAGTTTATTTGTACTGAAATGCTACAACCCCTCGTGACCTCTTTCTTGTGCCGTTTGTACGCGTATAATCAGCTCCTCCTCTGTGTTTTTTTTATACTTTTTTTATACTGTGTTTTTAGAATAGGCGACGTACCGCCGATGTAGGAGGAACCACAGGAGAGGCCATTATACTATAGGTCGTTGCTGTTATTTGGCTGCGCTGTTCTTCACCCTCATTTCAAATTGCATCGACATCAATCATCATCATCAGCCTGACTACGCCCACTGCAGGGCAAAGGCCTCGCCCATGTCTCTTCAATTCACCCTGTCATTTGCCAGCTGCGGCCACCGTGTCCCCGCAAATTCCTTGACCTCATCCACCCAACTTTCTGCCGCCCCCTACTGCGCTTTACTTCTCTTGGAATCCACTTGGCCTTAAGGACCACCTTCGGATTACATGACCAGCCCAAGCCTGTTTCTTCCTCTTGATTTCGACTAGGATGTCATCAATCCGAGTTTGTTTCCTCACCCACTCCGCCCACTTCCGATCTCTGAACGTTACACCTAGCATTTTTTTTTCCATAGCTCTCTGCGTTGTCCTTAACTTAAGCTGAATTGCGCTGGTGACTGCCAACAGAAATGAAAGTCTTCCAGTCAATGGTGTCATCAGCGCCGGCAGCGCCAAATTCATCAGCTAGCGCGTTCTTTTCGTTCGCAGAAGCAAGCGCTACAAGACGGCATAGAGCAGTTCTCAAGAGGCGCTAGTGAAACTTGACCCAAGCAGTTCAGTTCAGTTCAGTGCATTTATTTCAGTCATATACAATGGCTGAGGAGAAAGGAAAAAAAGCCGCACACGCGGCTTGACAAAGCTCCCATCTCCCGTAGCGGCTTGGCACGGCGATGACAGACAGCAGTAAAACAATAACAAGAGAATGCATGAAATAACAAATATGTACAATATCTTCATAACAGATCACCAGAATAGTCTCGGTACTGTTACACACACGCAAATGATAGTTTAATCAGAGCACATGGACACTTTGTTTATTTTACAGTTGGATATGATTCATTCTTTTGTAAGAACATATTTCTGACAGCGTTATATGAAACGGAAAGAATGGATTGATTAGTGAAAGCGTTACTATTAAGGAAAGATGGCAACACATACCTGAGAGTTTGAAAACCGTAATTTGTGCGTGGACAAGGTACATACCAATATTCGTAGTGTCTTGTGTTGTGAACAGCGGTATTTTCCCGTAGATTCGCAAGGTCAGCAAAAAATGTGGTGTCACTATGTACCTGAGATTTGTACTGCTGAATTACACGGTACTGATGAATAACCCTTGCATCCATAATGCGGTATTTTGCAAATAGAGCACTCGTATGTGCTAAGTATGTGGCACCCGCAATTGCTCTGACTGCATTTTTTTGTAATGTCAAAACCTTCTGAATATTAGTTTGCGTCGTTGTACCCCAGACCAAGTGGCAATATTTAACATGAGAGTCAAAGAGGGCATGGTAAATAACAAGTTTTGTCCTAGTAGGTATCATGCACTTTAACCTTCTGAGTATGCCGACAACGCGAGCTAGCTTACTCTCCATTTGCTCGATGTGGTAGTCCCATATCATAAATTCATTGAAGTGAACGCCAAGTGTTTTTACAACATTAGTTATTTCTATCATATTACCACCCAATACTAAATCTGTATGTACAGCCCATTTGACATTTTTAGCTCTAAAAAATATCGCCTTTGTTTTCCGTGTGTTTATTAGTAGCGAATTTTTTTCAGACCATGAGTTAAGTTTGCCCAACACGCTGTTAGCCTTTTCTACTATATCATTCGCGTTGGTGCCAGACAGAAATAAAGTAGTGTCGTCAGCGTAAATTACGTATTCTGTTTCGGAGTCAATCTGTACTAAGTCATTAATATATACATTAAATAATAAGGGACCAAGGATACTTCCTTGATGTACACCATGCTTTATTTTATTATAAGTAGAGCGATGATTATCTATAGAAACGTACTGATATCGGTCAGTTAAATAGCTGGTGATAAGAGATAGTGCCTTGTTCCGGACACCGTACGCAGAAAGTTTAAGAAGAAGAGTTTCGTGATGAATCCTATCGAAGGCTTTGGAGAAGTCTATGTATATTCCAAGGGTTATTTGTTTACATTCAATGTTATTTAAGATTATTTCTTTTTGCTTCAGGAGAGCCATTCCTGTAGAGGACTTAGGTCTAAATCCAAACTGTCTTGGAGTTATCACGTTGTATTTTTCAAGAAAATTGGAAAGTCGTAAATGTATTGTTTTTTCCAAGCTCTTAGAAAAAATAGGCAATATAGACACTGGTCTATAATTACCAAGATCGTTTTTCGAACCACCTTTATAAAGAACAACTAATTTTGCTATTTTCATGTCCGAAGGGAAAATGCCGGTAGTCAAAGACAAGTTATAAATATAAGTTAAAATTGGGCAGATAATGTCCAAGACGTACATAACAGGTTTCATTTTCAGTCCAAAAGCATCTTCACTGTTTGTATTGTTCATGTCTTTATATATATTAAGCACCTCATTTTCGTCACAACATGTTATAAAAATACTGTTACTTGTATGATTCGTAATGTAATCCAATGCCATATTATTGTGTTCACTATCAACAAGTCCACTGAAATAGCTATTAAACTTGTTTACGAGTGCGAGTCCGCTATAACTAATGCCTTCCATTGTAATACTTTCAATTGTATTTGTAGAGTTAGAGCTCAAGACTCGATTTAACCTATTCCAAACTTTCTTTTGATCGGTCAAGCCAGCGAACATGTTAAGGTGATATGCATTCCTCGCTTTTCTTAAAGTTAAGTTCAGGTTGTTTCGGTACCTCTTGAATGTTGCCCACGATTCTGGACTGCGACTTTGTAAGAACTTCTGATAGAGGGAATTTTTCCTGGCAATCATTCGAAGAATATGCGAGGTAATCCAGGGTTTACGAGCTCGTTTTGGTTTCTTTACATCTTTGTACGGAAAACTGTTACGATATATAGAAGCGAATATCTTCAGAAAACAACTAAACGCTATGTCAGCAGTCAATGCAGCAAAAACTGGTTCCCAATTGACGTTCATTATTTTGCGTCGAAATGTTTCTAACGTAGTTGAGGTGATCTGCTGTATTTTTAAATTTGTTTGTTTACAGTTTGATTTTAATACAGGCACACTATTACATACGATGTAAACAGGCAGGTGGTCACTAATAGCATAATTAATAACCCCGGTTGAGAGCACATTTGTCGCGTTATTTGTAATCAGCAAATCAAGAAGTGTTGCTGTAGTGGGTGTTATGCGTGTAGGCAATGCCACAACGTTTACAAGACAATATGATTCCATTAGTAATGATAGTCGTGACCTTCTGGGTGTATTTTCATGCATATCGACATTGAAATCACCGCCTATATATCACCGCCTAGCACCTGTAATCGGCCCAACACTGGAATTGGATGGTCTCACTCTGGCTCTTTGTAGGACTAGCCTTTGCCAGTACATTTCCAATATTGGGCCGATGGAGTTTCTTAACTGCCTCCAAGATATTCGAGTAGGCGTGGCTTCGCTTCACTCTGATTTGTTTATAAAAGGCACCTTCATCATATACAGCTCAATGTGCATGTATACAGAGTCTTTTTTTCATTCGATTCGTTTATATCACGGCCTCATCACGATGCTCTTTCGGACTGGCGGTTTGAGAAAATGCTGGTTTAAGACTTTTAAGCAACGGTAATATCTAACAGAAATTAGCAAGATACGTTTTCCCCGCTATAGCTTCAAAGCCCTTTATTTTTTTTTTTAAGTTTTTAACGCAGAATGTTCGCTTCTAGCGTCTGTTAAACACAAGACGTTCGGCTTTCCCAAGAACACGGAACGTGCACCATATAGCCCAGGGCGAAGGTAGAGAGGCAGCCCGGTAAACACTGCAGTAACAAACTAAAAGCATCAGAAAAAGTTTCAATTTTATTTATACGCGGTCAGTTGCTCACAGACCGGTTCGCATAGAGAACGTGAGCTGAAAAGATTTTGCTAGGCTGCTTATTGAAGTGGTCGCTTAAACGTCCCCATTTCTTCAGCTGCACCGACCGTGAAGGTTAAAGAAATCTGTGCGGCTGGATTGCTTTTAATATCTCAGAAAAAGTGCGCTGTATAGAATGCATCAAAGATTACAAAAATCGCAGAGGAATTTCTCAGCTTAGATCATCATATTGATGATGATGATGACGACGATGATGGTGAGGATGATGACGATGACGACTATGACGATGGATTTTTATGGCGCAAGGGCACCTGTGGCCAAAGTGCGCCATGGCACAAGTTTGTTTCTTCTACTCAAGGCGGGGTCAAAGACCCATTTCCCAAGCATTTCATCGTAAATAAGTCGTGCATCAGGCCAGGGGAAAGCTTGTACCCATTGTATGGCCGGTTGGTACCAGCCGGCACTGGGGATCGAACCCGCACTTCCCGCATGGGAGGCGGATGCTCAACCACTAGGCCACCGCTGCGGTCCCTAGGTTGTAATATTGCCGTCTTATTAATAATGGCGATTTCAGTGACGTATCGAAATATCGACGATGCAGTATCTTTATCAGAAGTATACTTCGGTAGCCAACCACAAACAAGCAAAGATAGTTATCGCAACCATAGCTTTGAAAAAACTTCATAATGCCGCGTGCACTCATGTGGACATACGGCCCCAAACAAGCAAACCAAAATGCGAAAGTTTTCCGTTTGTTATCACATTATGTATCGAAATGCAAGCAGTGACAGTCGCACACCGTCCACGGGCGGATGTAAGGAGGGTAAGGAGAGAGCGGCATTATACGCACTTCCGGTTTGGCGCGGTTTTAGCATGATGCGCACTCGGACGGGTCGTTCTTTATTAGTGGCTTATTTCCGCATCCGGCTCTCCTTGAATGGCAGTCTGAGTGAGCGATCGAAAGACGCATCTCTTATTTCATTCTCATAGGCTTACCTCCCACTGAAGCAATCGATTCATCTGCCCATACATAGGCATAGCACCACGGCCCGTCCGCAATGCATTATGTTAATTTTCCTCCCTTCTTTTTCAAGAGCAGTTCACTTACACCGCTGTCGTGCTGTTTAACGACCTCTGATTATACGGAGAGAAAGCAATATTACACTTGATACGTCACAACCCTCGACTTCCCTCCCGGGCATCGGAACGTTTGACTGGGTGATGAAAGTCTGAAAGGTGCTGAATCGGAAATAGGGGGAAACAGCGGGCATCCGCCCTCCCTCAAAGAATGGCCTGCTCCGAGAAGGATGCGGCGATCCTCTCTACACCGTGCGTCGACCCCGAATCTGAACGACATCATACGGCGTCACTTTTGCGAGTTCTGCGACCGCCGTTAAACTCGGCACAAAGCCGCCTCAGGACATGCGCTCCTTTTGGTCGAGAGCACCACGTAAGATGTGCGCTACAAACTGAATAAATTCCCCTCTGCAGCCCGGTCCTCGGACTGAGAGCAACCTGAATTTAGATGGACATTACTCCCGGTTTCGCTGAAATGGCGAAGCTTCGTGGTAGCCACTGTTAAGGTCGGCCAGCCGTGGTTCCAATTCCGAAAGCTGTTTGCACGTCCGAACATCTCGTCACTTTTAAGTGGTCATGTGATGACCAGTCACGCTCGCCAGAGGAGCGATAGCCAATTACGAAACATTATTCCGTAGTAATAATAATAAAAACAGTAATAATATTTTCATCTACTACGCGCAACATCTATGTTAGCGCCAAACTAAAGCCACTAAGTGGCGCTGCCAGACAGCTGGCAAAAAAAATCGCCGCATAGATACATTCTGTGGAGCAGGACAAAAATGTAGATATGTCCTCTACGTTTTAGAGTAACGAATGAAGGATAGTGACGTCACAGTGCATGTAATGATGCGGGAGATAAGGGAAAGAATAGAATTTTGAAGTTAAAAGAGACGGGGCTTAATTCGATCTCGGCTACTCAAAGAACATATTTCACCGGAGTCGTCTGGTTAATTAATCCTGAGACGTGCTATGTGCACAGACGCGGGCCGTGTCTAGTTCGAACCCTTGGGGCTGCACAACTACAAAAAGAACTCGGGTTTAAAAAAAAAAAATGAGCGGAGAACACGGGTCTAGTCTAAAGGCCTTTAGTTATCGCCGTATTTTTCTTCTCTCATACATATTTTTATCTAGGCGAGGAAACACAAAGTTTCACTGAAGCCTGCTCTTCGCACTGACTAGTTCATGCCGAGCTGAGTGCAAAGTGCTTTGTCGATTCACATGAAGTAGCAACCACTCTCTCCGTGACAGGAGTTAATATGCGCAGTAGTTGTACACACTGGCAATGTCAATAAAACAATTAAAGATAACTACCGCTACTTATATATTCTTCCGCAGCTTTTTGATCCACAGCACGAATGCTTCGTCTCAATCCTTACTAAAAGAACCTTCGAATGCGATTTCGAATATACGAAAGAGCAAATCTCAGAAACCTTGAATTGGTTAGGAAAAATTCTAACGTGACTTAGGCCGCCGCGGTGGCTCAGTGGTTATGGTGCTCGGCTGCTGACCAACGAAAGATGCGGGTTCGATCCCGGCCGCGGCGGTTGAATTTCTATGGAGGCGAAGTTGTAGAGGCCCGTGTACTGTGCGATGTCAGTGCACGTTAAAGAACCCCAGGTGGTCGAAATTTTCGGAGCCCTTCACTACGACGTCTCTGATAGCCTGAGTCGCTTTGGGACGTTAAACCCCATAAACCAAACCAAACCTAACTTGACTTATTGATTTGTGACTTTAAACTATGCCTATACCTCAGGTCTAAGACGATTATTACAGAGCGCTGACGTTTTCTGGCCTATAAATGAGCTGAAAAAAAAAAGAGGAAAAGACAAGGGAAGCGTTGGGAAACAGAGGGCAGCATGGGTGAGAGCAAATGCACGAATTGTAATCTAGTTGAAGTGCAGAGGAGGAGAGAGACTTCTTGAGCACATTTAATCCATGCAGCAGGTAATCGGTTGTTGGTTAAAGTAGCAGAGCAAATTGGAAGGGAAAGCAGAGAGAGGGGGATAAAGATGGAGAGGAGGCCAACCAGGAGAAGGTACCGGTTTGCTACCCGCACCGAGGGAGGCGGGGAACGGAGGGGAGAGAAAGGGGAAAGTCATGAGTTTAAAATGTTGTCAGGAGCGGCGAAGACTAGGGGAGGAAGGCTGGCCATGGCTTGGGGAGGGGAAAGGGTTAATTTGATATCAACGAAAGCGGCCTTAGATCTACACTTGAATTAGACTGGCTACTGATGATGATAATGATGACCCCGTTCGAAAATCTTTCCGACAGAGCACCTGCTTCGTACAGTCGATGGCCTAAGTGGGCCCGCTGCCCAGTGCATTAAGCAGGTGACGCACCGCACGACGGAGCCACCAGCAAAGCAGGTCGGCAACTTGCTGAGGGCGTCACACAATACATTATCATGACCTGGCAGTTCTGATGGCGACTCGTCTGCCGGAGAGCTAAAAAAATAAACGTTAACGTCTCTTAGCCGCTATTGTACTGAGTGTGCCCCCTGTAGAAGGCTTATCGTGTAAAGCTGCGCAATGAAGATTTACTGAGGGCAAACTTACACAGCGGCTATTTGTGCCCGCGCACTCAGAGCAAGTTTTCCCCTCTGGAGGTTAAAGGTATCGGCTCTTTCTTCACTTGTAAGTTATAAACCTCCACTGTTAGTCATTTCTTTTTAAATTTCATTGAGACCTGTAGCCACACTTCGAAATACTGCACCTCCTGAAGGCAGAACAGGCGGTGCCAGCACCTGCTGTTTCCTGGCTAATTATCCGCATTAACTTAATCATGAAAATCAAAACTTAGCACCTTTTCAGTAACAATATATGACCCGTCATTGCTCACATTTTATAGTTTAAGTCACTAACGAAAACGAGGTCTTGACCTCGTCTGCAAGCTGAAAGAAATGATTTTTTTAATAACCTTTCATTGAAGCACAAGTAAGCATCAAAAGCCAATTACGCGAGGAACTAACAGGTGTCTTACAGTAATCTTTGATGGTTCCTTGAAAATCAGCACCTACACCCGCCACGCTATATTCTACAACATGTTCTACGTACTTCATAACTCACTTACGGGGAGTTGAAGTACAGCATTGAAGACAGAAGGTATAGGTGCAAAGCTTGGTGTTATTGAACAAGATAATCAGGTATTCAAATCAAACATTATTTCCGACGTAGTGGATATCTGTGTGTGAATATTTACGCGGGCACAGTTCTGAGCGCACTGCGTTGCAATGAAAGCACTCCCACACAAGCGTTGAAACAAGAAGGTGCTCTCAATTGTTCGATTGGTGTTTTTATGTGCCCAAGGCAAGAGCCACCGTCTCAGCATGTACGCTCCAGCTACCAAGTCCCAATCTTGGAAGTCACCGAGGTTTTTCGTGCATTCAGAACTTCTGCGTTTCGTACAATATCGTGCCTCGGGTCTCAGTAACCATGTGGCTCGATTTCCAAATCATTATTTCAAAACTTCCCCGATAATTGCATTGTCGCTCATTATTTAGTGCACACGACTAAGTGTCAGACAAAGTGAATGAGAGTTAAAAAGGGACAAAAAAAAACAACGTGTGCATTGATAGTAGGTGCCATAATACATGCGGGGCCAGGCCCAAAACACAATCGTCAGCGCCTGAACGATGTGCTGTAAATAAAGTTGCCCTTTCTCACCGAACAACTCAGATTCCAGTAGAATTGACAGTCTCATCCGAATTTAACAAAATCGGCACATAAATCTGCACCCCCCTCTCCATCCTACCCGTTATCACCCCTCAGGGAGGAACAGTTTTCTTTATATAAAAATATAAACATCGAGTTCAGTATAAACGAAATCCCGGTTAGAGACGATGTACACCCTCTTCCTCGTAATGTCGAGCTCTGAATCATCGTACCAAAGAGTATTTCGCGAAATGAAAACAGCCGAAGATAACACGCGAGCAGACCGAGACCCACACATAATAGTATAACAACAAACATGTATAACCAGTAGTATAACAACCAGCGGACACTTACGTTGAACACCTGTCGGGTAGTAATGCCTCGCCGTCGACGACAACGGCGATCAGCTGTCCGGCCCCTCAGCTGCGAATTGCAGAGACTGTGCGTAGGCTGCGACACGTAGTGGCTGGGCGTACAGGTGCGCAAGGTGGGCCGGCCGAGGTGAGGAGATGCCAGACCGCCAGCCCCCAGAGAATGCGCGGCACCTTTTTCGAGCCGGCGGTTCTAGATGCGCGTCGCACCCACGCTCGTCACTGCATCAGTGGCGCCCTTCTGACAACGAGGAGAAAGACGGTACTAATAACAAAAAAGTCTTTCTGCCCTCCTCAAACTCTTTTGTGCTGTTTATTTATTGGTGGCGACCACGACCGCGCAAAACCGAAACTGACAGAACAGCGGCCCAGCGCCGACGGCCGACCGGGTAAAAGTCGCCTGTTGCTGAAGTAGTACTCGTACAGCGCACGCCTGCGCTGGTGAGAAGGGAAGCGCGGTGCGGGAGGGTATTTGCAGCGCACGCCAGGCTCGCGTTGATTGGCTAAACGCGAGAGGCTCGTCATTCGTTCAGGGAAAGCTTCCCCTTCTCCTTCCCCTAGTTGGGATTGTAATCCCCTTTCCCCCACCGTCCTCCTTGCCTACGTTGCCCGTTACTTTCCCCAGTGGGTAAAGGCGTAAAGGAGAGGGGAGTACGCGATCGCTGCGCCCTAGCGCGAGAAAGGGAATTGTTGTCACGTGTTGACTGGCGTCGCCATCTGTCGTAAGGTCTACGAACTGCACTGAAAATACCGATGGATGAATACCACCACAGAAGGAGAGCAGACGACTTTTCGCTACACCATCTCGACTTAGCAGGTGAGTTAAAGCGAAAAAAAGGCCGAACAATTAGAGAAGTACAGAATGCGAGCCAAGGCAAAAGCACGGCACATGCCATCTTATCTCATACCGAACATCGGCTACTGAACTAAATGCAGAACGCCGTCACACAAGCGTTTCGTAAGTCGCCGAGGACCAAACTGTTAGTGGTCAAGACGGTCAAGACCTCCTACAAACGAATGAACGCTATATAGCGATGCGAAACTGAAACGAAACGAATACATACGACCTCAGGTCATTACGCACTTTTTGTTGTATCTCGTGGGTGAATAGGATAGGTCCTGACTATGTATATATTCTGCGGAAGTAAGCAGTATGAGTTGCTTCTTAGAGTGTTCAACAACTTGGTTTAAAGAGAGACTGAGGGCAGACCAAAGCTGGCCAAATAAACGTATTGCCGTGTTCCAGGAAGGAAAGGCCACTTTTTCTTTAAACATTCCTTTCACGAGCCTGGAATTAAAACATGATGAAGTTAGCGCCAAAAACGAGGATTAAAGTAGGAGAGAAGACACAACACGAAGTAAATTACTTCACGAGATGGGTATATATGTCATGTGTTCTTCCATTAAAGTTTTAATTGCGAAAAAGCGCTCGTGTTGTGTCTTCTCTCCTACTTTAGTCCTCGTTCTTGGCGCTAACTTCATCATGAATAAGATTCAACTCGCCCAACTTTCCACCTTACTACTGGAATTAAAAACCCAGGAGGAGGTTCCAAACCAACGGGTGTACAGGAGACCTCCAGTTAGAATAAGCTCTAAGATATTATTATTCATTCATAACAGTGGAAAGATAGCCAGAACTGTTACACAAAAGTTTTTACATATGCAAGGAGGAGCATGCAAGGAATGAAATACGTTTTTGATGAAGGAAATGACAATATGGAAGTGAAAGTATAACTTAAAAATAAAAGTGGAGTGCTCTGTATGGTATTATATTGAGGAGAAAAAAAAGCCATATAGCTTGACTGAAGGAATAAAAGGCTAGATTTCAAAGCACAGATTCTAGATTATTATTCATTACAAAATAGTGATGAATTGAGCAAAGATGTAGTAGGAAAGATTAAAACGGGCAGAACAATCGTTTTTTTGCTCAGGAAGAAAAGTGGATGAAATTGTCCTTGGTTTCCCTTAAATCTGCGTCCTCCTACATGCACCAGTATAGCTATGTGGGACGACGCCCCGTACATTAGATGCTCGTACGTAGTGATTATATATACCGGGTGTCCCAGCTAAATGTAACCGAACTTTTAAAAAAGGCGAAGTGTCCTAGTCCAGTGAAACCAACTGAGGGTTGTTCATAGTCGCGTGGCCTAGTCTTGAGTATTTTTTTCGCTTTCAAAGTTCATGAATTAGTTAAGTTTAATTAGCTAACTATTTAATTATTGACTTCAGGAAGAAAGTGTGAATGAAAAAGTTTTAGATCGCCTCGAAAAACCGCTACTAGTGCTGTTTCCGTCAAGTTACGATTTACGTAGCTTCATTTATTGACCTTAAAAGAAAGTTATCACGTGAGCAGCTGCTCGCTCACTTCTCTGCCCCAATGTGCACCCAAAGTCTCATCGAGGAGAGGACTTCAGAAAAAACGGATTTTATTCCTTAAGGCGCGTCTTGGCACGTTGAAGTGGCACATTTGTGATGTGGAAGTTTTTTCTTATTGTGTGGGTTATGGTCAAAGGCCGTTAAAAAAACTACATTACGTAAATATTACTTTGCTGCAAATGTCTCAGTAAGCTGTTTCTCAAAGTGATCTACAACTTTTCTATTGACACTTTGTTCCTCAAGTTAATAATTAAAAAGTTGGTTAATGAAGTTAACTAATTAGTCAACTTTGAAGAACGAAAAAAATACTGCAGACTAGGTCACGCGACTCTAAACAACCCTCATTTGGTTTCAGACGGCTAGGATATTGTGTTTTTTAAAAGCTTGGTTACATTTAGCTGGGACACCTGGGTGTTCCGTGTTTATCTGTCCGGGTTGTAAAAAATTACCCTGCGCAACCTACTTGTCTGTTTGTGCTCAAGCACAGACCGTAGGGTAGCTCATGATAGTCTGCGTTTTTCAATAAATAATTTAAACTTCAGAACTGAATTGCCTGAAATCGGCGAAAAACTGCAGTCGTCTGCGCGGAGAATTTTCTATATTATAGACGAAAATTTGCTCGTCTATATTATAGGCGAGCAAATCAGCAGATTTGACAGGCTGCGCCATCTCGGGTATTGCGATGCCTACCCAAACTCTGAGGGATGTTGGTTGTCTCGCTATTCGACAGATGGCGCAACCTCTCCATTCGGCTGTCCCAGTCGCCTCGATGAAAATTCTCCACGCAGACGACTCCAGTTTTTCACCGATTCCGGGAAGTCCAGGCAAGTTCCGATGTGTAATTATTTATCGAAAAATGCAGACTTCCATAAGCTACTCTGTGGTCTGTGCTTGAGCACAAATAGACTAGTTTCCCGCAGGGAGGCGTCTGCTGCATGCAGACGTTGGTGAGTGGCGACACCACGGGGTTAACCCGAGCATCCGCAGGGACATCCCCGCAGGGGGATGATGGTGAACAATGCGTCACCATGGACCCGAGCATCCGCGCTTAGCCGTGCGTGGCATCGCCGTGTCCGGGGAAAAGGGATCCTGGTGGTTGAGCCGATGCCGAGCGTTTGGACCCTTAAGGCCCCTCGGCGGAGGCAACACACCACTTTGGCCCCAGCTTCCTGTAGACGGCACCTCCGGCCTGACCCAACTGGAGGAAATCGGCAGTCGCCTTTTCCTGTCCTCCCCTCTATCTTTCACTTTCCTATTCCCTTTCTTACAACTTTCCTGTATCCTCCTCTCTTCTTCGTTTTTTCCTCTTTTTCCTGGCGGCGAGGGTTAACCGTGTGTGACCAACTACCCTGAGTTGAGTCATATTAGGTTATAGTTAAGGTGTACAACTGGCGTGGGCAGGACTTTCTTTCAAGTACCTGTCGCGTCCCCTTGTTGGACTCCATGGTGGGCGGCTAGCACCATGACCGAAAAACTAAATTTTTTTATGGCTCCCCCCCTTTCAAAACTTGATCGCTCTCTTAAAAGAGTGCGGAACGAAGCAGAGTACTTTTTTTCCAAAAAGAAACCAACATTCGCCAAATTCCATGTCGTCCACAGTGAAGTGCAAGATAAACAGGCCAGAATTCTATCTCCCTTCATCGTATCGAAATGCTTAACAGAGGCTTTGGGCCCCGGCTACAAAGTATCAAAAATGGCCAGCGGCGATCTATTGCTGGAACTCCGAGATAATGTTCAAACTTCCAAACTCGCAAACATAGTGTGCATGGGGGAGACACCTGTCTCCATCACAGCACACCGATCCCTCAACACTGTCCGTGGCGTCATCTCAGAAAATGATTTTCTACATCTCACAGAGAAAGAAATGCTGGAAGGCCTTTCCGATCAAAACGTCATTGATGTGTACCGAATCAAAATCCGCAAGGACAACAAAGATATAGATACCAAACACCTGGTCCTGACTTTCAACACATGCACATTGCCAGAAACCATCGACGTTGGATACCTCAAAGTAAATGTTAGACACTATATCCGTAACCCCCGAAGATGCTTTAACTGCCAGAGGTTTGGCCACGGCTCACAGAGTTGCCGCGGCCGCAAAACTTGCGCGAAATGTGCATCAAAATACCACCATTCTGAGGAATGTGACGCAGCTCTACGCTGCGCTAACTGTGAAGGCGACCATGCTGCGTACTCCAGGGCATGTCCGTCCTGGAAGAAGGAGAAAGAAATAATCACCATAAAAACAAAGGAAAATATATCATTTCGAGAAGCAAGAAAGCGATTCGCAGTCACGAACACTTTCTCTTTCACAGTGAAACCAAACTTCGCTGATGTGGTGCGCAGGGGCGTAGCACCACGCAGCACTCCGGTACCTGCCGCGGCCACTTCCACGGCGCCTGTGGCAGGGCCATCCACGCCCCAGGCAGAGACAGCGAAGGCTGCTCTGCCAACCCCAAAGCAGGGAATGCCGGCCCATGGGCCAGCATCCCGCAGGACTTCCCCCCGTCGGGGGAGGCCTGAAACCCACACGCCCGCGGTTTCACCGCGGTCTTCCAGCACCTCCGATGAGGTGATGGATCTAACCCCCAGCCCGCCTGCTTTACAGCGGCGGAACAGCTCTCTTGAGCGAAAGAAGGATAGGGCCCTCATAACGGGCCCAGAAAATAAGTAAACACTTTTATTGTCCCTACCCCAAACATAAACATGGCTTTTCTAGTTCAGTGGAACTGTAGAGGATTGTTGAGAAATTACGATGACATAAAAAACATTTTAGGGTCAATGTCACCCGTAGCCTTATGTCTCCAGGAAACCAATCTAGGTCCACAACATATGAACATCCTGAAGCATTATAAAACTTTTAGACGAGATCGTGAGCAGGCAAATAGACTCTCGGGAGGCGTCGCGATGGTCGTACAAAGCGGCGTCCCTGCTCAAGAGATCAGACTGAAAACAAAACTTGAGGCAGTTGCAGTCATCATTGTCAGCTACAAAACAATTACAATCTGCTCTGTATATATTCCTCCACATCTCACACTAACAGTCCACGATCTACAAGGCCTCATTGATGAACTTCCAGAACCATATCTAGTAGTCGGGGATTTTAACGCTCACTCCCCTTTTTGGGGAAGTGAGCGCTGTGACTCTAGGGGTCAAATAATCGAAGATTTTATCCTCACAAATAGTGTATGCCTTTTAAATACAGAAAAAGCCACATACTGCTCCCCTGCCTCAGGGAAAATGACCTGTTTAGATCTGTCTTTTAGTTCACCTTCTGTTTTTAACGATTTTATCTGGGACGTCATTGACAACCCATATGGCAGCGATCACCTCCCTATACTAATCACTTTAACATCCCCACCGGAAATAATCCCCACAAGGCCACGGCGCTGGAAGCTTCACCTCGCCGACTGGTCACTATTTAGAGCAAAAGCAAATTTAGAAAATATACTTTTAGAAAATCTCACCATCGACCAAATAAACGAAAAGTTCACTAACTGTATCATAACTGCCGCACTCACAGCTATTCCTTAGTCGTCAGGAGTAGCGCGACAAAACCATAAATTACGGTGGACAAAAGACTGTAAAGAAGCAAAAAAACAGCAAAATAGAGCATGGGGTAAATTCCGCAGGTATCCGACACATGAAAATCTCTTAAATTTTAAAAAGGCAAAGCTAAAGCTCGGTACGTCCGTCGCAGTGCCGAGAAAGCTTCATGGCAAAATTATGTTTCATCTATCAAGAGTCAGATTCCATCTAAAAAAATGTGGGAGCAGGTTCGAAAATTAAATGGCACCTTTTCACCATTCACAATTCCTTTTTTAACCACACCCGGCACACAAACAAGCATAGAGGAACAGGCAGACATATTAGGGGAACATTTCGCTGCAGTCTCAAGTTCATCTCACTGTACACAGTCTTTTTTAAAATACAAAAACACAGCTGAAAAACAGAGGCTCCCAACAAGTGGAGGAGCAAATGAAGAATACAATAGTCTAATTACCCTCCAAGAAATCAAGAAAGTACTATCTGCCGGCAAAAAAACTGCTCCAGGACCCGACGAAATACATTATGAAATGCTTGCACATCTTTCCGAGCCAGCCGTGGACGCACTTTTAAGATTCTTTAACACAATTTTCATATCTGGGAAAATACCGGAAGCCTGGAAGAAAGCTATTATTGTACCGCTTCTTAAGCCTAGTAAACCCCCAACTTCTCCTAGCAGTTATAGACCCATAGCTCTGACCAGTTGCCTTGCCAAATCCTTCGAAAGTGTCCTAAATATATAAGACTAACCTTTGTCCTTCAATCTTGTGAACTTCTTGATATCCATCAGTGTGGATTTAAAAAGGGATGCTGCACTACAGACCACCTAATCCGCCTTGAAAATACTGTCAGAGAAGCTTTTATACATAAGCAACACTGTCTTAGCGTCTTTTTTTATTTAGAAAAAGCATATGATACTACCTGGAGGTTCGGGATTCTCCAGGACTTAGCTGAGCTTGGCATCCGTGGCAGAATACTGAACTCAAAGACTTTTTGACTAACCGTTCATTTAATGTCCGTCTAGGCTCAACCCTTTCGAGGGATTTTATTCAGGAAAATGGATTGCCTCAAGGGTGTATTTTAAGCACAACCCTTTTTATTGTAAAAATGAATTCTCTTAACAAAATAATACCAAGGTCCATAACATATTCAGTCTATGTTGACGATCTTCAGATAGCGTGCACATCTTCCAATATATCTACATGTGAAAGACAAGTACAACTTACAATCAACAAACTGGCAACATGGGCAGACAAGAATGGTTTCCACTTGTCACCACAGAAAACAGTAGCCTTACTTTTTTCACTCAAACGAGGCTTGCACACAGATCCCACATTACACCTAAACCAAACCAAACTGCCTTTAAAAAAGGAACACAAATTTCTAGGCATCACCTTCGATAAAAAGCTTACTTTCCTGCCTCACATAAACGCACTAAAGAAGAAAGCGTCGCTATCACTGAACATACTTAAAGTCCTTTCACGCAAACACTGGGGTTCTGATCGGGTATGCCTTCTACAGATTTATCGCTCTGTAGTACGTTCCGTTTTAGATTATGGCTGCATAGTGTATGGATCAGCAAGGCCGTCGTACTTGAAGCGACTGGACCCTGTGCACAATATGGGTTTGCGTCTTTCAACTGGTGCTTACAGGACATCACCCATAAAAAGCCTTTACGTAGAAACCAATGAACCACCACTTGCAGACAGACGAACAATGCTCACATGCTCATACATTTTAAAGATCCGTTCCCAGCCTAAACACATCTGTTACCTACTCGTTACAAAGTGTCCATCTCGAACACTATTTACCAACGAACCTCTAGCAATCAGACCACTTCTTCTCCGCTTTGAAGAGAAATGCCAAGAACTAGACATAATGAACATATTACCTAATATTGCCCGCAAACCTGATCCACTCCCGCCTTGGTACTGCCTATACCATCTGTGTGCGACTTCACATTAACCCAATTTCGGAAAAAACACACACCGCATGAGCAGATATTACAAGAATATTTAGCACTAAATGAAAAATACGGAAAATATGAAGCATTTTATACTGATGGATCAAAATCAGCACACTATGTCGGAAGTGCTGTAGTTCAGAGTAATTGGGAAAAAATAGTACGGCTACCTCAGTGTGCATCCATTTTCACTGCTGAGTGTTACGCAGTCTTGGTGGCTGTAGAAAAAATAATAAATGAGAACATTCAGAACAGCATCATTTACACTGATTCTCTGAGCATACTAACCTCACTTCACCATAGCAATGCAGTGACACCACAAATTGGGGATATCATACACAACATAACAAGCGCCACAATATAGGGACAAGACATAAAATTTTGCTGGGTTCCCAGCCACATTGGAATCGCTGGCAATGAGAAAGCAGATGAATGTGCTGGAAAAGCTCGGAACAAAGAAATAAAGAAAGTGAACATCCCCTACAATGATTGTATGAAGTTGGTACAATACAAGCTAAGAAATAAATGGCAGTCGCAATGGAATATCGAAAGAAAAAATAAGCTACATTTAGTAAAACCCATTCTAGGCGAATGGAAATCATGCTCACACCAAAAATGATTCATCGAAGTTATTTTATGCCGTCTCCGTATAGGACACACACATCTCACACACAACTTCCTGCTAACAAAGAAAGACAAACCTGTTTGCGAGCAATGCGGACATGAACTTACCGTAAGCCACATACTACTATCATGCACAAAACTTGAATCATTAAGGAAAAAATATTTTGCTACATTTTACAAAGAACATATCCCATTTCATCCAGCGTTGATTTTAGCTGAAGATGCACCCGTTAGTATGCTTGATGTTTTTAGCTTTTTAAGGGAAGCCGGTGTTCTTCAAAACCTGTAATGTTCCGACCCTGTGCTTCTCTACTTAGAACGATACACCTCAGCCACTTTCTCAGTCCTGAGAAGGAGGCTGAGGTTTTTATGAGTAGTTGGGGGGCCTCGAGATCCTTGGCAAGCCAAGGATGTCCACGGAGGTTAACCAACTTTTAAAAGCTTCTGCAAACAGCCATTCCTAAAAAGTTTGTATTTAATCAGCCAGGTAATAAAAATAACTTTTAGGCTCTTTACACCACCGTTTTTATCAACTTTGTTTTCACACTCTGCTCAAGCCAAGTTTCCATACCTTGTTCTTGGCGCATGATAGCCTTAGATGCTTATGCGCCAATAAACCCAACACAACACAACACAACACAACACAAATAGACTAGTGTTTTGCGCAGGAGAATTTTTTACAAGCCGGACAGATAAATACGGAGCACCCTGTATATGCAAACGAGAGGCAAGTCCGAGTTGCCCGAGTTAGTGCTTAAGTTGCTCTTATCGTTTATCTTCCTCTTTTGACCCGTTTTTAGCTCTGGTTTCCACGTTCAGAGTCGTGGACTTACGAAAGGCTAGTCAGTAAGGCTCAGGGCGCCGTGTTTTTTTTTTTTTCGGTCATGGTTTCGCTGGTAGTGCGACTCTTGTAGTGTTGTTCGTCGATCAATCACGCCACTCCTCTTGCAGGGTGGTGGGCGTTGTGGCGTGCTGTCCGGCACAGTGCATGCAGGGGGAGATCATGCGTAGGCGTGGTGGAAGCTGCAGTGTCCTTCCCAGGCTTGGTTAAATTAGCTGAACGCTATTTCTTGCTGAGCTTGCGGGTATCCAGTTGGTGAAAATAGCTCAGCGAACTGAAGAAATACCTTTATCGATGTCAGTAAAGAATTCTTTCAAAATGCAAATTGTTCAAATGTAAACTACCAAATTAAGAACATGGCAAGAAACGTTTTAAAAGTGGTTACGTTCTGAACGCGCTCAATTGGGCGAAAGCTGTCGCTGCGCTGCCTCCTGTCTTTTGCTAGTGGCTAATACCTGCCCGATGAGCACTGAACCTTTCCTGGACGTCCTGCGGACATCCTGAACGCCCGCAAGGCGTCCAAGAGAGTTCCTGTGCCCGTCGGATACGGTATAAAGTCGGTCCCGGAAATATCGAAACCGGATATTTCCAACCATTTGATATATCGAACGCACCGATCGAAAATCACCTCTAAATGTATCATCAAAAAAATATCTCATCAAAAAAGAAAGTCGAGTAGTATACCGGACTCCAGTTTCGCCGGCAATTCTATATACCGAACCGCGCGACGTGTCTCTCCTAGCTGCGATCCCATGATCACGTACCACTCGCGAACAAGACCTACTGAACCACAGACCTGCACAAATGGCCCTTCTCCAGCGCGCATGTTCTAATTCATGCCTTTTGCCGCTAGGATAGAAACATTACGGGCGGCGTGGCGCTAATACATACCTGTTGAGAAAATGGCCTCCTTCATCATTTTATTTCAAACAAGACAGTTTTGTCGTTTGTCCACGTAATCATTATCATCCATTTATCTATGTTAGGCATGGTGGTGCTGACGAAAAAGGAAGACGTTTTTATACTCTTCCAGAGCAAAAAAAGTCGTTATTATGGATGTTTTTATTGCTGATGTTAAGATAGCAGAGAAGGGTGAAACAGATGTATTAAATATCTTGCTCAAAATGGCAAGCGATGATGATGATGATCATAGCAAACAGGTCAACCGAGCGCCCTCAACGGCCAAAAAGCTAACGAAAGTTGGCGCACGCTGCTCCATAGGACCTCGCCATATGTGCATGTCTGTAGTTCAGTAGGTCTTGCTCGCGAAGACGGGTCAGTTGCGCTGCTTTGGGCATCTGCAGGCAGCACTAGCGCTGTGAAAACACGTGACGAGTTGAACATAAGGGGTGCACTTGAGGGTGGCCTTCGGTCTCTTGTACACGCGCCTTTTGTGTTTCGCCTCCTTTCGCTGCGCGATGTCAGTGCACGATAAAGATTCCCAAGTGGTCGAGCCGAGCGCTCTCGTAATAGTGATGGTTTTTGATGAAATTAATTGGCGCAGTAACTGTCTCACTTCTGCTTGGACACCTAAACCGCGCCGTGAGGGAAAGAAGGCGGGATTGAAAGAGGAAATAGGGAAGAGGTCATACCACTGGGCCATAACGGCGGGTACGCCGTGGGAGAAGGATTGAAGGGGGAAAGGGAACAGAGAAAGAGGTAGCGCAGTGGAGGGCTCCAGAATCTGTGCGTGTTGAAACATTTATTTCCCAGAAAGAAGAGAGAAGGGAAGTAAAAGGATTGTGGAAGCAGGTCAGGGTCCCTAGTCCAGGACACCACTGGTTAGCGCTGATTCACGCTATAGCCTGATTTCGCTGGTCAGAGCAGCTTCCCACTGCATGTACTTATGACTGGTTTGTCACTGCTAAGTGTTTGGGTTTGGATATGCATCCCCATGATATATCGAAAAGAGTAGGCAAACACTGCACCAGGGGCATGTAAAGGGGTATTTTGTTAGGCTGATCTTGTTTAAGGTAAACAGGTACGGGTAGGTGTTTGTATTAGTATCCACTCCATTGTTTCGGCGGTGTCAAGGTCCTTCCCACACAGCCATTGTCGTCCGACGGAAGTCCATCGGTTATCCCGCTTCGGACTTTCGGATGCCGGTCGGAAGTCTCGTACCTTACCCAACGTCAGCCCCCGGACGTCCGTAGGACAATCCGATGCAAGACCGCGGACCATGTGTAGTTTATCCAGCAGACATCCGAACACTGGCATACGGACACTTCTCGTACCATCGTAGGTTAGCATGCATTTCTAGGTGATTCAAAAGGTTTACGCACGCTTTTTAATGTAGGACCTCGGCAGGTCACTGTTTTTTCATAAAAGAACAAAAAAGACTAGCAATAGGTGCAACGAAAAATCATTTATTGCACGAGAAAACTGCTTCCGAAGCGACTAACACGACACACAATATAAACATACGGCAAATTGCATAATCGCATCAAACACAGTCACGGTGGTCTGTCCACGTGAGCACGTTTGTCTAGAACTCTCGAGCGGTGGCATGCAGAGTGATTTAGAAGGGTCAGGGTTCGGGCTAGTGGGTTAGCACTTGTGTTTTGTCCTTTCAATTTTGTGCGCTATGGATCCTCATGCAGAGTGAATGAAGTGAAATTTTAAGCAGCATAAGGGTGAAGTGATGTTCCTGCACGAGGTTGCATTCCTATCAAGTCTGAACTCAAGCGCGAACATTATTTTTGAAATTTAGTGCCTGTTCTGACAATTCGTCTTCTTTCCTCCACAAAGCACCGCTCGAGCGCTCGAGAGAAGCGTGTTCACCTTTCGCGCTTTCCAGATGAGTTACGCAGCAGAGGCAAGGTGTACGGGCGTAAGACGACGAAACGACGCAGGCAACCTTTTCCTAACTTCGAGTTTTTCAATCACCAGTATCACTTGGCCACGTCAGGCTGCATTTTCACAGATTTGCTTCCCTTCAGTAACCACTCTCACAAGAAATGTTCAACTGCCTTCAGAGTACAGCGAAGCTTAATGGCAAATTGCTTCTTTCTCTTGCTGTCCAATGTTTTTTGCGAAAACAGATGTCACCTGCAGATGCGCGAGATACTCATTCGTCGATCTCCACAGCCACACCGTCGGCGAACAGCGCTTGAGGACGGAAAAAATGGCTGAGGCTTAACTTGGTTAAGCCTGGAGAATGCGAAGCATCATCGTGTCGCGTAATTTGGAGGCGCACAACCACAGCGACGGCGCGAGGTGGGCCCCCGTTTCTCCACTGTCGTGACGTCATCGTGTCACGTGGTGTGACGTCATGTATCACGTGATTTGGAGGCGCACAACCACAGCGACGGCGCGAGGTGGGCCCCCGTTTCTCCACTGTCGTGACGTCATCGTGTCACGTGGTGTGACGTCATGTATCACGTGATTTGGAGGCGCACAACCACAGCGACGGCGCGAGGTGGGCCCCCGTTTCTCTACTGTCGTGACGTCATCGTGTCACGTGGTGTGACGTCATGTATCACGTGATTTGGAGGCGCATAACCACGGTGAAGGGCTGAAGTGGTAGCTAAAGTAGTATGCTTCGCATAAAAGACCTGCATATTGAGCTCATAAGCACACCACCTCAAAATGCCCTCAAAGAACGTCGGCCATATTTGCTGTTTACGTCAACGTGGCTCGCTTTCAGGTTTGGCTAGTTTTGGCTAAAATAATGACGCCGCTGTTGCCCTTTGTTTCTTTTACGCCGGCATTTTCTTTTACTATCAAGAATATAAATATAAAAAGTTTAAAAGTGTGCTTGTGAAGTGTTCAAAATTATACTTTAACGGGGGTAACAACTAGATGGCATTTTTTTTCTTCAGTTAAAAGCAATACAAGATCCAAGATTCAAGCCAGTTCAAGTCTAGCAAAAATCTGATAAAAGCAAACAAAAATGGTGGACCGAAATGAAAGCGCTCTAGAAAAATGGGACACTATTCCAAGATCAATCGTTGGCGTTATTCAAGGCTCGCTTTTTCTTTATTGCGTGAATTCACCTTTTGGCATAAACTAAGGCTCGATGCTGAGACGCGTCCACATGCATCCATCTGGCGGGCGGTTTGGGTGGTAGCTGTATGTCTGCATAGATGTCAGTCACGTGCTACGCGAAGTTCTGAATAACCTGCCAAAAGGCTAAGCACCGCCTGCATGGCTGGAGTGGGGCAGAAAGGAGATGTCAGTGGAGAGGCCTATGATGTTTAGTATCCAGCACAGCGCCCACAGTGAAACCTCCACACAATGTTAGACCGCCGGGAAGGTTACGTCCACGCGGTGGATTTATTGAACGCGTGGAGCGCCGCAGATTCTTTTCTATAAGATTTGTGTCTCCATATGGAAGGTTGCTCGCTTAGACGAAAAGAAGGCTTTGCTTAACAAGCAGCGCCATTGCGGAACGTGCCGAAAAGTAGCTGTGCTAAAGAATGCAGTGCAGACACAATTGTTCTGCTCTTGCAGCCTCAATATAGATAAGTTTCTCAGACGCAAACGAGTGGTGCAAAGCACAAGAACGAGACTAGAGGCCGCCGAGCTAATTCGAGCTTCTATTAATAAGAGTTCTCACTGGGAAGCTCTCTCTAACCCTCCCCGCCTCCTCCAGCAACCAGACATACCGGTTTAGCTGTAGTGCCGACTGGCAAAATGATTTTTCCATTCTGCCCGCAATTCAAAATCGGTCCGAAGAAGGACGCCCCCCGTAAGCCCACCGGACATACGGATTCGGATGTCCGTCTTCGAATTTGACTCGTTTTTCCTTCGGATGTCCGGATTCGGCTTCGGACGTACAGACATTGATCGGACGTCCGTCGAAAAATGTTGGCCGTCGGGGAGGTGGGAATCTCCTTAGTTCTGGCCTGATGTGTTCCAGGTAGGGGTGTGGATCCGCCCAGTTGGTGAGAGCTCGTGCTAGATCGTTTCCTCGTTCCCTTGCAGGCCTTCATGGCCTAGAATAATTTCGGCCGCCAGGGGATCTTTAATGTGGACTGATATCACACAGCACACAGCTAGACGCCATCTGCTTCTCACCTCCATCGAAACGTGGCCGCCGCGGCCGGGTTCAACTGGGTACTTTGGATCATTCACCTAGCGCCCTAACCACTGAGCCTTTTGGATCACAAGAATTATGTCGACCACTACAGTGAGAGAAAGGTTCTAACCTTTAATTTGATACTAGTGTGCCGAAGTATTAGTGGGTGCTATCATGCCTCAAAAAGGGGGAAATGCTAGTTTCTGTAAAACTATTTTGGTGTGGACGAATGAACCCGTTTTCCGAAATGGCCATATGTCCCCACCCTGTAGAAGAACGCTGCATTGAGGCGCCTGGGAATGTGGCGCCCTCTGCGGCTACAGCCTGAACCAGACGCGATGACCAGCGCTCTTTGTTCTCGCTGGAAATGAGCGGGTACGCATCTCAAAAGAGCCTGCCAGCGGCCCCAGTACGTATTCGGTGACGGGTGCCATCTTGTTCCGTTAGGACGATATATGGGCGTCTTTGAAAGTGAACCTTCATTGGGCTATTACCGAGAGTGGGCATTTCGATGGCTCCGTAAGGGGCTAGCCCTCTCGTCACTGTACCCGCCGATAGGTTACTCGCGGAGCTACGGTTAAGTGTGTCGCATACCTCGAGAGCCGGGCTCCCTCCTTGCCACCCACTGGAAATAAAGAGCACGTGTGTCAGGCAGCTCCTGCTCACTTCCGCACACGTGGCCGTATAGATATAGCGCGCGTGTTATAAAGGCAGACAGCAAAGGGTGCCTCTGAAATATACACGGCCACTACGCGCTGATGAGCAATCGACCCGGTACGGACCTCCGTACTAAACGACTCGAGCATCTGATAATCGAAGGGCAGGTCAATGACTCCATCGCTGCAGCAAAAACGGCCTAGCATGAATCTGTAACGCAGTGTCCGCAAGCGGCAGCGTTCGAAGAAAAGCGCTCACTGAGTAAATAGGTTGGCTGCTGTGCAAGGGAACTCTATCCTTAGGCTTCTGGGAACTGTATACTCTGTAGGTCGCTGTTATGCAAGTTGCTCGTGGGACCTGGGATATTAAAAGTGTGCCCGGAGCAATTGCGTGAGGTGCTACCTAATAAAGTTTTTTTAATGCGAGTACATTAGAACCACCATGCAAAACATATGTGCCCATTGTACTCTAAAGACTTCACCTGCTACCTGCCACGGTTTGGCAGGTGGGAAAGGGGGGGAGGAAAATCCCTTCTCCACTTGTGAGGAAGTGGCCGGAAGGTGGCTACCACGGGAATAACCCAGACGGTGGCTACTCTGGACGGAGGGGCTTCTCACGCAGGTGTAGCAATGCTGAGGCATCCTGAAAATGTCCTCAGGATGCCTCCACTGGGATGTTTGGTTGTCCTCAGGACGTCCTTCAATGATCTTAAAAAAGGGTCTCAAGTCGTTTTGTCCGCCCCCAGTACGTTTTGAGAACATCCTCAAAAGGGCACCCTAGGTCTTTTGTAGAGCATTTTCAGGACATTAGTCTGAATTTCGGACATGCTCAGGATGTCCTTACAAGGGCAACAAAGGAGTAATTTAGTACATATTGAGGACACTACATTGATGGCCTCGTTGCAGTTCATACTCAGCTTAGTGAACTGTGCCTCATATTTAAGCTCCATTACATGTACAGCTACACCTACCACTAGAACAAGAACAACAGCTCCTACTGTAGACAGCTAATATAGTGCAACACTTGGAAGCTACAGCCAAGCTGTAATTTCCACATGCATATGAACTGTGCAATGCAAGAAACTGGCAGCAAGTTCTAGCTTACCAAGTGCCAGAAAAGATCAGGTCTAAATGCTGTCCTCAATAAACTGGCTGAAATATGCAACGTCAGACAGATGAGTTTATTGCTTGGAAAGACAGACAGGTCAGCCAGAAAGTTGAATATCTGGCCTGTTACTCTGCGCTGGGGAAGAGAAGAGCATCATGATGGGTGATTGAGCAACCTCAGTAGAATGCACGTAATGCATCAGTTCAGTTAGTATAGAAATGCTAGCAGGAAGAACACACAAAAATAATACTGCACAAAAATTTATTTGTTTACACTTAACTGCAATGCTCATTTTGTGCTTCAGTGAGAAAATTCCGATTCTTCAGCTTGGTGCATCTCGGTGTCTTGACATAAAAGAATCAATCTTGGTAAAAGCAATATCCCTCCAGGACAACATTAGCAGCTTATGCTCATTGTATTTTACTGTATATGTGAAAAGCGTTTCCACAATTAAAAATAAATAATGCCTTTAATAGCATCTTGAATTCTTGTTTAGTAAAGCCAGAATTATTTTTATGCTGTATACATGCACATAATAATTGAGTTCCTACAGTAAGCACAAACAAGTTAAAGAACCAATCTCACCTGGAAAGATACCCCTCTCCTTTCATGCAATTTGTTAAATCAAATGATCTGACCCCAGAATAAACAGAACTTTTCATTTACAGTCTTAGTAGATGTGATAACTGTACTTAATCGCATTTCATTTTGTATTAACATCTTCGAGTGAGAATATATAAAGAGACAGGGGCAGCAGTTTTGGTGAAAAGTGGCATATATCTCTCAATGCTTTCAAGATATTTCCTGGATACTTGCGGTATACAGCAGCAACATGCTATTGCTTTTGCTCAAACAGCAGTTGCAGTACAACTTACTATTGCTGTGAGCACGGACTTCTTTCAAATGCGGTTTGCGCAGTCTCTCTGCACCATGACTTTCAACAGCTATGTCACCGCGGCGTGCGATGATTGTGATTGCACTGTCCAAATCAGAATTCTGCCTGAATTATGCGATGTCATCAGCATCACCTACGCCGCCCTCCGTGGAAGTGCCGTGCACACAGTTCAGAAGCCTGCTGTCGTTGGAGTTGAGTGCAGGAGGCATACCTCCTTCAACACCGTCCACGCCGGGAATACCTTCCGCAGCTTCCCAACCCCACGCCGATTCATCATCACTGTCGGAGCATAACGAGCAGGCTGCCTCGACACCACAGTGCTTGTAACTGTGCGATGACACACCACAAGCCACTTTGAGACAGAAATGGTAATAGCGCTGCAATAAGACGTATACAAGAAGACTGACATAGGACATGCGCTGTCCTTGTCAGTCTACTTGTGTACGTCTTATTGCAGCGATATTACTATTTCTGTCTCAAATAATGTACCATCTAGCCCAAATTGACGTTCTTCTAAACCACACGCCACTTCTCCACTGCCTGCCCCAAGATCGCGTGACAAGCGCCTCTTCTTCGCACCAGGCTCGCGCGATGTAGGGGTTCTACGCACAACGCACGCTGCAGGGGGCTCCAGTTGACGCGAAGTGGATGGCCTTGCTGGTAATTCATTTCGCTCCAAGTTCAGCAGCTGAAGGCAGGAGTCAACACGGTTTCCTCTCCCGGCGGGACTGCCGATCAGCGCCTTGTCTGGCGGTGTGACTTACGCGGTGTCATCTGTAACAAAAACAAAAAAAAAAACGCGAATGCCATAGGAACAAGCGCAAGCGACAAGCAGTTTTGCCTATCGTGGTGACTGCTAAGTTCGCAAGTCCTTTCAAAACAAATTTAAGACAGAACGTCATCCATCTCACCATGGCAACTCACCTTTGTCGCCGTTATGATATAGTGTACTAGAATATGGGGTAGTGTGGGGTAGTGGGGTAGTGGGGTAGTGGGGTAGGCGCCGCCGCTCACCATGCATTGGCGTGTCGCGGCTCGCGTCGAAAGTGCGGCGGCGCTGCTGTAGCATGGGCGGTCGGGAAAAGGCGCTCTTTTCGTTGTCGTCTGCTAGTCAGTGACGCGTACGCGTGCATTGACGCGGTTGCGTGGTACGCGGCCCACAGAAAGTTTTTCATGTGATCCCTTTCTCGTGCTATAATTGCCGCTGGCCGTCTTCACTTCGACTAAGGGTGAGCAGCCGTCGCTTTCGCTGTTCCAAAAGATGAAGCCCGCAGGAAGATCTGGGAGCGGAATTTGCACCGGAAAGACAAGAGGCTGGATGAAACGTACTCGGTATGAAAACTGCACTTCGAGCCATCGTGCATTCTCAGAGATTACGTTCACGTTATAAACGGAGGAGTCCGCATACCACGCGGGAAACTAGAGTTGACGCCGTGCCGACTTTGCTTCCCAATAACCCGAGCTACTGGTCATTTTTTTGTCAGGGCATCAAACAGTCGCGATAGGCAGGGCGAAAAGGAAAAACTGCATGCGAAAATCAGACGATGTTCATAAGAATGCCACCGCGGCCGTCTGATCATGAATTGGTCACGATTTTGAGGTCGCGTTTCCTGCTCGCTGCAGTATGCACAATAGTTTGTTCATTACCCTTGTGTTCAAACTTTCCTCGGCAGCAGTACCCGCTGTAAGTTCTCTGCGCCTGTACACAATGCAGCAATCGGAAAAGAATTTGGAGCTGCTTTTCCGCAATTTTGGCTGTTTTGCGGCCGTCTGCTAGTCACTGCTCTTTTTTTTTCTTCCGTGTGCGACTTGTCCTATCGCATTTAATTTTATTTGTCGTGCATGGACAATGACAAACATTTACAGGACACGTTATTGAAGTGTTGGCTTTTGAAAGGACCAAAAATACTCTGTGCGATGTACAGAACACACCGCCGCGTATCGGGAGGAGTGCATGCAGTGACAGCCCATGCTCTGGTGGCGCCGTCTCGTGGCTTTCGACATCAACAGCGACAGCCGCGAGTCCTCTCTGAACACACTACCCCATATTCTAGTACACTACAGTTATGATTATAGTGTACTAGAATTAGTACACTATAGTTATGATATCGCCGTCGCTTCCATGACTTTTTTTGCGACTTCTTGGCTTGGCTTGGAGTGACTGGACTTGACCGATTGAAAGGTGGCGGTGGCATAAGGCGCTCGCTCGTGGCTCCCCCAAAGATGCCGTGGTAACCGACAGATCCGAAGAGGTTCGAAAGTGTAACAGTTTTCTAACTTACTGATAATACAAATACAATGCTACAGACAGTATGCGCGACCAATTCTCGATTACTGCAAAACAAAAACTGAAAGGAAATAATGTCGTTTCCGGAACCTCAGTGCGCGCTTCCGCTGCTCGCGCGTTCGTGTACAAAAAGCATACAAAAAGCAACGCGCCCGCCTGCTTGCGCCTGCTGACCATGCGCTGCCACGTGCATGTTCACACGTTGCTGAGCGGGCGGTAAATCTTCACGGTAGCACACAGCACTGCCCAACTCGATGCCGTTGCGCTCTTTCTCATAAAAGGGAAAAAACGGGAGGTTTAGCACCGCGGTAGATTTAAGCAAGCAAACACAAATTTGTCAAGAATTCACCTGTGCGCTTTAGTTAGCGCAATAATTACCGCGCTTCAATTACCGCAATAATTACTTACAGCAGTACGAACAACCGCAGTCAACAAAAAGGGTCTGTTTGTAACTGGCTCCTCATCAAGTCCTCGAGATGACATTTCTGGAACCCTCGACTAGGCAGCGTCCTCAGGACGTCCTAAAGACGCAGTAAGAAAGCGTGAGGACGTTTCTATCTTTTGAGGACGTCCTCAGGACATTTGGTAGCATTGCGCAACCTGAGGGTAGCTGCCGAGGAAACAACCCAGTGGGTTGCTACCGTGGAATGTGGAGAGTGAGGAGGGAAGTGATGCTGAGAAGAGGTGCAGACATAGCAGAGCGGCGCCTGCGCGCCAGTTGCAACTCTTCCGAAAGGAATGTCGATGTATGCTGGAGCTCAGGCGGGGAATACAAGACCAACTGTGCAAGGGAGCCAATTTTAAAGCAGTACAAAGAAGACTAAGTGTGCAATAATGGTGGATGTAAAGAAATGTTCATGATGTGTCGTGCCATGAAAAGGGGCATTAAAGTGTAATTCAGTTTGGTAGTGTCATTTTAAGGCCACGGAGTGGAATCTGGAGAGGAGGAGGTGTGACGGTTAATCAAAGACGTCCATGGAGAGGGTTGGAGGACACAGGTCTGCAGCAGCACCCGGTCCTTCATTTCTCCTTCACACTTTGAAGCAGTCTAGCCGATACCTATATTTTCTTTCCTTCTTGCGCATTGTGCCTGCTCTTTTCCATCTGTCGTTCATCACGCCAGGTATATACGCATGTAAATTTCTGGAATAAACGTAGTTGAATGTCAGCCACTCTCGGGACAGTCTCCGTCAATTTAACTGTTTTAAGACATAGTGAGAGCCATCCTGTCTCTGAAGCAGTTGGACTTTATCCAATGAATGATGACAGTTGAATGCGGCATCGAAGATGCACTTTGAGAGAAGGTAGTTACGGCTGTGAATTGAGGTTGACGCTGCAGTTTGTGTCGGTGTGGAGGCTAACTGGAGTATGGGTGACATGAGCCGCTATGAGTTGAAGAATGCAGAAGGTGGAGGGACGAACTTTTTCCAAGAATCTATACAGCGCAGATCCTGGATAGATTCTGTGTAATTGCATGGATTACTAGATCGAGAAAATTAGTCAAGATCATCAACATAGACATAAACACCTTAAAAACAAACCACATAAACTTCAGCAATCACAACTGGCCACTATCATTTCGCGAAAAAACTTCAAGAGATCACTTCAGCGACCCGCAATGGAAGAATGCGAAAGCACTGATGCCTCCTTCACACTCGTCGCCTCTCTTTGCTGCACTTAAAATTGTTTGCCTCTTTTTCTCTTTTGACTGTTTGCCTCTCTTTTTACTTCTTCCAATTTTGATGTCTACCGCTGTTTTCACATCCTCGCACTGTATGCACGTCCAGGGCTATTTTGATGTCTAAATTACGTTTTGGCCTCTAATTAATTAATTACTCCAGATCGATCAAATTTGGTGCGCAACAACATTTTATCATCTTCTCTCACGTGGTTGCATTTTCTCCTGCAATTTTGACGTCTAGCACTGTTTTCACATGCTCGCACTGTATCAACGTTGATACTATTTAACATTTGACATTCTTGGCTCTAACTAATTACTGCACATCGACCAAATTTTGACGTGCATCATCCTCACATTATTAATCTCTATCACACACAATCATTCTTTTTCACGTAAATCTCACACAAACAGAGAAATCACTTCCGACGCGTTTTCTGGCATTCCTTCCTACTCTCACACGTACATATAACGCTGCACCTTCGCGTCACTGACTTACAACTGTTCTGTGAATTTTTTCATCAGCTTTCCCATCTCAAGACATTTAGATTGTGTTGTAGAGGTTAGTCCAACACATTTAGGCAAATACCCCAAGGTCGACTAGATCTCAAATAAGGGAGTACCTATTCAGTTACCCGAACCAGGACGAATTTATCTTCACCTACGGTTTCCTGTAACAGCTATATAAAGGGTGTTTCACTTACAACTTCCTGCAATTTCTAAAAATAGACTGAGCAAGAAGAGCGATTTTTCGGCATAGCGTTATCAGCGTTGTAGTGCATTAGAATCAGTGTTGTAGACGTTACCAAAAAAATAACTAAATACGTTACTCGTTACGCTAAAAAAAAAAGAACGCGTTACTGCCCTACGTTACTTACAAAAAAAGGTAATGCGTTACCATTACCAAAAAAAAGTATCGCACGTTACTTTGCTGTTACTCCATGCCCATAAATTTTAATCAGTGTGTCTTCGCTGTAAGAACTCAAGATAGCATTTTTATAAAGCTCATATTTCACATAATTCCAACTTCACAAAGAAAACATAGCTGAACTCATCAAATTTACAGTAATTCTGGTGTGCTTCTGCACTAGGGGAGAAAGGTGGGGGGGTATGACTATGTAGGGAGAAAGTTAGTTGGAGCGGCAGTGTTGTTGAGCATAAAATTTTTAGAAAGTTTAGTATGAGGTAGCTCATTACTGCCGGCAAAGGAACAAAGGCCCATTTCCTTCTTTTTCCTCTACTTTGATGATACAGCCAGTTGACTGCAATCCCCTTTTTTGTGCTGTACCATTGTACTCTTTCGGTGGCTCTATTGGGGCCATCTTCAAGTAAACTGGCGACATTCCTGAGTTTACTCACAAGAGGGAACTGCTTCCACAAAGAATGCGAGAGTGTCGCCTGGGAGCGAGACCTTTTGGTTGGAAAACAAGCTTACGGAGAAACTGACTTACAGATTTGTGCCAATGGTCCATTGGTGGTTCGGCATGCGTCCACTCTTTAGAGAGTTGCGTGTGTGAGTGGTTTGGGGTGAAAACAAGTTTGTGAATGCATGTTCGTGCTTTTTTTTAGTTGAGTGCGTCGTCAAGGGCAGGTGTTTTCTGGAATGCATGCGAGCCGCAACAAGGGTCTTCGGAGTACCCGTAGATTTTGTTTATTTGCAGCATCATTTCCGGCGTTTTTTTTTTCTGAAAAAGAGTTGGAGGGGGACAATTGAAATAAAAAGTAACTAGTAACGTGACACCTCACGTTACCGAAAAATGTTAATGTAAGTACATTACCCATTACAGTTCCGAAATGGTAACGAGTCCGTTACTAAGTTACTGAAAAATGTAACACGTTACCGGTAACGCTTTTACTTGTAACGCGTTACCGACAACACTGATTAGAATATAGCTAAGGCGAGATACCTAGAAGGCTAGTTAACCAATATCGCATGCTCATTTTTTAACTATTACTGTTTCCCTGTGACACATTAGTGGTGCGGAAGGAGTCTCCTCCTTATACCTCACTCTGTATTCTATTGGCCTGCTTATTTATTGACAGTCTTGTAGCCCACCGTGATATCCATGTCAGTTTTTTTTTAGAATTTCGAAAACATGATTACTCTCGCTGCCGTGTCTCAATGAACTTCGACTATTTCTTGCGCAATTCGAAAATCACGTGTCTACGGAGAGCAAACAGTGACGTCCATCAAATCGCACCACTTAACGGTGCATGCGCCGGCGGGGACATAGCTTGCACATTGCGGTAACTTTTTCTTCGCAGAAGTTTGACAATAGTACTTTCTCTCTTTATTTTCTTTCCTTATTTCTTTCCATCTATCTGTATTCTTTGCTTGGAGACAGCCTGAGCGGGCCGAGGTTAAAGATGACAAAGCACCTGACAAGGGCCCCGGCCCTTTGCACAAATACATAAAGCACAAGTAGCATAACAAAGTTCGGTCAAGCAGTCACCCTAAGATCAGGCAATGGGTATTAATACAAAAAGAGAGTTTTACCGACTGCATTAGTGAGATGGAAATGTGCCATGCTTCACCTCTGACACTTCTAATTGAGGTGTGCTATAGACCACCTTGAAGTAGTCCCGACTTTCCTCGCATGCTTCACAACATCCTAAATCAACTGTTTTTAAAGCACCCTAAGGCACATATCTTCCTATTTGGGGATTTCAACTACCCCAATATGGACTGCAGTAATCAACCTCAGCCCATGGTCAGTCAGGAAGAGTCGAGAGAATTTCTTGGTGTCTGTGTTAATTTTTATTTGACCCAATTGGTATCAGAACCTACACGTGTCGCAGGAGAAGCAGCTAACACTATAGACCTCATACTGACCACTCATCCAGATAGCTTAGAATCCCTTACGTACCTCCGTGAAATCAGCGACCATAAAGTAATTCATGCCCCTTTCAGCTTTACACCTGTGTTAAAAAAACCTTCTCGGAAAACTGTTAGGCCCTACGACAAGGAAAACTACGAAGCAATCAGCAATGAAATAAATAACTTCTTGTCAATGTTCGAAACCTCCCTTCATATCAGAAGTGTAAATGAAAACTGGACACTCTTCAAACATAAAATACCTGAAGTAACTAGTAAATATATCCCGACGTGCAGTTTTAGGAAGCGTAATCAGAAGCCGTGGTTCACCAAAACACTAAAAATACTCGAAAATAAGAAAAAACGCGTATTTCGTACAGCGAAGCGACAAGGAAGCCCAAATGCGTGGGTAAAATACCATGAAGTTGAACACTTGTACTTGGCCGCGATTGTAAAGCTATGCGCTCCTTCCACGAAGTAGACCTACCAAAAATGATAGTCGATAACCCCCAAAAATTCTGGAAAGTGATAAACTCAAAGGAAACGTGCGCTATCACCCTCACTAACAATGCTGGTGTTAGAATGACTGATACCAAATGTGCAAACGCATTTAACACTGCTTTTCGTCCTTTTTACTGACGAATCCAAACTGCCTTGTTCTATATTACCACTTGTTATCACACAGCCATGGAACCCATAACTTTCAACAATAGCGGAATTTCATGCATAATTATTAAAATAAAGAACTCATCCGCTACCGGCATAGATGATATAAACTCAAAAATTTTAAAGAACGCTAAACTAGCTTGCTCTAGTATCCTTTGTGCACTGTTTACGCAATCATTGTCTGAAGGAACCATACCTGACGACTGGAAAGTGGGGAAGGTCGTTCCCATCCACAAAACAGATACTATTGATTCACCTCTTAATTATCACCCCATTTCATTAACAAGTGCACCCTGCAAATTAATGGAACATGTCATTTACAGCCAAATCATACAATTCTTAGATTTCAGTCACTTCTTCCATCCGTCCCAGCATGGATTTCGGAAAGGTTTTTCCTGGGAAACTCAACTAGCCGTTTTTCTTCATGACATTCACACCAACCTTTACAATAACCTACAAACTGATGCCATAATCCTAGACTTTGCTAAGGCATTCGATAAAGCACCTTATCAACGCTTGCTCCTCAAACTCAATCAGCTGAACCTAGATCTAAACATCATCGCGTGGATTAAAGAATTACTCACGCATCGTTCTCAGTCTGTCTTCATTAATAATCAGCCCTCCCACCCACTTCCAGTAACCTCCGGCGTCCCGCAGGGCTCCGTCCTCGGTCCTTTTTTGTTATTCCTTATTTACATTAACGACCTACCCCAGCATGTATCTTGTCATATCCGTCTGTTTGCTGATGACTGCATTATTTATCGTTCAGTCACTAACCCTTCTGACCAAGAATCCTTACATGCAGACCTAAACCATGTGCAAAATTGGTGTTTACAGTGGTTGATGACACTCAACCCTAACAAACGTTAGTATATCTCTTTTCACTGCCGCCGAAATCCTTTTGTTTTCCAGTACACAATTTCTAACTTCTCTGTCGACCTCGTCCAGTCGTGTAAATACTTAGGTATCACCATTTCTAATGATTTATCCTGGCGTTTGCATGTGACTAACCTATCATCAGCTAATAAAACACTTGGCTTCTTGAAATGTCACCAGCAGGATGCCCCTCAACATGTAAGACTACAAGCATACATTTCACTCATCAAAACTTAACTGGAATTCGCATCGGCCATCTGGAACCCTCATCAAGCATATTTAACAAACGCCCTCGAAGCTGTGCAGAACAGAGCCACCAGATTCATTCATTCCTCGTATTCATACGGCGTTAGCATATCATCTCTAAAATTGCAATCAGATCTGTCTAATCTTTCTGCTCGCCATCGCACTGCCAATCTCGTCTTATTTCACAAATTTTTTTATTCACCACTCAGACAAGAACCCTACATCTGCACACCTCCACCGCGTAGATCCCATTGCATCAGTCACCCTCTTCAAGTTTTGCACCCACATGCCCGTACTACTGTTTTCTCCAATTCATTTTTTTGTCGAGTAGCAGCTGACTGAAACGGCCTTCCCCACGATATCGCTGCCACCACCTGCCCTGCAACATTCATGACTGCTGTGAACGCCTGTACTTCGTAAAGCCCACCCATTATGGGTCTTCAAGGAAATTAAAGTGATGTGATGTGATGAAAATTCGGCGCAAGCGGCAGCATGTCAGACTATGCGAGAAGCTTGTGCGATTTGGGAGAACACCCAACAAATAGAGTGCCTTTTGGGGGTATGTTCAGCTTAAAAACACACATTTGTCGTGTCATTTGAAAAAGATAGCATCGAAATGGTGTAGCATACTTATCACACTCCACTTTTTCAAAGAACTCACCAACAGCTGCCTCCATGGGTGCTCTGTGGAATGGTAAAAGTATTCCAGAAAATTTTGCTTGCTTGTGTATTAGTGGGCCATGCTCCCGTTCCTTTTATCCCCAGCCAAGAATCACCCTAAGCGATGTTTTCAAAAATACATCACCTTCGAAACAACGCATCATACTAGGAAGAACTTCCAGGATGAACTTGGTTGTTCTTCACGAAGAGACAACATCATATATATGGGTGCACTGTGAAATCAAAAAGCTGTTTTGAAAACTATTGCTTCCATGTATCCCTATGGGTGCTAAGCCTACCCCAGGTAGCACCAAAACATTGCGATAATGTTACATTTTTGCTATGCTCAAATGTTATTTCAGTGTACTTAATGTCCTTTTTTGTAATGTTACACGTAAATGTTAGAATAACCTTCCCTGAACATTCATGAAACATGGAAACAACATAAATGGAACTTTCTCGAAAATGGTGAAGCAGCCCTCCACAAGCATGCAGGCCTGCCAGTGGTGATGGCACACAACTTACAACGCTTTGCAAGAACCAACAAGAGTGACACCTTCTCCACTACACTACAGCACAACATGCAACTCTTATTCACTCTCCTTCACAGATATCATGCTGAAGCTTATATACTCACTACTGTGGGATGTCTCATGATAGTGTCAAATGAGTAATAACTAAAGTTTTGTGACAAAATAATGGGGCTCTTCATGCAATCTATGGCGAGCACTATCTAAGAGATGTGGTTACAAAGTACTGTTAGCTGAAAAACATCTTTACTCTACAAACAGTGAGAAAAGGTCTGGAAATCCGTGTTCGAAATATATTTAATGTTGTTTTATAGTTGCGACTCTAACATTATAATAAAGTTTAGAAGATTATATTAAAACAATGCTTGTTTAGAACGTGAAAGTAACGTTTCCTATATAACTTACTGTTAATGTAAAGTTACAATGCAACATTTAACATTACTGCAACTTACATAACATTTTTATAAAACTATTCTGATGTTTGGTGCTACCTCGGATTTCACCCGCAAGTTTTACCCCAGTTGTCCCAGCTGGAAACTGCAGCGCCATCGCATCTTGCTTACGTCATAGATCAGTGTTGGTCAAAATTGCCTTTTCACGCGACAGGGCTAAGGAGTTCGTGTCGCAGAAAATCCAACGTCACCGTCATTGACCGTGAGCAAAAAATCCACAAAAAAATCCTCAAAGAAGCAACCTACCCATGTAGCAACGAACTTCAGAATAATGCTACAAAAATATTAAATTTCAGTTGCAGTAACGTTTTGTTATAATGAAACACTACGTTAACATTAAAATTAACATATAACATTATGTGCTGTATCTAAAACATTAATTTAACATTGAAGGTAAACATAATTGAATGCTGACTTCTAAGTGTTACTATAATGTTAAAAATTAACAAATAATCTTATATTTTTTATCTTAACCATTTGTTTAACGTTCCAAGTAAACATTGTTTCAGTATGGGTTTCTAAACATTATTATAATGTTTCAATCATAACTAAAAACAACACTAAATATATTTCACGCCCATGGGTCCAATAACTTTTCCCACTATTCTAACAGTGAACAAATAATTTCAACTAGCAGTACTTTGCAACTAAATCTTGTAGACTGTGCCCACCATAGATTTCGTGCACAGCCCCATTATTTTCTTAGAAAACGTCATTTAATGCCCACGCGCCACTGTCACGCATGGGACACTCCTCTTTACACTTTACATAAGTGTAAACTTGGACTTTACACAATTTTTAAACAGAGGCTTTTCGAGTTAGAATAGGGCTTTTTTCGGCATAGTGTTGTCAGGAGTGTTGTACATCAGAATACAGCCAATACGTGCTAGCTAGCAGGCTGGTTAACTAATATTGAATAGTTAACTTTTTAATTATTAATGTTAGGTTCCTTAATTACTGACAAGTGTGTAGTCCATGGTAAGTAATATCAATATCAGTTTTTAGAATTTGGAAAGTGCGGTTACCCTCGGTGCTGTGGCTGAACAAATTTTGGCTACATCATGCGAAGATACATGCACTTTCGAGAAGCTTGCAGGCAAAGTAACCTTTCCAGTGCATGCAATTCATCAAAATAGCCAGAATTTATTAGGCCATAATGCCAATTAAGGGTAAACAAGTTTTTGAAATTCTAAAAACTGATGCGGGTATTACTTACAGTGGACTACAGCCTCTCAATAGTTAAGGAGCTTAACAATAATAGTTAAAAAGCTAACTATTCAATTTTAGTTCACCAGCCTGCTAGTTAGCGTGTCTTAGCTGTATTCTGATGTACTACACTGCTGCTATGGCAAAAAAAGCGCTATTCTAACTCAAAAAACCTATTTTTTAAAACTGTGTAAAATTTTATGTGATACCCTGTGTGTGTGTATATATACGAGTATATATAAGCTTGACTCAACTGCATCCTTTCGGAGTTGAGTGTATACAAGTTTCATGTGCTGTTTTGCGAGGCTGAAGTTTGGGCTCTTGCAAAGCATTCATTGAATTGTGTACCTGCTAACTAGCAGTCCTGCATGCTGGTGCAGGGTTGCTTTACCAATTTCGAGAATGTTAGTCATGTTTAAATATTTAATTAATGTTGAGATAAGGTTATTCCAATGTTTTTTTCCAACATGACAAAAAAAGTATGAAAAAAAGATGAGCTCACACCAAACAACTTCCTCCTTCACCTATAGTGCAAAGCAGGTGTCCACTGAGATGTGGCATATAATTACTGCGCCATTTCCTTTCCTCAAAAACCAGTTTTCAAGAACATTCAAACAATGCTTGACCAAAACAAAAATGTTTTGATGCTACCTAGCGAGGCAGGTGGGACACCTAAGTCGCATATACCTTGTGGAGTCATCACAACTTGCCCACTGGATTCTGAGCAAACTACGCACTATGGCAGTTAAATTAATGATTGGTCACTCGGAAAGAACAACCTTGGTCGCTCAAGCCCCACTGATCGCAGTGCCGCATCACTTAACCGCTGCGTCAGACGTGGCACAAGGACTCCCAGGGATTTATGAATGTTAGAGAATGGCCAGTTCTGCATATGTGGGCATTAACCTATTGAAGTTTTTGCGTCATACCCTTAAGGCAGAGCTAAAGTGTCCCCTCCAATTTTCTTCACTTGCAATAACGAATTGAGTAAGCCACTGCCAACTAAACGCTTTAAAGTTCCCTGTAACAGAGAGGCACCTTTGCTTCATTGGAGACTGGGCTAATGATCCCATCATTATGTTCTGCTTTCATATCTTCCACTGTTCTCATCATATCCTTTTGGATGAGAAAGTAGTGCTGGGGTGGGAAAAAATGGCTGAGGCTTAGCTAAGGTTAAGCCTAGTCAGATGCGAAGCATATTGATGGCTAGGCTTGGTAATACATGGCTTTCCTTGGTTGAATACTTGGTCATTTTAATACAACCACTACAAGTGTAGCAAGGATTGCCGTGGCAGCTATATACGGGATCATCGGTGAATTCAATGCAGAGTGTACAACCGCTGCCCCAGCACCGGCTACAACAGCATTCTTGGCACCCTTAGAAAGTACATTGGAAACACCCTTAGTTATTCCACCACCGCCACCATTCCCTATAGACTGTATTGATGTACCCCCAGCAGCAGCAGGCAGCGCCTCTGATGTGGAGCCTCCACCGCCGTGGCCGACCGCGCGAGCAGGCAGCCCATCTCTCCTCTGCTGTGACGTCATGTACGTTGTCACGGTGGTAGCTCCACCGCCGCGCTCGACGGGCTGTAGTGTAGCTCTAGTAATATGCTTCACATAATAAATTAAACCATGCCAGAAACAGTCCAACCTACGAGGCTGAAGTTGACCAAGAAGGCTTCGTTCTCACGAGTGGATCCAGCTCATTTTTGATTTGACTTATGATTTGCGCACACATTCTTAAGGCATTACTGGGAAACTTTTGTTTCCATGACTTTTTTTTAGATCTATAAAGGAGCTTTCCATTCCAGCAATATATGACTTGGTTCCGATTTCCGGATTTGGCTCATTTTGAAAAATAAACTTGCTATTCGAAAAGTTGAGAGCATATATTTGATTACTTTCGAATAATTTTTCAATGTACACTATAGGATTTGGAAGAATAATCAAATTAAGAGAATATTCGGTTCGCTATTCCAATTTCTGAATATTCACACACCCTTACAGAGACTGCCACATTCCTCCCCTCGCCCTCCCTCCACCACCCTGGACATTCACCACGGAACTTTCCACAGTAAGTCCTAAAAAGCATTGCAGTCACTGCTTATAATACAGACAAAAACAGGTCGTCTGCATGGCGGCCTTTATTCTCTCGTGTTTAAACTAAGTCAGGTCACTGAGAATACAGAGAAGCTGGCAAGTCATAGTTTTTATTGAACTTCTCAAAGCACTGGATCGAGCACGCCCAGCACCTAGAGCATGCATCAAACAATGGAAGCGTGCACTGTCTGCAGCAGTGTGCGAATGGCATCCACGACCACCTTCAGCATCGTTAGGACTAACCGGCCTTCCTCTGGGAGCCTGTCCACAGCAGATCGGAGCCTGTCCACAGCAGATCTAGAGCTCGGTGATGCGACTTTGTATGGCCATGCTTCTACCTACAACTTATGATTGTACTTACCCATGAAGCACAGACAGGGCACATTCGGATGGGGCAGCAAGGAAATAAGATGGCGAGGAGGAGCCATGCGGGTAATCGCATGGCTGGCATTAGCAGTAGCCATTCTGGACAATCATCAACAGCGAGAGTGCTGTTTTCGAATAAACTTTATCATCATCATCATCAGCCTGACTACGCCCACTGCAGGGCAAAGGCCTCTCCCATGTCTCTCCAATTAACCCTGTCATTTGCCAGTTGCGGCCCCCGTATCCCCGCAAACTTTTTAATCTCATCCGCCCACCTAGCCTTCTGCCTCCCCCTGCTACGTTTGCCTTATCTTGGAATCCACTCTGTTACCCTAAAGGACCAGCGGTTATCTTGCCTTCGCATTACATGCCCTGCCCAAGCCCATTTCTTCCTCTTGATTTCAACTACGATGTCATAAGCCGCGTTTGTTCCCTCACCCACTGCGCCCACTTCCGATCTTTTAACGTTGCACCTATTGTTTTTCTTTCCATAGCTCACTGCGTTGTCCTTAACTTAAGCTGAACCCTCTTTGTTAGCCTCCATGTTTCTGCCCCATAGGTAAGTACCGGTAAGATACAGCTGTTGTATACTTTTCTGTGGAGGGATCTTGGTTAACTGCCATTCATGATCTGAGAGAACGTGCCATATATGCTCCACCCCATACTTATTCTAGTTATTTCCCTCTCATGATCCAGATCAGCGGTCACTACTTGCTCTAAGTAGACATATTGACGCCAACGCCACCTCGGGGCAGGGGTGGCGTCGAGATTGTTGAGGCTCGTGAGGGACGACTTCATGATTCAGGGCTCCAAGGCATCGCACAATTCGGTAAGGACTGAAATAGTGGCGCAAGAGCTTTTCACTTAGGCCGCGTCGTCGGATTGGGGACCAAACCCAGACGAGGTCACCCGGGAGGTATTCAACAAGCCGTCTCCGTAGGTTGTAGCTTTGCGCGTCCTGGCCCTGTTGATCGTGAATGCGAAGCCGTGCGAGTTGGCGGGCAGCTTCGGCGCGTTGTAAGAAGGATGCAACGTCGTCATTTGGGTGGTCTTCGTCATGGGGCAGCACGGCATCGAGTGTTGTCGTCACCTGACGGCCATAAACGAGGCTAAAGGGTGTCATGTTGGTGGTTTCTTGTACGGCTGTATTATACGCGAACGTGACAATATTCTCTTACTACTTCCAGCACCTCGCTACCAATTGCGAACTGTTCCTCTTTTGCTAGGCTGTTGAACATTACTTTGGTTTTCTGCATGTTAATTTTTAGCCTCACTGTTCTGCTTTGCCTGCCTAACTCATTGATCATGCTTTGCAGTTCTTGTCCTACGTGGCTTAGCAAGGCAATGTCATCAGCGAATAGCAGATTTACTCAGGTATTATGCATTAACTCTTATCCCCAACTCTTCCCATTTCATACCTCGGAATCTCTCCTGTAAGCAGGCGATGAATAGCATTGGCGAGATCGGGTCTCCCTGCCTGACACCCTTCCATATTGGAATTTTATTGCTGACTTTGTGGATAACTATGGTACCTGTGCAATCCTTATAAATATCTTCCAATATTTTCACATAACACTCTTCTACACCCTGATTCCACAATGCCTGCATGACAGCTTAGGTTTCCAATGAGTCAAATGCTTTCTTGTATTCAATGAAGGCTAAATAGAGGGGTTGGTAATACTTTGCACATTTCTCTAGCCCCTGATTGATAGTGTAAATATGGTCTACTGGCAAGTATCCTTTACGATAGCCTGCCTGATCATTTGGTTGATTGAAGTCTGAGGCTTTCCTGACTCTATTAACGATTACCTTAGTAAATACCTTGTAGGCAACGGACAATAAGCTGATCAGTCTGTAATTCTTCAAGTTCTTGAAGTCTCCTTTCTTATGAATTAAGATAATGCAAGCGTTCTTCCAAGCTTCTGGTACTCTCGAGGTCACAAGGCATTGCGTATAAAGGGTGGCTAGTTTTTCTAGCACAATCTCTCCGCCGTCCTTCAACAAATCTGCTGTTACCTGATCCTCACCAGCTGTTTTCCCCCTTTGCATTGCTCCTAACGCTTTCTTCACTTCCTCCTTCGTTACCGGTGGGATGTCCTATTGCTGTGCTCTACTGCCTCTCTAAGTTGATTACATTTGCTACTGTATAGATTTGTGTAGAACTCTTTGTCTACTTTAACTATCTTATCCATATTGCTAATGACATTGCCCTCTTTGTCTCTTAATGCATACATCTGGTTTTTACCTGTGCCTATAGTCTCCTCTTGACCGCTTTTAGGCTATTTCCGCTCTTTAGAGCATGCTCGATTTTCTCCACATTAAACTTTCTTATGTCGGCTACCTTGCGCTTATTTATTAGCTTCGATAGCTCTGCTAGTTTTATCCTGTCTGTGGAGATTGACATCCTCATGCTTTGGCGTTTCGTAATCAGATTTTTAGTCTCTTGAGACAGCTTGCCGGTATCCTGTCCAACTATCCTACCACCTACTTCTGCGGCGCACTCTATAACAATAGCTGGGAGATTATCATTCATTGTTTCAACACGTACGGTCGTCTTCTTCAGTTAAAGCGGAAAATCTGTTCTGCAGCGACATCCTGAATTCCTCTACCTTCCCTCTTAATGCTAACTCATAGCCTTCCGCTTCACTAGTTTCCTTCGTTCCCTCTTCAAATCTAAGCTAATACGAGACCTTACCATTCTGTGGTCACTACAACGGACCTTTCCGAGGACCTCCACATCATCTACGATGCCAGGGTGAGCGCACAGTATGAAGTCTTATTTCATTTTTAGTCTCACCATTGGGGCTCTTCCACATCCACTTCCTGTTTGCGAAAGAAGGTATTCATGACCTGTAAATTAGTCCTAACCTAACCTAACCTAACACGTTAAAGAACCCCAGGTGGTCGAAATTTCCGTAGCCCTCCACTACAGCGTCTCTCATAGCCTTAGTCGCTTTGGGACGTTAAACCCCATAAACCAACCAACCAATAACTCTCCCCTGCTACTCCTATAACCTATGCCATAGTCACCTACCACCTGGTCTGCAGCTTGTTTCATGCCTACCTTCGCCTTGAAGTCGCCCATCAGTACAGTGTACTGTGATTTTACTTTGGTTTTTACCAATTCCACGTCTTCATAGAAGCTTTCAACTATCTGGTCATCATGGATTGATGTAGGCATGTAGGCCTGCACTACCGTCAGCTTGTACCTCTTATTAAGCCTAATTACGATAGCTGTCATCCTCTCGTTTATTAATACTGTAAAACTCCTCGATGTTGCCAGCTATATCCTGATTTATGAGGAATCCCACACCTAGTTTTCGTCTATCTGCTAATCCCCGTAGCAAAGTATGTGCCCGCCCTTTAGTACTGTGTACGCCTCATCCGTCTTCCTAACCTCACTAAGCCCTATGACATACCATTACCTGCTAATTCCTTCAACAGCACTGCTAAGCTAGCCTCTCTGGATAAGGTTCTTGTGTTAAACATTGCCAGGTTCAGTTTCCAATGGCGGCCTGTCTGGAGCCAGAGATTCTTAGCACCCTCCGCTGCGTCACAGGTCTGACCGCTGCCTTGGTCAGCTGCTGGGGACTGAGGGCCGAGGGTTAATTCGTTTGATCATAGAAGGTTGCAGCAAAGTACTACACCAGGGTGGCCAAATCCTGTTCTGGTGAGGAAGTGAGTTGTCGGTCCTGGTCACCGAGAACAGGACGCACTCCAGGCCTGATTATGCTATTCCATCGACACGCGTTTTTTTTTAAAACTCAGTGGAAAATTGCTTGGCACCGGGATTCAAACCCCGGTCCTCTTGCATGCAAGGCGGATGCTCTACCTCTACGCCATCGCTGCTGCTTCGAATAGTAGCAACGACTTTAAGGCAGCAGGAATAAACCCGCAGCATTCCTGATACAGATGACCATTACCATCCTGCGCTCATGTCACCCGTTATGAAGGTGATTAAAACTGCAACAGACTTCAATTTGATGTATCATTTTCCAATCGACACAGCTGTAAAGCAGGGAAGACACCTCAGTGGGTGCACGGCAAGCCACTTTGGGTGCTTGAAAATGCTCCAGAGAAACAAAACAGATTTTGATGTGCTCAACTTTTGTGCGGCCACCAAAATCACTGCGAGTGGCTTCGAGACGGAGCTAAAACATTGGAAAAGGTTCCCCGTTTCTCTAGAGGATTGTCCAAGCAGCTGTCGCTTTACTTACTACATTGTGCTGCTCTGGCATGCGTTTTTGACATAAAATTTTATATTGCAAATTTCAGCTACATCAAATTAAGTTATTTTTGACCTGTTCACTATGACAATGTTCGACTGAACAACTGAAATGACAATGCTAACGTTATTGAATGAAGGCCTCCCAAGCAGTAACTTGCATTTGCTAATGCTGCTATTTACAAGGCTGTTATTGTTGCATCTGTGTCAGTGATGGCACATGGGTCACTACTTCCTGCTTTCCAAATGTCTTCACTATGCACAGAGTAATAAGAAGCTGATGCTAATGCAAGACAACACTAGAACGGTCGTCCGGTCTACGCATGTGCCTTTAGTTCTGGTCTGCGTAGCCCCTTTACAAAAAGAGATGATAAAAGGTGGCTCTTAGTCTCCATGAAATGCGTTACATTGATGGAAGGCAACCTTTTAAAAAGCATGACCACCCAGACACAATGTATGCAACACAATGAGGGTTACTTGTATTCATGAACAGCAAATAGTACTTATATAATGCACTCCAACTATGCTCATATGCTCTAACTAGTAAATGGGTAAGCTAAAACAGCCTAGATGTGGGCCATCCGAACATAGGACCCCCTGCAACCGAAGAGTTAGCAAGAGAAAACTTTTATTCGATAAAACAAAACATCCACAAAAACCGTTAAAATATTTAACATGTAGCAAGATGCTGGTTATCAAAAAAAATAGAAGGGAAAATATAGCCACATTCACAAAACAAACACAGCTGAATGCTTTATTAGGAACAATCCACACACTGTAAAATATGTACAGAATGTATTAACTGTCAAAGATGATTTAATACAACAAAGAACCACACCCAGTGGTTCTAGAGGGTGGCTCACATTATACGCGAAAACTCACCGAGCAGTGGACTCAGCCAGTGAACTGGGCCTTGGTCTTGACTATGACTTAGAGAAGGCTGAGAAACACAAATGCAGTCTTGTGCATCTAGTACACCAAATCGACTCAGCGACATGTGCTAAGAGCTGGGGTGCTTATATTTCCTACGCAACTGGACCAGATTATTTATCTGCTCCCTGAGTAAGGACTCCAGACTGTCTGTCTCCATTTCTTGCGGCAAACATTCCGAGACATGTTTTATGGCCCCTGCTTCAGGCGGCTCAGTTTGGCACGTGTTTAGTTTGACCACTGAGACCACCCTGTCAGGCGCCAGCTTTACCTCCGGCGTTCGTGCCAATGCAAAGAGTTCCTTGTGCTTTACGGAGGCCAGGTTCACAAAGCCCTTCGTCATGAGGCGGTCATTCAGGTGGTACATGCTCACAACACAAGGTCTATCAATGCAGTTTGAGGAGAGAATGTCGACATTCACTTCGTCATTTGCAGTCTTCGAAGACTTGGTATCTGGGGGTGGTGCAGGATTCTGTTTCTTTCCCCGTCGCCGGCGCTTGCGTGATCTGTACTCCCGCTGAACGGACACCCTTTGTGAAGTTCGCTTGCGGCTTTGTTTCGGCTTCCCGCGCACCTGGGTTGTGGGGACCCAATCCTCGCTGCAGCAGCTTGAAGTGGAAGAAGAAGAGGAAGAGGTGTCAAACCCCGGTTTCTTAATCGGCTGGACTTGGATGACCTTGTTGGACACCTCGAGGAGCACTTCGGGTTCCAAGATCCTCGCCGTGTCGTCATCGCATGCAGTAGGGTACAGCGGCCTTTGCGAAGAAGCTTGGGGCATTTTGACCGAGCCCCTCAAGCCCTGTGGAAAGCTGGCATCTGAACCCCGAGGCTTCAGGTCACGGGACTCTGGGTTCGCATGCACCACGCGCGAAACTGTCACAGGCACACAGGGAATCTCTGCCACGGTCGGCATGGACTTCACGGGTTGTGGTTGGAGAGTGAAGCTCTTAGTGGTTGTCTGCCTCAGCGAACCTGAGGATACCACAGGAACAGCGGGAGACGTCAAGGAGGTGGCTGGCTTTTGAATAGGTACCGTCTTTGTGACAACGGGTGCCACAACAGGTACTACCTGTTGTCCTGGTTTCAGGGCTTTCTCGACGACTTCACCTGTTTTATTAATGTACCGAATTGCACGTGGCATGAAGCACAGCTGCTTTTCTGCCGAAATGCTGCCTTTAGTGGTTGGCGCTGGTCCCAATGGCGCCAAGATGACCTTGTCACTATCTGTGACACATTTTACTCTGACCGCCCTGTAGCTACATGGCATTGTTGGCCCACTGGTGGAAACCTTAGGCTGTTCTGGAAGTGTGTCGGGCTTCGAAGGTGTGGCACCAGAACCAGTTTGTTCACCTGTCAGGACAGTAGCAGTGCCAGATGATTCGTTACTGGCACCGGTGGTAGGTGAAGGTTGTTTGTTGCACCGAAGGATGTTAGGCTTGATTTTTTGAGGAACAGGCACATCTGGCGGTGGGTGTGGTGATAGTGATCGATCCCTGTCGGCATCCCGGTAATGAAGCGTGCTTATATCTCTTCCATCCCAGTGTAGTTTGATGACCTCGTCTACGGCAAAATTGCTTGAGATGTTGTTCTCAACCAAGAATGTTTCAATTCCAGCCTTCACTTGGTCAGAAGTAATCATCGGAACCTCGTCTGACGTTATGACAATGCGACGAACTGGTCTCTGTTCTGGTTTTGCAGCCTGTGTAGCCGACTCTTCTTTTTTCAATGGATCAGGTCCTGAGCCACAAGCAGGTTCCTCTGAAGAAGCAGGTTCTGTCTTAATGGCAACCTTTCCAGTGCTTTGCAGTGGCTTCATCTGATGCTGAGTGGCCAAGTTTTCCAGCCTTTCATCTTGCTGAGCACTGAACACTGAGTCATCTGAATGTCTCTCTGGAGACGTAGGCTCTACTTTAATGGCAACCTTGCTGGGGTGCAGCGGCAGCATGCCTTGACCATTGTCTGCTGCTTCTGATTCTGCAGTTGATGTGTCATTTTTGACACGCCGAAACAAGGACGTCAGTATGTTTTTCTCTCCTTCAGAGAATAAGTCAGTGTCCTGAAGCACGGACTCCTCAAACAACTTAATGGCCTCCTTCAGTTTATCCGACTTGGAACAAGGCACGGCACTTCTGCTCACATGGCCTGCAGAAGGAGCTGGCTTGAATACTATCTGTGATCCAATTACAGAGTTTCCCCTTTTTGTCTGAAATGAACACAGCTCAATGGTGTCGTTTTCCGGCTCATTTTCCCTTGCACGTGGGCTGCTTGTAGCGACCGGGGTCTCTTTCAGTTCTGGTGCTTTCTTGGCACTGCCATCTTTCTCATGCCATGTCTCACGAGTCTTGTTGCTGGTAGTTCCCGTACTTGTGCTGCCTCCATCGCTCCCTGCTGCAACTTGCGGTACTTGTTCTGGAAGGGCCTGACCTTTCTCTTCTTTTGCAAGACTGCAAACACTTAAAATCTTAATGCCATAGCCGTCATCTTCCTGCTTCCGAGATGCCTGTGGTTGCGCCACATTTACTGCCTTGTCACACTGTTCCTTCTTCAATACAAGTACAGCATTGTTGCCCGGTTTCGCTGAGGCTGAGACTACACTACGACTGCTGGGTGGATCATTAGGCATGCTTGGTTGTGGTGCAGTATGCAGGTTGTCCAAAAGTTTTCCGACTGTACTGCGGCAAGGAGTAGAAGAACTGACATGGACCACTGCTGGAGGGTGTTTGCCCTGCAGTGAGCTGCTGGTCGTGTTGCCTGTGGTGGCTACACTGCTACCATCTTTTGCACTGCTCTGAAGCTTTGCAAGTGGGACACCCACTTTTGCTTGCTCTGAAAAGACAATGCGAGCTCCTCTCAAACCTGGTTTAGAAGGGTTCACAGCAACCCTTACCATGGCTCTATCAGACAACGTGGATGCGACTGCAGGTGCCTGTGTCGATGATACGCCAGCATGAGTGACAACATACTGCGGAGGCTTAATGCAGCTGCTGCCCAGCACTCCTTGGGCCGAGATGATTGTTCTACCATTCTGTGTCTTCTTCACGACAAGAACGGCATCTGAGGAGGCCCTGGTGGCACTTGCATCACTGGTCGACGCTGTGGCTGACTTGGGGGAAACCTCGACCACACGCTTCCCTTCTGGCTGTCGGGCAGTGCTTTGGGAAGGTGAGGAAGAAGGCATGACAGTAGCAGGTAGTGTGGGTGCGTCGTTCAGCACCGAATGTGGGTTGCGCCACAGTTTGATGGGAACCACCGAGTTTGATGGCCACGAACTTCTTGACCATGGCTCTCCAGAGGTTGGACACCAGCTTCCTGCTGCTGCAGTTTTATCTAATGTCAAAGAAGAAGCAGCAGATGCTGACGGTGGCCGTGGAAGAAGCACTGTTGCCATTTTCGGAGGTGGCAAGAGAGTCAACTTTCCGTCTGGTCTTTTTTGGGCTATAGAGACAGGCTTCAACGGCTCCACACTCACTACCTGTGGCACTTTATGACCCAAATTCGACATCCTGAGCTCAACTTCAATGTTTGAAGAGTCAAAGGGCCATCCACTTCACCCACGATGGTCAGTTCTAGCCTGCAAACACAAGTCATACATCTTTAGGGCAAAAAGCATAACTTTAGACACACAGAACCAATAGGCATCAAGTCAGATTCACAGTGCAATGGGTACGTGGCTGACAGACAACGTGGACAAGAATAAGTACGGAACCCTCCACTTACTGCCTATGGCAGTCTTTCTTTTTGCTGTGGATATTGCGTGATGGGTTAAGAATCAGGTCACAGCATATTTCAAGATAGTAAGCACTGAATAATAAAATAAATTAACATATCCAACAACAGATATAAATTTGCTTTTGTGGGGCACGGGTTTAGGATATTTTAGGCACCATTCCATTGCGAGCCACTGCCAGTTCCATAGAACTCTACTGTCTCAGGGCAACAAACACTGAGGACACAAACCAAATGGTGCTTGTGAGCCTATAACCTAGCTTCGTTACTAGTAAACTCTTTGGAGTCTGACAGCAGCCCGAGCAGGCTAACAGGATCACTTAAAAAAAAAAAAGCTAACAGTTTTCCCAAATGCAGAGACAATTTTGTGTACTTCCTAGTCCCTCTGAGGTTGCAGGATATTGTTGCAAGCTGGTGTCTAACTTCCAAGATGAAGGTACTTAATTAAGAGTCTGTAGTGCACAGCGATGCTGTACAGCGTAGGTGCTATGATCGGCGTTCCCAGCCGGCAAAAGAAGAAAATAAAGTAGTAAGGTGGAAAGTTGGGCGAGTTGAATCTTATTCATGATGAACAGCAAAAGAGCTGGCATACCTGGATCACACGTGGAATTAATATCATTTTCTTCCCCCCCCCCCCCCTTTTTTGGGTTTTTTGGGTATTTTCGTTTGCTCTTCGTGATTGTGATTGTGACCATGAAGTTTCCTGTTTTTGCACCTTTTGTGTACATTTTGCACCCTCAGCACTCTTCAGATGTATCGCCCTCTAAGGTTTATCTTGACGATATCATGTATGTTTCTTCTTTTTGATTTACTTCACGAGATGGGTATATATGTCATGTGTTCTTCCATTAAGGTTTTAGTTGCGAAAAAGCGCTCGTGTTGTGTCTTCTCTCCTACTTAGTCCTCGTTTTTGGCGCTAAACTTCATCATGAAGAAAATAAAGTTGAACAGTGCATGCTCAGTGCACAAGCACGGCACGGGCTGTTCGGTTCGAGAAGCCTGCCATGCTGGACCTCTTGTTCTGGTGCTCCGCTGCAACCCTGTAAATTCTCTACAAAGGTGACTCCAGCCTATGGAATGACCGACCCCAGCAACCTACCGCCCTCAGGCGACCCTCCACCTGACGCTACCTTGCGCCCACGGGACGTCGCAGCTATACAGCTCCGCCTGCCGACATTCTGGCCCAAGCATCCGCAGATCTGGTTCGCCTAGGTAGAAGCCATCTTCCATCTGCACCACATCACCTCGGAGGCATCTCGGTTTTGTCACTTTCCAACCTGCCTCCTGAGGTGGCTCAAGAGGTGGCGGATGTCACCGTTAGACCCTTGGGCGATACTCCGTACCAGCGACTTAAGCAGTGCATTCTGGACCGCGCCATAGTGTCTGAGACTGCGTGCCTCCAGCAACTGCTCACCTGCAAAGAGCCTGGAGACCGCCACCCCTCCCAGCTACTCACTAGCATGCGGCAGCTCCTGGGCGAAAACAACGCCAACTCGAACGACGCACTGTTCAGAGAGCTCTTCCTGCAGCATTTGCCACAGTCTACCCGCCTTGTCTTGGCTGCTGCGAGAGACTTGACTCTTGACCGCCTCACCCAGCTAGCTGATCGACCCAGCTGAGTGAGCTGATCGCTGATCCTATCATGCCCGCACACCCAAGTCCTCGCAGACTTTCCCGAGGTCACGAGGAAGCTTGCAATCTTCACCAGCCACCCAAGCATGGTATAACTCACCACACTGTCACGCGTGCTCCACCTGTTGCAGCTCATCTGCGCCGCCTTTTCGGTGAGCATCTAGTGATTACTAAACGGGAATTCGACCACATGCTCCACTTGGGTGTTACTCGCCCTTCGTCCAGCACTTGGGCCTGACCGCTCCATCTGGTGCCCAAGAAAGAACCGGGTGACTGGCGTCCGTGCGGCGACTACAGGGCTCTCAACGCTCACACTGTCCACGACAGCTGTCCCCTTCCACACATCCCAGACTTCACTGGACATCTGGAGTGATGCAAGATCTTTAGTAAAGTGGACCTTGCCAGAGCGTACCATCAAATCCCCGTTGAACCGGTTGATACCCCGAAGACAGCTATCACTACACCCTTCGGCATGTGGAGTACATGCGCATGCCCTTTGGGCTACGCAACGCAGCTCAAACTTTCCAAAGATTCATTGCTGAAGTGACGCGCGGACTCCCGGCTGTATTTGCCTACATCGACGACATCCTCGTCACGAGTCGTACTCCCCAAGATCACGAGCGTCACCTCCGAGAGAACCCTTTCATTGCCTCCAAGAATTTGGCTTGGTCGTCGATGCCCAGAAATGTATCTTTGGCTCTTCTGAGCTCGACTTCCTGGGCCACCCCATCTCGGCGCAGGGCATTTGTCCATTGCCTTCTCACGTCAAAGTTGTTAAAGACTTCCCAGTACCGACTACCCACGCAAGCTCCACGAGTTCCGGGGCCTAGTGAATTTTTCCTGGCGCTTTATCCCGCACAGCGCCAGCCTTCTTCATCCCCTGACCGACCTTCTTTGCGCAATCAAATCCACCTCCTCCGCAATTTCCTGGTCTCCCGAAGCTCAGGCTGCTTCACGGCTGCAAAACAAGCTCTCGCCGATGCGATCCTTCTCATCCTCCCTAGGACTTCGGCACCCACTCGCATCGTGGTGGATGCTTCCAGCACGGCCATTGGTGCTGTTCTCCAGCAGAAAATCGACTCTGAGTGGCACCCACTGGGTTTCTTATCTTGGAAGCTCCAACCTGCCGGGACTCGCTACAGCGTATTTGGCTGTGAGCTGCTCGCCATCTACTCCACCATCCAGCATTACAACCACTTCTTGGAAGGCCAGCCATTTTACGTTCTAACAGATCATAAGCCTCTGGTGTATGTGTTCCGTACCAACTCTTCCAAGTATGTCGCCCGCGAACTTCGTCAGATCGCCTACGTATCGGAGTTCCCAACAGATATCCGGAACATGAAAGGCATCGACAATGAGGCAGCTGAGCACTTTCTCGTATTACCTCCATCAGCGTGTCTACATCTGCTGTGGACTGGGAATGTCTGGCCCGGGCACAGCTAGAAGACCCTGAGCTTCAAAAGCCCTGAGTAACCAACCCCGTGCCCTCCATCTGCAGATCATGCCTCATCCGCTGGTGCACGGATTGCTCTGATGCGACATGTCATTGGCTCTATCGCGGCCATTCATCCCGGAGGCCTTTTGTCGTGCCATTTTCCATTCACTTCAAGACATCTGCCATTCCAGCATCAGAGCCACACAGCGCCTCATTACCCGGTGGTACGTCTGGCTGAACATTAACACTGACGTTCGCCAGTGGGCCCGCTCGTGCCTTGCTTGCCAGTCTGCCAAAGTGACCCGTCATACAAAGACTCCACCCCAGTCTTTCCTGCTACCTGGTTGTCACTTTGACCACGTTCATGTGGACTTGGTTGTACCGCTACCTCCCTCTCGTGGCTGCCGGTAAGTTCTGACCAAGATCGACCGCTTCACTCGTTGGCCAGAAGCAGTGCCCATACCGGACATTACTCCGGGAACAGTTGCCAAAGCCTTCGTTTCAGCATGGGTTTCCCGCTTCGGCTGCCCCAGCATTATTACCGCGGATTGCAGCCGCCAGTTCGAATGCACCCTCTTCACTTCCCTCACCCGTCTGCTCGGCACTAAACACTGCCGCACCACAGCATACCATCCCTGTTTTAACGGCATGGTCGAGCGGCTCCATTGTCAGCTCATGACTGCCCTCACTGCTCGCCTGGAACGCGAGCACTGGGCTGACCACCTTCCTATTGTGCTTCTTGGCCTACGCGCTGTTCTTCGTAGTGACCTTGGCTGTTCAGCGGCCGAACTGATCTTCAGTGCACCCCTGCGGCTTCCCGGAGACTTGTTCGTTCCTTTGGCTCCCTCGTCCCAGCCCCTGCAGTACCTTCAATGCCTTCAGGACTGCATTCAACACTTGCGCCCAGTCCCGCCTCGATCATCCGACCGTCAGGTCTTCGTGCACCCAGACCTTACGTCCTCGACGGATGTTTTGCTAAGGTGAGACACTGTAAAGGCGCCTTTTACCCCCTCATACAATGGCCCGTACCGCGTACTCAACAAGACGACAAAGTCAGTGACTATCCTGCTGGACGGCCGTGAAGAGGTAGACTCCTTGGATCTCCTCAAACCCACATACATGGAGACACCTCCCCAGGAGCTCCCCTCGGATGTTGCTGGGATATCTGCTGACCTGCCTGCCGCCGAGGCATCCTCATCCCTGCCCTGTAGTGCTGTGGGGCCCTGTAGTGCAAAGCGATGCTGTAAAGCAGAGGCGCTTAGATCAGCGTTCTCAGCTGGCAAAAGAAGGAAACAAAGTTGAACGGCGCATGCTTGGTGCGCAAGCACGGCATGGGCTGTTCGGTTGGAGAAGCCTGCCATGCTGGACCTATTGTGCTGGTGCGCCGCTGCAACCCCGTAAATTCTCACAATCTTCTCAACAGGCAGCACCTATCAGTACATATTACTGTCCGTTATCATAATGTCTTTTCTTTGCCGTCAGGCAGTGCTCCTAAGCCAGAAGTTGCTATACAGAGCATGGTGGCAGCCGCCAGCATCCCATTTCAAGGGAGACGCTCTTAACATCCACCTGTACATTGCTAAATAAAGATAACGGGAGAAACTACTACCACCTTGTTTCAAAGGGGGTGCCCGCATCTATCCACCCATTTGTCCATTCATTTACTGTACTGCTACGTCTCTGAGAAAACAAAATCATGCAGCTGTGTTACGCAAGCTTGCAGGTCTGCCTGTTGTGTGCAAACCATTCTGAAGCTACAGAACGACAAAGAGACACCAAATGCTCAGGTAGCGAGGACAATCTTGTCTTTTAAGCACTCCTACAAAGAGTCAAATGGGTCAAACTACAGAGTGCCGAAAGGGAAGTGGGTTTTTCTGAGTAAAACACTTCCAGCAAGACTCTGCCTTTCAAGCATGCTTAAGTTGCAAGCACACGTGTCAAGGATACATGCACATCAATTACAGGATGATATTAGACCCTGAAAGCAGCAGGAAAAACATAACAGAAACAAAACTATCATGTCAGCGAATCAGTATATTAAACGTCTTTAATATGTACCTAAACGATAGCCAAATAACTTTGTTTCTATTCATTTTCACTGGCGTGAGGTCCAGCCAAACTGCTCTTAGAAACTAGTCTTGGTAGTCAGGGTGCAAGCACATAATAAGGGCTCTCTGAGGAACAAATTCTTCACCAGAACAGGATATGCCACTCAGGTGTGAGTAAGGCAGCCCACGTGACCAGACCAACAAAACATTTGACCCCCAGACCCAAGTAACTGCAAGGCACAGGTCAGAGCTGCCACATATCAGATGAGGCTAAGCAACCCTGGCTCCAGACAGGTTTGCACTGGAAACTGAATTCAGACGCATTCAATCTAGCTGCACTGTGTTAAAACCCGCGTTAGCCACTTACATTAACACCCTGTGGAATATTACGGATTCTTTGCTCTCACTTTGTCGAATTTAAAATTTTCTGCCGCAAAAAATTAGGCAGTTTAATGATGACACCACGCCTGACATCATGATGATCATGTTCATGTTATGGAAAGGTACAGTGTGTGCCGCATATAACACAAACAGCCTCAAATGCCAATGAATACTGGGCGAAGGGAACTAGACTCTGCATCACACTCGCACTCAGAGTAAGGGCCTCCGGTTTAAATTCACAGCCTAAGTGGCCTTAGCCGAATGGTAGAGACCAGGCAGAAATCTTTTTTGCTTTGAGTATTCCTATGCCGAGGGACATGCGAACGAGACGACACAGACAACGATGGTAAACTCCGGCGATTTGTTGATGTGCATAGATGTCAACAAAATTCGTACTATAAGTTCTCCTCAAAGTCAAGACGACACGGTAAAAAACCGTTTAGTTTTCCTGCGAAATAATTTTGAAGATAGCCACCATACTCCCGGGTCATGCTGTGAAACAGGTGAGAAAGAAAACTGCCCTAGCAATGCCAGTGCTGGACATAAGACAAGCTATGAGAAAAGCTGAAGAAAGGGAAAGGAACAATGTGCTGCACTTGCCCAGAATCACCTTGATCAGGCCTCCTTTATTTTGGACTAGGCCATGTGTAAACAGCAAGTCAGTAAGGTTATACTAAGACGTCTACGGAGTCGACATTTGCACTGTCCCAGGACATGGAGAATGAACCGTGGATTCGAAGTCGGTCTTTGTACATGCTGCATTGCTGTTGATTCACTTCTGGCGCGGCATGGCAGTGCACAAATGCAACTCTCTTTCCAAGAGCAGCGTCATCACAGATGTCCCACAAAGGAGCCCTTCGGGCTGTGTCTGGGAGTTTGGGTTTAGGTTCAAAGCTTTACACTTATTTAAAATTATTGTTTGAGTACTTTTAAAAAAGGCCTCGCATACTTTGACGCGAAACAGCTCGGCAACATCAATCAAAAACTGACTGAGTGCAGTCATAAAATCACTTAAGTTTCCCTTGAAGGACAAGATAGCTAGGATGACAGAAGAGTTCTTTACTGAACTGTGCAGTAGTCACGCCAAACATGGAGCTACACCTGGGAATATTAACACCAAATATACAGAAATTTTGATTGTAACTAAGGAAGTAAGGAAATCCTTGTGAACAATGGAGAGAAGAAAACTCGCTGGTTGGGATCCACTGCCTGTCGATCGCAAGAAAAAGGACAAACTGCAGAGCTTGAAAAGCGTGCATACCGTAACACAGTGTCTTTGACGTAGCTCAAACTGTTGCAGGGTTAATTGGAGAGACATGGGAGAGGCCTTTGCCCTGCAGTGGGCATAGTCAGGTTGATGATGATGATGATGTTTAAATTGCAAACAATATCTTCATCGATTAGAAAGGCAATATCAAAGTTCTGAATATTTCCATTAGCTTACTGCCCACTGGGTACAAGAAAAAACTCACCAAAGTAGCTGATTTTTAGTATGAGAAGAATTTCTGTCAACAAACTGATGCTTTGTCAACAAACCAATAGGCGAGATGAGACGAGGTGAAAGCCTGGCGCCCCATTTATGGCCAATGGATGTACTGAAAACGGCAACAACAACGACGAATTCAGTTTAAAATGAGAGATCCTGCTTCGAAGGGCGGAGCCATTTTGGAAACAATAATTTAGCGAACGCCAAAGCCACACATTCTGAACCCGAGAAATGGCGCACATAATGCGAGTGTACAGTAAGGCTCGATTTGAAAAGTGTTTGGTGGACGTACACCATGAGGCAAGCTATTTTTTTAGCGTACGCTATCTGATATGCCCATTTCATATTCGCCCATTTTATCATATGCCAATTTCATTCTACAAAAGAGGGAAAAAAGTTCAAGATTCCACTTGTAGTTACCAAACAAGCTGTGCTTTTTTTTTTTTTTCACTCCGTTTCCAAGCTTTGTTCCTTTTCAACCCACAGTGACTGCAGTTTTGTGCTGCACAAGCGCAAAATATCAGAGCTGCCCAATTAGCCTCTGCACAACTAGGCAAAGAATAAAATGGGGGGGGGGGGGGGCTTACCAGCAGATCTAGATGTGGTCACACGGTCGACACCACCGTGGCAGCTACAGCACCAAACACGAACATTCTGGGCATCAGTTAAACTTGCAGAAAGCCTGAAACAAACAGAATGCAAGAACAAAACTTTGTGTGAACACAATAAAAAACTTTTTTTCTGCATGTTCATAGCTTACTCCTTTCACAAATGCTGCCTTTAGCTTTCTACTATCCCATCCAGGCAGACCACTCACTGTGTTTCTCTAACCAAATGCACCTACAGTTGCCATGGCTGCCCGAGACACAATATCACATTCTATATGTGTCAGCATGTGTCAGGCGATGATGCCTAGAAGAAAAGCTAATGTCACTTTTAAAGGACAGATGCCCATGGTCCTTACTCACAATCTTGATTTCAACATGTCCAGAGGCAACTTGTCCGGCGTCTCCCTTTAGGAGCTTTCTACCCTGATATGTGCTACTTATGTCTGCTTGAAGTTGCCAGCGAGGCAAATGTGATAAAAGAACCATCAAGCTGTTGCCTGAGCTAAAGGCTAACAACTTTTTTCTGACCTTGAAAAAAAGTTGATTGTTGGCCCCGACATTATTTTGCATTTTCTACTCGGCACAATAAAGGGTGCAATACACCAGACTACTTTTAATTAAACTTCTTAAAAAAAATCATCAGGGTGGTAAGAAACATGGTATACATACAAAATTACAAGAACATAATTTATAACAGCACACCCAAGAAGAAACATCTGCCACTATACTAAGCTGTTAATAACAACTCACAGTTTAAAATGAACAGAATGTGCCCTGCCCATAGTTATGTCACACCAATCCACATTATCTGTACCCCTTTCACAGGCAAGATTTAAAGGTCTTTGAGCGATAAAGGGGTCTTGTTCAAAGTCACATAGCGCACAGCCACACGACATCAACTTGACACGACATGACCTCTGCTACAAGGAGCTAAGGATGCAAAGGCAGCCACCTAAAATCTCTGAAGCCCAAAACAGCGGCCTTGGACAGGCAGTGAATGCAGTGCTCACAGAGCTCAGAAAAGTAAAATCAAACAAGAGAGAGTATTCTATAAATATAGAGCGCTTGTCTATAGTTGACGGCATATCAAGAGTGATCATGAAGCAGAGAACATGATTCAGAAACTATTTATCTGCAGAAGGTAGTAAATGAAAACATGACTGGGTAATCATGAAGCAGAGAATATTGTTACGTGGCGGCCAGCCGAAGAATGAGACGTGGTGAACGATGGCTATGAGATGATTTAATGGCCGCTGGCCTAGCGCGGGCGCTCCGTCCCGCGCCACTGCCGTCTTTGTCACACTACCCGGGGCCTCCGAGCGATCGTCCCGATCGGTGACGAACAGACGGCGAAATGGCGATGGTCTTGAGTGAAGGATCGAACAATACGTAGAAGATGGTGCAGTGCTGGCGCCGCCACGATGAGAAAGATGAGAGAATGAGTCCCGGTCCACGTAGCATCCGGGCCGGAGGGTGCCAGGAGCTGACGGCTGAGGTCCGTGGGCGCACCGGACGGCAGGGGCAGGGGGGCGGTGTCTTCACGTGTGGGTCTTGGGTCTCGGGTCAGTGGGGTCTCGGGTCGGTGGGGTCTTGGGTCGTCGTGTCTTGTGGTCCGGGCGGTGGACGGGACTGGGGTGAGCGTCGAGGTCGGTTCAGGTCGGGCGGGCTGGGGCATGGCCGGGCGGCGCGGACCAGGCACCCAGGGCCGACGTCCACGGCAGGCGCAGGACACCGAAGCTCCGGGACCAGGATGGCGATGAAGGGACCCCAGCACCTCACACCAAATGTAACGTGGCGGCCAGCCGAAGAATGAGACGTGGTGAACGATAGCTACGAGATGATTTAATGGCCGCTGGCCTAGCGCGGGCGCTCCGTCCCGCGCCACTGCCAGCTTTGTCTTCATCACAATATGCTTCAGAAAATACACATTTACAGAAAATAGTAAACAAAAACATGACTGGGCAATCATGAAGCAGAGAATATGCTTCAGAAAATACACATTTACAGAAAGTAGTAAACAAAAACATGACTGGGTAATCATGAAGCAGAGAATATGCTTCAGAAAATACACATTTACAGAAGGTAGTAAACAAAAACATGGCTGGGTAATCATGAAGCAGAGAATATGCTTCAGAAAATACACATTTACAGAAGGTAGTAAACAAAAACATGGCTGGGTAATCATGAAGCAGAGAATATGCTTCAGAAAATACACATTTACAGAAGGAAGTAAACAAAAACATGACTGGGCAATCATGAAGCAGAGAATATGACTCAGAAAATACACAACATTTGCAGAAGGTAGTAGACTATCCCACACTACAGCTCTGTACAAAAGCTGAAGAAAAAAATTAAAAGGGAAATAATTTTTTGAAAATTTGGAGTCTGGGTTTGCTGGGTTTTGTGGCACATGCCCATTGAAAATGGAACTGCTTTCTTTTCAGGGCTACAGAATTGTGTTTGGCTACGAAATGCTACCGGCAATAATTACACGCATCAGTCGATATTTACTATTGCTGTGTGCAAGGTAGGAAAAGAACAGAACGTATGTTTATCTTTTGTAAGGCCCTTCAACTTCCTGTACACAAAGCTATCACAGAGTTTTGAACATATGCTCAGGGGTTTAAGAAGAGCTTGGGGCAATCTGTTTTCAGAAAGTGGAAATAAGTAAACGGAAATAGGGTAATTGATGCCAGACAGAAGAAAATAATTTAGCTAGAGAAAGAGGGAAATTGACATAGTGCAGTAAAGTATCACCTAGGTGACAGCTGTCGCAATGCAACAGGCGCAATTTTTCCTACCATTCTCACCTCATTCTCTAATGCAGACTTTGAGCATCCCTGGACCTCACGAAACCGAGTTACATTATCAACTCCCTGTATTCTCAGTCTGCTCTTTCAACCGACCACAACATGGTGCTTTTCGCCACCGTAGCCCAGTGCAGAATGCCCCTAATAAAACCCCAGTTCAAAGGAATCTAGAGTCTACATCGCTCACAATATATATCAGGCACTGCTAAATAATCTGCACACTAACCCATAAATTCGACAGAGGCATTACACCAACATCATATATTTATCACCAACATCATCCTCTCCTCACATTTTCTCTTTCCTCCACCACAGGGAAGTAGCTGACCAGAATGCATCGACCCAGCAAACCAAAAACCTCTCAGAGACGTCTCAGAGACATCTAGACGTCTCTGAGACGTCTCTGAGAGGTGTTTGGTTTGTGGGATCGTATCATGCCTACATCTTTAGCTTTTCCTTCAAAATGACCCCTATTCCAACTTAGACTTATCCACAAGCCTAAAATTCCAGGTATGGTGTACTTACAGCACACAGGTGGGCACCACAAGGCAGGGCCACGCGTTCTTCAATGCCTGAAACCACAACCGCCACCCAGCCACGGAGAGCAGCCTCAACGCTAGTGCACAAGTCGCTGTAGAAAAGCAGGAGAACCAGAACAACATTGGTGTCATTAATATTAATAGTTTTATTCAATCCAGTCACAAATGTATACATGCGGGCATGACTAAGCCTGTGTGGCAATGCCCGGCAGCTGTGGCAGTAATCACGCAGCTAGACACAGAACAAGATTCACCATGACAGCACTGAAACATGAATTAGCACCTCTTTTTGGCTACTTGATGCATACTTGAATTGGTGAAAAAATAGCGCCAAACCATGCATATCACAAGAAAGAATGAAGATGAGAAACAGGCGCTGTGTCTCATCTTCATTCTTTTCTGAAGTTTGCATGGTTTGGCGCTATTTTTTCGCCAATTGAAAAAAAAACTAAACATGAACAGGACATAAAATTATGTGTGATAGAATCGTAGAGGCATGACTAATTTAAAACCAGCACTTAAGAGACAACAGATCAAATAAACCAGTACCTGCTAATACAAAGAGTGGCCCAAACAAAGAATAAAAATATGTGCTAAACTGTCATCCATTTGTCTCAGAGTCAAAGAAATACTCAAAATAACCGCGCAAACTCAACAGTTTAAACGATTTTTAGTGAACAACTATGAAAGAAAAAGGGCTACCTATGCAAAACTGCAGCTATGCACATTATCTTCACATCTTTATGAAGAATGAGCAGTAGTCGTCCAACATGTCTCACATGTGGCTTCCTTACAACAGGTAAGCGAAAGCGGAACGACAGCTTACAAAACACAGGAGTGCAGTGCTGGGGAATAGGACACTCATGACGACAACAATAAGATTTCTACAGCACAAGGGTAATTAGTATTAACAGAAAGCACAGCTAATGACTTTTACATTTAAAAACATAACTTGACTTTGAGCTCAATGAGATACAAAAATAAACTTGATTGCGCAGCTTTAAAATTAAGCAAGTTTTCTCCATGTTAAAGGCGCGTTGGTGACATGTTTGCGGTTTGTAGGTCTGCCTGATCCTCAGGTGTGCTTCTCTTTACACCAAAGCATACTAAACTCTAAATTCACTTAGCGATCCACGGCAAAACTAGTAGATTATGATACTACTTACTGGACATGCACTGGAACTAACGAAGCCGCAAAGTCGTGATTACCCCTCCAATGTCGCCACGGGAGCAGATAAATTGCCAAGAGCCCTGCAAGAAATAAGAGGGTTGAAAAAACGAGTCTTTCTCCACCTTGCATACTCATCACCACAACCTGACTACACCCACTGCATACTACCCGACTTTTCATTCCACTCACATAGAACAAAATCCTAATCGATGTCTCCAGTAGTGAAAAGTAGTCAACTATGTAACAATGAGCAACACCAGGACCCATTCCTCGAAGAAGCATATGTACAGTATACAGGGTGTTTCACCTAAGACTTTCTGCAATTTTTAAAAATAAGCTATTTGAATTAGATGCCCACTTTTTCTGGGATTGCATTGTCAGTGCTGTAGTACATCATAATGCAGCTAAGACGTGCTAACTAGCAGGCTTGTTAACCAATATTTAATAGTTAACTTTTAAACTATTACCATTGGGCTCCTTAATTATTGAGAGGCATGTAGCACACCGTAAGTAATGTCCATATCTGTTTATAGAATTTCGAGAACGCGGTTATCCTCGGCGCTGTGGCCCAACAAATTTTGGCTATTTCGACGAGTTAGGTTCACTGGAGAGGTTGCTTTGCCTGCAAGCTTCTCAAACCGCATGTATTTTGGCGCGATGTAGGCGAAATTTGTTGGGCCACAGCGCCGAGGATAACCGCGTTCTCGAAATTCTAAAAACGGATATGGATATTACTTACATGCCTCTCGACATGCCTCTCAATAATTAAGGAGCCCAACGGTAATAGTTTAAAAGTTAACTATTAAATATTGGTTAACAAGCCTGCAAGTTAGCACGTCTTAGCTGCATTATGATGTACTACACTGCTGACAATGCTATGCCAGAAAAAGCGCGCATCTAATTCAAATAGCTTATTTTTAAAAATTGCAGAAAGTCTTAGGTGAAACACCCTGTATAGCAGGGTATGAGTGCTGCTGCTACCAGCAGCTGATAAAGGATAAGCTGTTACAGAAGAAAAAAAGAAACAGAGGGCAAATTTCTGCACAAACCGATGGCATAACGACAATCACCCTCGCTTTCCAACCTCTCAGCCATAGTTACATATGCCTCCGGCATCAAAGAAGCAATGAGCTGCAACAAAAAACTGCTTCTCTCTACAGTGGTTTTTCCAAAAACGGCACCTTGTTTCACAGAGGAGGAGCCTGAGGTGTTAAAAGTAAGGATTGCAGAACTGAAGTAGACTTGTCACTTATTTTTTAAGCTAATTTGCTTTACTTCTATCCAAAAACTAGTGAGTGCTACTTTCAAATCAGCAACCATAGCTTTTGTTTCACTCTTGTACCTTCATTGATGAACCCACAATTATATATGCAGCCTCAAGCTTTCAATATAAAAATAAACACTTCTACAAAGTTGGAAACCGAGTTTTTCTTTCTTCGTATAAAATAATTTTGGTAAACATGAGTGGCTTAAATTTTCTAGTCTACTTTTTGTTCCTCAAACCACTAGCTGTTTTAGTCTGGCTTCTTGCTTAGGCATATGGCACTTCTTCACTCACACAAATTTCACTAGACAGTCCACAGATTTTCTAGAGACTGTTCACCAATGGAAAGAATTTTTGTCACCTCCAAGTTCATTGAAATAAGAGGCATTTCTGTAGTGCAGCTATGCACTATGTGCCTTTGCATAAAGAGTGAATCTCAAAAGTAGTATTTGGAACACTCATGTGGAGGCATATAGCTTTTACATGGCACACGATACTAGAAAGGTACAATTTAAAAAATATGTTTCCAGGAAGTAGTGCGAACAGAGTTCTCCCTCACAACATTCAGCTCACAAGCATGCCATGTGAGCAGCAGCGTAACCGATATGCTTCTAACCATTGATGTTACAGAGCTCCACTATTTCATTACCACACCGCCGCCGTGGTGGCTCAGTGGTTATGGTGCTGGGCTGCTGACCCGAAAGATGCGGGTTCGATCCCGGCCGCGGCGGTTGAATTTCTTTGGAGCAGAAATTCTAGAGGCCCGTGTATTGTGCGATGTCAGTGCACGTTACAGAACCCCAGGTGGTTGAAATTTCCGGAGCCCTCCACTACGGCGTCTCTCATAGCCTTAGTCGCTTTGGGACATTAAACCCCATCAACCAACCAACCAACCATTACCACATCACTTTGCGTTGGTCACCGGTGATCAACGGATGCAAACGGCGATTTCAGTGCTAGCGAAACCACTGAGGATTTGTTGTGCTACCTTGTTTTTTGTATTATAGACACTCGACTTTTTTCTAATAATATTATTTACTGCCTCAAGGCAAAAGGGAGTTGCGAAGACAAAAAAAATGGGGGGGGGGAAGGGGTGTTAAATGAGAAAAGGCGGGCGGAAGGCAAGGAGGGTGCAGTGATGTGGCCGCTACATCCAAGCAATCAATACGAGGGGGTACCCAAAAGAAACCGGACTTATTTTTGTTTGAACTTATTTGTTCACATTTTAGGCACAGACCTTCAATCTCCTTCAAAGTATTCCCCACTTGCAATGATACGCTTGTTGAATCTCTCATTCCATTTTTCAAAACATTGTTTAAATTCATCTTTTGTGACGCTTGACAGCGCCTCCGTCGTTTTTTTCTTCACCTCAGCAACATCAGCGAAACGCTTTGCATTCACCTATTTTTTCATTCTAGGAAACAAAGACAGTAGCACGGGGCAAGGTCGGGAGAGTATGAGGGTTGAGGAATACGGGTCATGCCATTTTTGGTCCAAAATTGTCGTAGAGACAGGGCTGTGTGAGCAGGGGCATTGCCATGATGGAAAAACCAGTCACCCGACCGCCACAAATCTGACCGCTTCCACCGCACACTGTTGCCCAATCTTTTAAAAACATCCAAGTAGAAAGCCTGGCTAACTCTCTGACCCTGCGGAACAAATTCTCAATGGACGACTCCTCTCACGTCGAAAAAACAAATCAGCATTGTTTTGAGGTTTGGTTTCACCTGACGAGCTTTCTTGAGGCGAGGTGAATTTGATGTTTTCCATTGGCATGATTGTTGCTTTGATTCAGGATTCGATTCAGGAACACTTGAGTTGTCCCCATAGCATCGTCCTTGTACGTCTTTCTTAATATTTCAAGAGTTTCCATTCAACTTTTTCCGAGCAAAAATCAGAATTTCACCGGCGCACACTGTTCACGAAAATCAGCCATTGCAAAAACGACATTCACACAAAACAGTCGTCACTCTAAAACTCTGCCTAAACTAGTCTGACCTCCTTCAACGACGGCACTCGGCTTACTGACTCTGGAATGTTCGTTCTATGCGCTCCTAGTGGCAAAACGCGGTACCAAAGAAGCTTTGCCGACCAAAAAATTTAGTCCGGTTTCTTTTGAGTACCCCCTCGTATATCAGGATGGGTTGTTCGGCGGGTGACCCGCTGCTGCCAAGTGCCGAACTCTTGCTGGTTTCAGTGCCGGCCAAACCCACAAGTGGTGAATATCGGTCAGTGAATATCAGACTTTCACTCCTTGTGTAGTTTTCATTTTTCCCGCAAGGCGGCAGTTTTTGAAACATCCTTGCAGTTGAGGTTCCGGCGCAGTGCGCTCGCGGGACCACGTCAGCCACAGAGACAGTGCACGCTCGAAAAAATTCCGTTTCATACAATGCTGCTACAACTACAGCACAATTTTTTTTATGCTTCTAGCAGCAGTGACCCTGCTGACATTTCACTGTCGAGATTAGATTCTGACGAAGAAACTGCGTAACCTCAGCATGAAACATGGGCACCGGGCCGAACGTAAACTTCGTTTTCCGCTTTGTTTGTTTTGTTCGCTCGCAGAGCTGGTTTACGCATCGCACTAATGTCATGAATGATATGTCTGGTTTCACTAGTGTCTCAACATCGCATGGTTGTGATTTACTTCCATCTATAGCCGCCTAAAAAAATCGACTCAGGGCCGGTTGAAGTTAAGGCACTGGCCTGATTTACACTTCGTAATAGCCGTAAGTTGTTCGCGAAAGCTGTGGATGTCTTCCAACTGGCCCTAAATCGTCCAAAACATCTTCTGAAATAGTTTCCTTTAAACCCAAAACATTGTAGTGCATTTTCAGGCAATTTAAAGTAAAACCTTTTAATAATGTGCACGAATATTATGAATTATTGGCTATATCAAACTGTTCCTGAATATTTTCAATAGACACGTGCATTTCTTACTTTACTTATCGAATTCGGTTTCCCATAAAACGGATATATCGAACTGCCGAGTGCCAAACTTTGCCCGCTCACATGGCAGGCGGCAGGATTTGCCTCACTACACGGGTGCCTAGTGGTGCTGCGGCAAGAGTTAGCACCATGGTTCACACTTTATCTCACTTTTGCCAACAGCACCACAGAAGATATAGCAGCGAGAACAGCTGGTAGCCAGGCGATCACCACCCATATGCACTTCTCGCACCTGTAGATAGCGCCTTGAAACCAGCAACATGGCTGGCTGTTGTAGCTTTACAGCAGCCATTTTCTGCTCACATCAACTGCCACAAAGTGGAGGTGGTGAAAACCATGATAGCTTTCGTCCTGGTGTCCAATTTTTTTATGCAACACTGTTTAATGCGAGGAAGCCACCCTAGCTGGCGTTTGACCTATCACCAACCAGGTGCTGCAGTGCTTAGAGAAGCCAACCTAGCTAATGCTTGCCGCTCGGCTTTTTGCGGCCTCTGCAATGTTGAAACGGTGCTAAAACTGCAGAGAAGGTCTCTCCCAGTCAATGTTCTTTCCCTGATTTAGTTTGGCTTCTCCAGCGCGAGTTTTTGGAGATATTTTATAATATAAATTTTGGCACTATATCGAGCCATTTTACACTTTTTTACCTATTCGCTGTAATGAGATAACACTGCCTTACCTTTCATAATTTTATGTGAGTAGATCACCACAAATGGAATGGAGGATACACTTGTGATGTTTCTGAAATTTTTTTTCAAACTCATAATGTCGAAAAGCAAACTTATCAAGCTATAGTTTGAAACATTGCATTTTACTTTGAAAATTGTTTGCTCGGTGTGAAGAATTTATATCAAGGACTTTCAAAATGGCCTTTTTCATGCAGTGTCAGAAAAAAATTTCTAGCTTGAAGAAATTTTTTTAGTTTAATTTCAATCTTTTTGCAGATAATTTATAACAAATTGAAAACATTTTATATTTTCCAGAATGTTTTTAGTTTCTCCAAGAGATTTTCTTGAAAATAAATGTTTTTCTTTATTGTCAACATTTCTGTGAGCAGATTTTTTTCGCAATATTCACTACAAGTATATGTGTGAAGTAAATTTAGTCAGAAAGTAGGTTTTATTGCCATCATTTTCATGTAAATTTCTTTTTTGTACACCTCAAATATTTTGGAGGTAGAAATTTTGGCTCAGACCTATCAAAAACGGTCATTTCTCCCATAACATTCCACACAAGGAAGCAGCTGCCCTCTAGGTATGAAAATCATTGGTAGGTGAACAACAAGCACTGTCTCTAGTATTGAGTTACCCACAAAAATAAACTACAGACAAATCCAGAGAGCAATGGTTCTCAAAGTGGGTTCAGCAGAAGTCTTGAGTTCCTCGGAGTGCTTTGTGCATTCCCCAAGCCCCTAAATACACGCATGCCTCAACCTCCCTTTTTCTTTGTCCACTTCATTGTGGGAGCAATGAATCTAACTACTTATGGAAGACTGGTTTCCTGTACAGTCAGTCGTTACAAATTAAATGGGCACTTTTCAGGGCCCATATATATATATATATATATATATATATATATATATATACGAGGGGGTACCCAAAAGAAACCGGACTTATTTTTGTTTGAACTTATTTGTTCACATTTTAAGCACAGACCTTCAATCTCCTTCAAAGTATTCCCCACTTGCAATGATACGATTGTCGAATCTTTCATTCCATTTTTCAAAACATTGTTTAAATTCATCTTTTGTGATGCTTGACAGCGCCTCCGTCGTTTTTTTCTTCACCTCAGCAACATCAGCGAAACGCTTTCCATTCACCTATTTTTTCATTCTAGGAAACAAAGAAAGTAGCACGGGGCAAGGTCGGGAGAGTATGAGGGTTGAGGAATAGGGGTCATGCCATTTTTGGTTAGAAATTTTCGTACAGGCAGGGCTGTGTGAGCAGGGGCATTTCCATGATGGAAAAACCAGTCACCCGACCGCCACAAATCTGGCCGCTTCCACCGCACACTGTTTCCGAATCTTTTCAAAACATCCAATTAGAAAGCCTGGCTAACTGTCTGACCCTGCGGAACAAATTCTCAATGGACGACTCCTCTCACTTCGAAAAAACATATCAGCATTGTTTTGAGGTTTGGTTTCACCTGACGAGCTTTCTTGAGGCGAGATGCATTTGAAGTTTTCCATTGGCATGATTGTTGGTTTGATTCAGGATTCGATTCAGGAACACTTGAGTTGTCCCCATAGCATCGTCCTTGAACGTCTTTCTTAATATTTAAAGAGTTTCCATTCAACTTTTTCCGAGCAAAAATCAGAATTTCACCGGCGCACGCTGTTCACGAAAATCAGCCATTACAAAAACGACATTCACACAAAACAGTCGTCACTCTAAAACTCTGCCTAAACTAGTCTGACCTCCTTCAACGACGGCACTCGGCTTACTGACTCTGGAATGCTCGTTCTATGCGTTCCTAGTGGCAAAACGCGGTACCACAGAAGCTTTGCCGACCAAAAAATTTAGTCCGGTTTCTTTTGGGTACCCCCTCGTATATATATATATATATATATATATATATATATATATATATTTATATATTGCATGTCATGATTTATTGGCATGACATGCAGTGAATGCTTATATGGCCTGCAATTTTATCGAATAATAAATATATATAAATATCCGCTTTTTAAAATCTCACTGTAAGCCAGTTGACATGCATGTAATAGGAGAACTGCAAAATCAAGACATCCAAGACTGCAGCCAGCTCAAGCCAATTCAAAATTCAACTGTATATCAGCTTTTGTATGGTGTTTTATCCACCAGTGAACACATATATGTACACTCCCTATAATACATGAATGTCAACACATTGTACTATACTATATAATTACACATGTGGTGCAAAGAAAGCCAAAGCCAAGCAACAATGTTATCACATATGTAACAAAAGCCAATTTTCACATTTTATGAATGTCAAAAAGCTTAAGGAATAAACTGGCATAGTGAGGGGCAACATGGCTAGAATCAATTGCTAAGCCTAAAAATGGAAGCTGTCCAATGAAACATATTGATAACGTTATTATTTATTTACTTATTTTTATTTGTACATACTATCAGTCCAACCTGGACCAAGATAAGAGTGGACACATCAAACATGTGGCATACGCAGACCAGCAGGAACAAGATGCAGTCAATACAGTTGAAACAATAAAACAGTGTTAATAAAGTATAGTCATAAAATACAGGTGAAAAATGGCAGGTAATAAAAGATTCCCTTTATATACTTTACTGCTTTATATGTTTAGCAAGACGGACGGAAAACTGTTCTCGAGATTGTGCATTTACAGCTTCCGTTTGGCAGCCCATTCCATTCGGACGCTGTTACAGGAAAAAAGGGAATATTTGAAACAGTCCTTGTGAAATTTCTCTATTTGGACATCTCTACTATGTTTATCACGGCTTATGCGTGTTCTTGTTCCGTTTATGTACCGCTTTTTTCTCACATGCACTAAACTATTAAGAGCACAATAAAAAAGGTTTAGTCTTTTTGAAAATTTAAATTTATAAATAAATAAAAAGCTAAATAAAAGAAAATGTGGCTAAAATAAATAAAATAAAAATGACTATAAATAAAATTTATAGCCACTATTGTAAATATAAAAGGTTTGGTTTTATGGTTTATGGAGGATTAATGTCCCAAAGAGACTTGGGCTATGACGGATGCCACAGTGAAGGGCTCTGGAAACTTTGACCACCTGGAGTTGTTTACTGTTCACTGCCACCGCACAGTACACGGGCCTCTAGAATTTCGCCTCCATCGAAATTCGACTGGCGCGGCCAAGATCGAACCCCCATCTTTCGGGTCAGCAGCCGAGTGCCATAATCACTAAGCCACCGCGGCGGCTTCTAATATAAAAGAGCCAAACTCTACACACTTAAGGTGACAGTAAGCCAATGGCAGCAAGGCAAGCAATGTTATTAAGCATTGTATGCTTATGAGCACTAAAGCAGCAGTGTATGGCATTTTATATCTCCATTCTTAAGTTGAATGACTAGTCCTGACGCACTCCCCGAAGTGGCCCGCTGTATGCAAGCCTTAAGTGCACTGCTCCTTCACTGTGTTCAGAGCATGTAGCAGGACTAACCTGTGCACTAGACTGTGCACAACTTAGCATAACCAAATGAATAGCATAGCCAACAGAATAAAGGTATGGCACAGAATGACATAATAACATACAGCCGTGCAGATAACATAAAATGAATAGCACACCATCAGCCCAATGGAAATTCTTAAGAGTCTGAAAAGCACCTCATCTATTGAAGGCAGAGAGACACAAAAACGAAACAGCGCAGAATAATACATTCGTATAGAATGAAGTAAGTTTTATTTAAAGCCTGTTTCACATGCAAGACAAAACACTCGCGATTTGTGCTGCCATGGTGGCTCGAGCAGCCAGAGCAATGAGGTTCCAACAAAGAGGAAAATTTTCACTGCGACGCACGGCTCATACTCAGTTCACTCAGTCGCTTGCATGTGAACCAGCTTTTAGGAGGTATTTTCTTTGGAGAGTGCCAGACCTAACAAATCAGATCTGATGCCTTACATGACCCATGTTAATTCTCATTATAAGCTTTTAACAGGCCTTACACAGTGCCAGCGGTGGATGAAAATTACTGCCTGCACTCTCATCATCAAATGCTCACAAATTGCCTTCAGTGCCACAAGCACTTATGTATGCTATATATTCATGTTATGATTGAAGTGAACTTCCCTTTGGGCAGACCACAGGTTCATCAGCTTTAAAAGGCTCATGGGTACTTGCACTGGCCTCTTAGTAAAAGAGAATCATTTTGCTCTCTGTGTGTGCAAACTGAAACGTAAAGCACAAGGCATTTCTTTGCTATCACAGCTGGGCTATGTACGTGGCCAACTTTGAGCAAGGCAGTATGTAACGGCTACTGATATTCCTTGCAGCATGAATTGAAAGAATTCCTGATCATGTACTATCACTCAGTCAGTCTCAAGTGTCAATACAGTCATGCATCATTGAAGGGCTCAAATGCTATTTTTACGTACAAAGCTACAGAAAACAGTACCAGCATTTCACTACTCCGTGCAGTATAAACAAAATCCTGCCATTCTGGCTTTGTTTTGGTTTATTATTGATAAAGTACAACTGTTTGGATAATGCAATGCCCTTTCTTTATTGGACCCAAAAACAATAAAATCAAATTTAGGAGCATAATACATTAGTGCAATGCCCAAATTTACCTCCTATTTGTTGTCTGAGTGTGTCACTACAGTACTTCAAAAAAACATACTACTCCTTTTTCACCGTATCCGTGGTGCTCTGAACATATTCTAACAATGATCAGTGTGTCTACAACAGGCGGCGGGCAATGAGACAATATCTCAAATTTCAAAAATTCAACCTGAGCGTGTGGTAAATGGCACAGTCAACTTTATTGCACATTCATTTTTTTTCTGGTTGCAGTGAAGGCATTCAATACATTAATAATAGAAGGCAACTGAATAAAAGTAAAAAAAGCAAAAAAATTCACAAATACTCCAGAACAAGAAATAGCTAAGACACTAGACAGTAGGCAAACAGGCTAGGCTGACTTGTAGAAAACGGTATGAATTTAAGTACAATTTAAATATTCGACATATGAATAATGTAGCCATGTCCACATTTTTTGTTCCATTAGCACACTCTTTCCGATTCATTTCGTGAGGTGTTGGAGCTGGCCTGAGAAACCACACTATTCAATCTAACAAGCTTGTAAACATAACAGATGACTGACAAAATTAACTGTCAAAAGATGGGAAATAAAAACTCGGACAATCAGTGGTTCTAAGCTTAATCAAGAAAACATCACAAACTTCACAAGATCGGTATCAGAGCAGATGCTGCTGCTTCCAGTTAAAGAATTTAAAAAGCAGAAATAAAATCTGTCTGACTGCACAAGCACAACCATACATAATTAGCTATCTAAAGTCAAAGATCTTCAAACACTGAATCAGTGCCAGACAAACACAGCGTCAAAACATATTGTCAATCCACATCAAAACAGTTAAAAAAGAAACAGTGCACTTAATTTGCTAAAAAAACATCGAAGCAAGAACCCTAAATATGGTGTTTATTCTTTTAGGACTTTCTTCTTCCCTTTAAGATGTAAGGATTGCACACTATTTTGTCCATTGAAATTCTTGTTGAAATAAATTGTGTCAGACCATTTCACAATTCAGGGTTTTTTGGTAATTTCAAATAAAGAAATAGAAGGAACCACTTGCTTTGTTCTGCAACATTAAACGCACTTTATTTTCACCGGGAATTAGGCTGAAAAAGTCAAGCTGTACCAAAATATGCTTACTAGAACAATTCCCCTTTTTATCTCTCCATGTCCTGACGTGTTGGCCTAGCGACTAGAGTTTGCCAGCTGTACCTATGGACACAAAATCGAATACCAACTGCGATGGCTGCACTTAATGGAGATGAAATGCAAAAACACTCAAGTGCTGTGCACTGTAAGTGCATATTACACAACACCACATGGTCGACACTAATCCGGAGTCCCCCACTATGGGGCCTCTCATAGCCCTATGCCTATGCTAGATCTTTATGGTCTTTGCACTTACCCTAACTACAGAAATATTGCTTCAACATCAGAGCTGTCATTCAGAATTCACAACAATGTACATTGCTGAAAGGCACTGCCATCAGAAAAAAATTATTTGATCCAATTCTAACAACACATCAGGATTAAAGCTGTACTACGCTTGGCTCTGACAGGTAGTGTTCAAATTCATTCTTAAGTAAAAAGTAGACCTACACCATGGGTGTCAGGGGTTGCAAAAGAATGACACCACAAGCAAGTACTGTTACTCTCTCGAAAATAGGCTTAGAACAAGTGTTAGTTTCTGCAATAAACCCCAAAAACCTTGCATGGCAAAATGTGTTAACACAAAGGTAAATTTTGAAATTGCCTTCCAGTTTACCTCTTCCTTCTGTAAAACATGCCTGAAGTGCAAAACTAAGAAGAGATTGGGTATTATGCAATAATAACCAAAAATGAATGGGTATCCACCATCAGCCACAACCAACATGTGACAAGAATACAGCCTTGAAAAAAAAAATGCATTCTATAAAACTACATGACACTGAGGGGAGGCCAGGAATATCTTCTGTTCTGTGGGTGGGGGGGGGGGGGGGGGAAACGGGGGCACTTCAGGTCTAATGAGTGTTGCTTTTGTAAAAGCCGGCAGCAAGAAGTAGCCTATGTATGTGAAAAAGACAAAAACTTCTGGTGCAGCTCTTAAAGTATACATCTTGGTGACATATCCTCAAGTACTGTGCTACATAATGAGTGTATGGACATGTAGTTTAATCAGTAGAAAGGACATATGGTTTTTTATTTCCACTGCAAAAGGGTGAAGTTTCGAAGCTGTACGCGTATGCACAAACGCATTATTGCACGCAAGGCTTCAGAATAAAAATGACGCGACCACAATGGCCGCCGACATTCAACAGACATGGGGGCGCCACAGCCGCGGAGCGTCGATTGGCTGGCGATCCGCGTCTCAACTTCCGGTCCACAAAGATTTGCCACTATGGCAACGAAATACGGCTGCAATACTCTGCATAACAGCGCGCTAGAAAGTCATTACTTAACGCTATAAGCACCCCGCAACTGATTTACACTGTCTTGCTGGAAACAAAAAATTGATCGCCATTCCTCATGCAGCGCACAGAAATGAACAATGACGCCCTTTTATTTCTGCCAAAAGCTGTCAAAGCGCGACAACAAACCAAAGGGGGCAAAGATGCTAACGACACTTCCGGGTACATTAACGCCTGGTAATGAAGAATCATTACCATAAACGTGTTCAACCAAACAGCAAGAGCGCACTCACATTTTCAAGGCAGACATGGGCACTCCATAAGCGCATCCGCAATAAAGAAAACCGATTATCAGAAGGACGTGGCATATTGTTCTTCCGCAGAATGCTGCGCGCCGTGGCGTTGTAATGACACACGTAATTATGCCGCGCAACCACAGTCGAACATCACGACGACCAACATTACACCACAGCTCTGTTTTCGCCAAACCTGACTGTGCTGTCCACCAAAAAGTGGCTCAGACCGGATCAAATAAAAGCTGCATGTTTAAAAACACTCCGCCGCGCTAGGCAGCGCCAACAGAGCCTCTCGGCCATGTTCGGCTAGGATGAAATTTCAAACGCACACAAAGGCTTAGCGCAATGTTATCAGCCTTGATGGGACTTCCGTTTTCACGGCGCCGCTTTGATTGCAGCAGCCTCCGAAAACGAAACAGTCGCAAGGAACAAAAGAAAGCGTGTCCCCGCAGAAATGTCCATCTAAACAAGCAAAATAACGTACCTGCTACAGGCTTTCAAGAATCGACTTCTCCGTACCACAGCACTTGACGCCCGTTAGGACTAACTTCGAAAGCTGCAGTGACCTCTGGCGCTCTTTGGTTGTTGTTGCTGATGGCGCTACCGCTGTAAATCAGGGTAATAAAATGTATAATGTTGTTCTTCTGATTATGTTAAGATTATTACAGCTCTCCAGATATTAAATCATATAAACCCCTAACGGTCTCACTGCGTTTACCAGTTTTCAAATTTGCGGATGTGCATACACATTCGTAGACATAAATATGCGTAATATTAAAATATGCATTGTGAAAGGTGGGCTTTTAACATAATTTTAAGTAATTTTTTTCGTTAAATGTGTAGCTGTTCTGCATTTCATTTCGCTAGGTGACATACATCTACAACTATAAAGAAGTGGAATATGCCATGTTCTGCCTGCACTGAATTTCTGTTCTGCGGCAGAAAAAAAAATTCGGATTTAATCAATAAAGTTCATCATTCAACATTCCTAACCACTTGACTTGGGTAAAATGCAACTTTCTCCCAAATTAAGATGTGAAGTTCGAAGCAGTCTAGCCACAAAGGTCGCCAGTCATTGTTGCCTGTGTTTTGAAGCATGCATCAGGCGTGTGTGGCGAAGTTGTAACATAGTTGTAACCACTGTAGTTGTGGGGAATCGTCGTGTCGATGGTGTCGTCAGGGCGATCGCTCACAGTTTTCTAGTAGTTCTTTCTAGTAGTTTTCTAGCAGTCGCCGCGGCGGGAAAACATGTTTTGAGTCGCCTCGCCGCTAATCACAGCGACGACTCAACGCAGGTTTTCCCGCCGCGGAGGCAGGATTCGCAGTATTCTCGCTTGCATGTGAGCCAGCCTTAAGCCGTTTACAAGCGACTTGGTTTACTAACGCCATTTTTCTGCCTGGCGAGCAGCCTGATCGGTTGATACAGGCACGGCGGCAGACACACGCATGGCGCAGGCACGGTGCATAGGCACAGATAAAGTTGGCTTTGTTTTGTTGAAGGAGTCAAGGGAGCATTCAGAATTCTTCGTCACCTATTTAGTAATATATACTTAGGAGGAACCATATTTTTCTCATTTTGATATTGTGGCGTGCGCTGGGATTGTTTTATATATTGCGTGAATCAAAATTAAATCACATACTATATTATGCTGTTTTTAGCACTGGTGAGTCTTCAGGCAGGCCAAGCCTTGCCTAAGCCTTGCTAAATACTGACAGTATTTCATTTTTTTAACTTGGGTGCCTGCTTCTAAAGCCTGTAGCCGTTATTATAAGAGGCAACATAGACGGCGATTTCAAGGCCACGTCGACTCGCACACACACACTGAATATATTGTCTGCTTACAGGGAAAACCTAATGTCTGGCGTTTACCGAATGATATCGCGAGTGGTCGGTGTTCTCGGGTTACCGAAATGATGGCGCAGTATACAACGATTTTGTTTATGGTTTCTGCTGTGGTGGGCTCATAGTTAAAAAATGACAAGAATGCCTATAATTGCGCTTGCCCATATGCTTCATTTGCTCGATTCCGTTTCCGTTCCTTGCATCCTGGTTATATGCCTCCTTTGCGGTCAGAAAAATGCGTGCTTCTACATTGCACCGCCTAATGTACTCCTGATCACTGCACGTGCTTCGTGGTATGGTTTCGAGAGAGCTGCCCCTGATTCGCTATAGAGGGCGAATTGCTTGTCCTTCATGACGTCGAAATTTGCAGTCGGTAGAAAACATAACTAGCCAAGTGCGATCGAAGCGACTGTATACTTCGCGAATTACAGGATGATTCTTGAGGGTATTTCGAGGCATTTGGCGACGTCTTGTTGCCACCACGCGCCTCACCCGATGATGGTAAAGGCACCACGAGGCTCGGGCTGCATGCACATATTGGTCACGTGATCGAGGTCGAACCCCCTCTATCTGGCGACGACAAAAATAGCTCGATGCGGATGGTACGACGCTAAGCAAAGCTAAGGTAGCTGCTGGAAAACGTAGCTAATAGAAACCTTGAGCCCTTGCCAGAAGCCTGGGAATGAGCACCAGATGCCCATGAAGCGGTGAAATTGTGTTATTAAAGGGTGGCATAAGTTATAGTCGGCTACAAATTTAAAAATAGCAGCTGCTAACCCTGGGCCATGGTCAAGGGCGTATTGTATTACTTCGCAAGCCGTTCACAGCAGTAAACGACATTAACGTTTTGATGTCTGACTAAAATAAACAAGCCAGATATTCTAGAGCTTATAAGTTTTTTTTTTGTGACAAGCTTCTTGTTTAAGTAACAAGGAAAGTTTCAACGACGGACTGCTTTTTCGCCGTGGAGGAATTCTGGGCGGTAGTCCTGGATGTGGGCGGAGCTTCACTGTAGGGTTAAGCTGTATCCGACTGTAGACGTACATTTCTGTGAGGATCGCATATTGTTCTTCTGCATGTCTGTTGTGTTTTGAATATTAGAATTTGGATGCTTCTTTGTATTATGTTGAAGAATCAAATAGCCTCTACTTGCAGCCCTTGTAACATACTAATGGAAACTGCCGATGCATCACTCGATTCAATCGATATGTTGATCTATTAAGTTCGAAATGTCTTGAAAGAACCAATTCTCAGCAGTGGCAGACGAGTCTACCAAAAACGTGTCAAAATAGGTATCATAATTAGAAGTAACAAAGTAGACCTTACTTATCAAACAGGTTTAAGTAACGCTACCACATCTCTTACTTAGAGTTTTTTGAAGGAAGGAAACGGCGCAGTAAGTGTCTCACTACTCGCAGGACACCGCAACCACGCCGTGAGCGAATGTGGGAGCGAAAGAAGAGAGAAAGGGGTGCCTTAGTGGAGGGCTCCGGAGTAATTTCGACCCCTGGGGATCTTTAAAGTGCACTGACATCGTACAGCACATGGGTGCATTTTGCGTTTCACGTTCATTGTAGCCCGGCTGTCGTGGTTAGTACGAGGAATAAAAAGTGGTGGTAGTGGTTTATTTAAAAATAAAAAAGTGAAGCAAAAGAGTGTTGCCAGCCGCGGCAATTGCTATCTAATATCTTAAGCACCCGAGCTGCAGCCGGCGGAAATGAAAGGGAAAGGGAGAGGATAGTGAGGAGAAGTATAGAGAGGAGCGACAGCAAGAAAGGAGGAATAAAAAGTCGAGAACTTAGTTTGAAAGATTACTTGAAGTTAAATATTAAAAGTATCCCCCTGAACACAATCTGGCAAGGTATGCCGTCTTTGAAGCTTAAAAATTTATTTGTAAGATGGCAATGTCCGTTAAATGTATCGCATGTTAGCGTGCGGCGCCGGCATGGTTCCAGATGTCCGATCGAGGATGTGACATCGGGTGGCGTGCAGCAACTTAAATGCGGCCATGTAGTGTACACAGTTCTTCGTTTGGGCCAGCCATGAAAACTGGAAAGGCCCGCATAAATAAGTATTCTGCAGAGACCACTGCCAGAGACAGTTTTAAGACTCGCCGCTGTGCAGCGCTACTATATATGCTCAATTTTACAGATGCCATCCAATCCTGAAAAACGTTACTTAGGCGCCGCAGTAGCTCAGTTGTTAGGGCGCTCGGCTGCTGACCCTAAAGACGCGGGTTCGATTACGGCCGCGGGGGTCGAATTTCGATGGAGGCGAAATTTTAGTGGCCCGTGTACTGTGTGATGTCAATGCAGGGTAAAGCACCCAGGTTGCCGAGATTTGCCGAACCCTTCACTACGGCGTCCTTCATAGCCTCATAAACCAAACCAAAACGCTACTTACTCTGTTTGTACTATGTCGCTGCGTGGTGACCAGGTTGGTTTGGTTTGGTTTATTGGGGTTTATCGTCCCAAAGCAACTCAGGCTATGAGGGACGCCGTAGTGAAGGGCTCCGGAAATTTCGACCACCTGGGGTTCTTGAACGTGCACTGACATCGCACAGCACACGGGCCTCTAGAATTTCTCCTCCAAAGAAATTCAACCGCCGCGACCGGGATCGAACCCGCTTCTTTCGGGTCAGCAGCCGAGCACCATAACCACTGAGCCACCGTGGCGGCTAGCTGTATGTGGCATATGATCTGCCAGCAATAACCTGCATAGTTAGGTGGTCTGTAATGCCATGAGTGTACTCTTTGTGCAGCGCTGTATGTGGCATATGATCTGCCAGCAATAACCTGCATAGTTAAGTGGTCTGTAATGCCATGAGTGTACTCTTTGCGTAGCGTTTCAAATTGCTCCGACTGCTGGACTCTGGACCGGAATCTTCGCAGATCTCATATTTAACGTTTGGATAAAAGTGCCGTCTGTGGACTCTAGGGTTAGCTGCTAGCAATCCATTGCAACTTTTCATCCATGTGCATTAGAAGTAACCTTCAAGAGTGCATTTTATCGCATCAGGGTACAGGTGATGCCTTACACAGCTAGTACTCCCCAGTTTCCAAGCTTTTGAAGTGTTTGAGCCATGACGGCTGTGTGGGGTTTTAGTTTAGTTAGCTTATCGGTTTTAGCGTCCCAAAGCGAAGGGCTCTGGAAATTTCGATAACCTGGGGTTATTTAACGTGCACTGACATCGCACAGTACACGTGCTTCTAGAATTTCGCCTCCATAGGAATTCGACTGCCGCGGCCGGGGTCGAACCCGCGTCTTTCGGGTCAGCAGCCGAGTGCACATTGTATGAATAGAGGATCAAATGACTATATGCACTCAATTTTAATTGCGTGCTTTCTTCTTTTAGTTGATGCGTTAGACGTTAGAATACATAGGTCACCGCCCTAAATTTAGAGTTGAATTTTTCTCCTGACATTGTTTCGGTTTCGGTTTTATTACCTAACCGATTGCTGCGAGGTGTAGTTCGGGTTTACGTTACGTAAGGCACAAAAAAACGCAGCCCAATCAGTAATGCGTAGTTTTAATTATACAGCAGTTCAGCCAGTTTGGTTCAAGAACTGGAGTGACAACAAACGCCGGTCACCAGTTATATTGCCGGTTTTTAAAAGCATTGCGCCACCTAAACATCAACTACACATCACAGCCATCCTTGAGTTTATGAAAACGAAACCGAAACTGCATCAAGGAGAAATAATAATGTACGTCTAGTTGCCTTAGATGAATACCACGTGGTGATCTATATATTCTGTCTAACGCGTCATATGAAACATAAAACACGCAAACAAAAAATTTGTAGTTCTTTAACAATGCTCCTTTAAAGTTTTCCTTGAGATGAAACGATTGGGCACCTACTCTGTGACTGGCCTCGCTTTGAACGAGAACGCTCCTTCCTAGCTACTACTCTCCGCCGCTTGGACTCCCGTCCTATATTAGAATCCAAGATTCTAGGGCCTTGGACAAAGCCTTCCTCACAAAGGAAAGCGGTGAAAACCCTCCTGAGGTTCCCAAAAGACTCGGGGTCATGTTCCCGTCTATAAACTTTATCCTTTAAGTGTGCGCCTTCTGTCCCTTGTCATAGTGGTCGATGCACACTTGAAAAACTCATTCTGTAGCCGCTCTTTTTTATTTTTTTTTCCCTTTCTTCCTCTCCCCACGTGTAGGGAAGCCTGCTGGGCATCGCCTTGTTAACCTCCCTCTCTTTCCGTCCTTCGGTTTCTTTCTTTATTGCTTCCGTGTTTTCCTCTTTCATATGATGTTTAGATATTAAAGCGCAAGGATCACCATGTGGTATTCGTCTATGACCGCTAGTTAATTTAAAAATGCACTTCTTCTTGATGCTTTTTTCAGTTTCGGTTTCATCAACCTCACGATGGCTGCCACGTGTAGGGTGTGTCTAGGTCACGCGAGACAGGGCAAAAACTGCAAATCACCACCGACACGTCACTTGTTGTGCTTGCAGCTTTTAAAATAGGCTGGCTTGAACGCTGCAGTGAATTAAAACTACATATCAGTGATTGTATGACATTTTTTCGTTCCTCATGTGACCTAAATGCACCTTTCGTGTCACAGCCATCGCCATATTGAAAACGAAACGAAAGCAGCAGGAGATAAATTATCATTTATGAATTATTTAGTGGTTGTCGGCAAACACCGCATTACAATTTATGTATTCTAATGTTTTATGCATTATTACAGAGAAGAAAATACGCACCTAAAATTAGGTCTCTGAGAATGAGAGAGAAAACTTAATAGAGGCGCACGTGGGGACGGGCCCCACAAATCTTGGCAACAGCTCGGTTCGTCCGGCCACGATATTGATTAATGGATTTCACATGCAACACTATTTCCACGGGCAAGGGCCGTCGATTTAGGAGGGAGAAGGTGCGGAGAGTGCTGCGAATAAGCAGCGTTGCTCGCTTCGCGCCGCTCATTCCATCTGCTTGACGAGACCGGACTTAATGCCATGCCAAAAGCTGATCACCTTTTCTGTTCCTTCCTAGCCTTCGCCACTCTCCATGTTTTTTTGCTACTCAAAAAGTGAACAAGGCAGGCGAAAGTCCCAGGGTGCTTGGCAACATTTCGACAGGAGGTCTTTGCTTCGTTCAGGCAAAGCGTTCATCACAGGCGAGGTTTAAAACCCCACAAATCTTGGCAACAGCTTCGTTCGTCCGGCCACGACATTGATTAATGTATTTCACATGCAGCGCTATTTCCACGGGCAAGGGCCGTCGATTTACGAGGGAGAAGGTGCGGAGAGTGTTGCGAATCTGCGAATGAGCAGCGTTGCTCGCTTCGCGCCGCTCATTCCATCTGCTTGACGAGACCTGACTTAATGCCATGCCAAATACTTATCACCTTTGCTGTTCCTTCCTAGCCTTCGCCACTCTCCATGTTTTTTTGCTACTCAAAAAGTGAACAAGGCAGGCGAAAGTCCCAGGGTGCTTGCCAAAATTTCGACAGGAGGACTTGTCTTCGTCCGGGCAAAGCGTTCATCATAGGCGAGGTTTAAATAGGGTCTCACTCCGAGGAGAAAGGGCCGGTGAACGGAGGAGGTCGTGAAGTGGGAAGGCTGTTATGATGGGGAGGTTGAATCTAGCCTATTGATAACCTATTATTTTGCACTTACAGAAGAGCCTTTAAAGGTACCTTAGATTTAAATTTAGATTTAGCCCGGCTAAAAAAAACGTTTGAGTAACTACTACAGTTGAAAAGACAAGGGAAGGGAAAAGAGGTGCTTTCTATGACTTAGATGACGGAAGAGAATAGTCACCAAAATCAAGGAGCATAGGGGATGTATTTTTTAAAAATAATTCGGGGATTCATCAGTGGGAACTTAATTCGGAGGTCGTGAGTTCGGATCCCACCAGCGGCATGTGGTTGTTTTTTAAGGCGAAAGCCTTTAATGCCTCATCGTTGTCGGCAGAAGGTTATTAGCAGAAGCTTGTCAGCAGAGGTGTCACGCTTTTGACAGGTGTCCACCGAGATATGTGAGACAGTTGCTGCGTAATTTCCTTTCCTCAAATACAATTTTTTCTTCTGCTTTCTAATCAATTATTTCTAAAAAATAATTACGCTATTAGGTTCCCATCCATGAACACCACAAACTATTAAAAAACATAAATCCCTTATGCTCCTTGATTTCGGTTACTGTTGGCTTCCGTGATGTACAATAAATATTTGAACCTCATTATAACGAAGTTGCCGGGGTCCGGCGATTTACTTCGTTATAGCTGTATCTTCGTTATAGCCCGTCTTTACCGAGCTCCCAAGGGGAATTGTCATTCATTTTTATTTCGTTGTAAATCATTTCGTTATAATGAGGTGCGATTGTACTTCTGTAATCAATCACCTTGGCTGGTTCCACCATCACAGACGAATTGAGGCGCAGTGATGACTCAACATACGTTACCAACAATACTAAATGACTGAGATGCACCACAAATTGATATAATCTAAATATCCCACCAACATATTACCGAACTGTTCACATCAGGGCCATCCGCTACCACCACTACATGATGTATTGATGTATTATACCATTACTGTTTTCTGATTCCCGCATTGCTGATGTCCTAGGGCCCGGAAATTTAGGCACTAAAGAACCCCGAAATAGGCAGGCATCTAGGCTCTAAAAAATATTTAAATAGGCGCTATAAAGCAAAAATAGGCGCTTTGAATAATACTCTTTATTCATAAGTACAAGATTTGTAAGTCAGGCACGGAGCGTACGCAGTCCTCAACTGAAGCAATAAAGCGCATTCTCAGGTTTTAGAACTTGAAGCTCCTTCGATTTTCGCTAAGCATAGCTTTCTACTTTAAAAGGCTTCTTTTGACATTACATGAACTTAGTGGCGCGAACCTAAAACATGACAGTTGATAAAGGCTTAGGCCTTCAGGTGATGCGGCCTTATCGTCTCCGCGCAGAAAGTCTCTGATTTGGGAAATTGTTTCTGGGAATCTATTTTTTTCTACCAATTGTTGCATCTTCGTAGAGGCAGTAGCGCCCTTTCTTTCCAGTCCCCGAAGTGCTTCTGGTACTTCTGCCACTGCCTGCAATGATTCATCTATTGAGAGTACAGCCTTTTCCAACTTAGTCATCCTTTCCGTCATTTTTGAGAAGTTTGCACTAATGTATGTCAGGTCTCTTTTCAAACTCGCCTCTTGCTACTCTTCGAGATGAACACTTCGTTACACAACGTTCAAGTTACAATTCGAGAAAAACGTTCGGCGAGACCCGCGCCTTTTGTGCGTGCATCGGCGCGCGCCTTTCACCATACATATATAGATGTCTCAAAATCTAAAAACGGCACCGAGGACCAAAGTGCCGGATTTAGGCATTTATAGGCAAAAAGTGCGGTTAAATAGGTAGTATTTTCTAAAAAATGACAAAAAGGCAGGCAAGTGCAAAAATCCCCCGTTTAGGCATTTATAGGCATGTTTAGGCAAATGCCTAAATTTCCGGGCCCTACTGATGACGTACACCTTTTTCCTGCGTATTTTGCGTGTCATTTTTCTTGCCACCGAGTTCCAAACTAACAGTTGTATTCACTTACATATGTACCGTTCCACTCGGCTGCTGGCCCGAAATAGGCGGGTTCGATCCCGGCTGCGGCGGCTGAATTTCGATGAAGGCGAAATTCTAGAGGCCCGTGTACTGTGCGTTGTCAGTGTACGTTAAAGTACCCCAGGTGGTCGAAATTTCCGGAGCCCTTCACTACGGCGTTCCTCATAGCCTGAGTCGCTTTGGGACGTTAAACCCCAACAAAACCAAACCTATGCACCGTTCGTCGCTGCTGATGGTGACTGGAGCTCAATCAAGCCGCAACGAAGCGCCTTTTTCTTCACTTACCTTTTTTCGCTGTGCTTTGCATGCGAGAAGAAATTGATTGATATATTGATTGATATTAGATATCCACGAAGGTTTTTCCAACGTTACATCAATGCAAAATGCCGTGAAAATTGACCACCTTGAAAGCGTATCAGTAACGCTGTGCCCTGGACAACCCTGTAAAGGTCCCATTTTCGTGACCTGGACATGTGAACATTTCGGTGCTACAGCCAGCATTCCAAGCTCCCATTTCTATACTGTGCATAAATAGAAGGCTTTATGCACACGAGAGGTCACTGTGATGAGCATAGAGCTTCTAGTAAGAAACTCTATGGTGATGAGATGTCGATAGGAATCACAAAAATTATTTGGCGAAAGTTTCTTGAACAACCATTTCACCATTTGGTACACGACCCAGTGACACGGCTTATTCCACGTCAGCAAGGGAGTTTATAATCTGTCTTTAAAGTCTGGTTACTTACCTTTTGGTAAATTTTGAATTTTTTAGCGTGTATTTTATGATTAAATTTCTCGTGTAATTAGCCCCCCTGGAGAGAAATGAGAATATTAATAGCATATACTTATTTTCATTGTTATTTTCACCCGATGGTTCCACGATGAATAGGGGTTAGAATATTAGCATTCAGAATATGTGGAAAATTTTAAGCATGATACACAGAGGCTTGGAAGTCAGTGAAGTCTCTGAACCGAGGTGTCTTCTAGACTAAGAGGCGCGCGGTCCGTTTTGACACGATATGATGGCTGAAGTAGCAACATCTGGTTTCGTTGGAATGAAATGTGTATGTAATAAGTCGTAAGAAAAGATACCTGTAATAGCACTGTAGAGCGAGGTCTTTAAGCCAAGACCTTAACGTTATTAATGAGTTTTTATTATTAACTTGGTGACAAGAGTACCAAATTCTGCAGCAAATTCGGTCTCCTAATGGAACCATAAGATACTACGTAAAAACCTTGTCGTATGATTAGCAATACTGAATAACCATTTGAGGCACAAGTTTTTCGGTATTTCATTATATCGCAACCAAAATATTTTGCGGAGCAACATAGTTATACAGGTGCATAAGCAGCAGGGTTTCCATTTTAGACAGTCGATAAACGTGGTTGATTTTAGGCCTAAATATTGCGCTTAAATGAATATACAGGGTCTTGAATATTTGGGGGCCGGGTTTTAAAAAATTCCTATGTAAAATCTACTGCCCCATTCGAGCTGAAATAACGTTCACAAAGTAGCAAAATGTGGTCTACGTTATCTGATAAGTGATTCAACAATGGTAGTTGACTAGATTTTCCGGAATGGACAGAAAACTGCTCTCGACGGCGTGCAGAATTTTCGCAAAAGCGAGTCGAGAAGCTGCGTTGACATGGTGCGCCATCTGTCGAGCGGCGAGGCAACCGCCATCTCCGGCAAGGACGTTGGCGCGCTTGCTTCGAAGGTGCAGATCGTCTGCTCGACAGATGGCGCACCATGTCAACGCAGCTTCTCGACTCACTTTTGCGAAAATTGTGCACGCCGCCGAGAGCAGTTTTCCATCCATTCCAGAAAATCTAGGCAACTACCGATGTTGAATCACTTATCAGATAATGTAGACCACATTTTGCTACTTTGTGAATGTTATTTCATCTCGAATGGGGTAGTATATTTTGCACAGGAATTTTTTAAAACCCGGCCCCCAAATATTCAAGACCCTGTAGATGCCCCATACTTTTTGCTGATCACTCATTTTGTTCCTTTAGATTAGTGCATAAGGCATTCGAAGCATATGTCGCAACAAGTAATTCCCATTCACCGGGTAAGCAATTATAAGACTGTAATTCAACACAAAGGAGACATCAAGGACTTGAAAACTTACAGACCGATCAGCTTACTGTCCGTTGCCTACAAGGTATTTACTAAGGTAATCGCTAATAGAATCAGGGCAGCCTTAGACTTCAGTCAACCGAATGATCAGGTAGGCTTTCGTAAATGATACTCGACAATCGCCCATATTAACACCATCAGTCAGGTGATAGAGAAGTGCGAAGAATATAATAAACCTCTCTTTATATAGCCTTATTTGATTACGAGAAAGCATTTGACTCAGTGGAAACCTCAGCAGTCATGCAGGCATTGCTTAATCAGGGTGTGAAAATACTGGTAGATATCTACAACGATTGCGGAGCTACCATATAGTCTTCCATGAAGCCAGCTACAAACTTCCAATAAGAAAGGGTGCCAGTCAGGGAGACACGATCTCGCCAATGCTATTCACCGCCTGTTTACAGGGGATGCTCCGAGGCCTCGATTGGGAAGAGTTGGGGTAAGAGTTAAGGATCAGTACCTAAGTAATCTGCGATTCGCTGTTGACATTGCCGTGCTAAGTCACTCAGCACATGAACTGCAAAGCATGATCAATGAGTTAGACAGGCAGAGTAGAGGGTGTGTCTAAAAATTAACATGCAGAAAACCAATGTAAGGTTCAACAGTCTAGCAAGGGAACGGCAGTTCGCAATTGGTAACGAGGTGCCGGAAGTAGAAGGAAATACGTCTACTTAGGGCAGGCAGTGACCGCTGATCCGGACCATGAGAGGGATATAACTAGAAAAATAAGAATAGGGTGGAACGCTTATGGCAGATTCTTACAGACCATGAATAGCAGTTTACCAATATCCCTCAAGAGAAAATTTTACAACAGTTATCTTACCGGTACTCAACTATGGGGCGGAAACGTGGAGGCTAACGGAATGGGTTCAGCTTACGTTAAAGGCAACGCAGCGAGCTACGGAAAGAAAAATGATAGGTGTAACGTTAAGAGACTGGAAGCGGGCAGAGTGGGTGAGGGAGCAAATTAAATGCGTATTTGCGCTTAGCGGAGGTTTAGGCACCAGGCAACTGCACGAGATGGCGCTACAGTTTCTTTTGTACTCTTGATATGCCCAATTTTGCTGCAAAAGAAACTTCTTTGTAACTTCTTGCACTAATTACCTGGTACATAGACTTCTCAGAGCGAATGAGCCTTTAGTTCATACACAACAGGCCAAATGTCACAGAAGACAGGCAAAAGACAGCGCACCCCATGGGCACTGAACCTCCCTTAGACGTCCTGTAGACATTCTGAACATCCAAAGGACGTACAAGGGTGTTTCGATGCCCATTGGGCTGCAACAAGTTTTCTCACATGCCCTCAGTACACATTTTCTCCCTATCATGCATGAAGTTTGTATTTTCATGACAGTTCTTACTGCTTGTGAGAAATTAAGCATGAACTCTTCATAAAATGCCTTTCGTTTAATAGTGTTACATTTCCACGGATACAAAATGGCGAAAACACATCTATAAAGCTAATCTAGGTATCACCTAGAAGTCTACAAGACATCCGGGTTAACCTCTTATGTCGACAGATAGCGTTGCATTAGCCTACGCTACAGGAGGTCTTCAGGATATCGGACGGCTATATAAAATCTTAGAAGAGTTAGTTCTTGGGCTAGTTGGTACACTTTATTTAAACTCATAGTTTTCAGCGCAACGGCACACGGCCAAAGAAAAGAAGCAGGAAGAGAAGAAGGACGACATAAGACGACTTTTCTTTGGCTGTGTGCCGTTGCGCTGAAAAACTATGAGTTTAAATAAAATCTTAGCTATACTTCATCAAGACTTCAAAACAACTTGGTGTAGATATGTTTTAGACCTCTTCTAGCACTTTTTGTGTTTCGTGGGTTGCTCTTCTGGGCCATATTTGGCACTAGTCTAACCTATTTATTCCCATGTGAGCTGCTGTTGGCACGGCAGCGCTTTTAAGTGCTTTTTTGTCTACTTTGCTGCTGTGGTACTGAAGTATACAGAGCACTATAGGTCATCGTTAACCACATTGGTGGACTAGTATGTAGGAGAGAGCCCCTGGTGCTTGTTTTCTTTTTGTCATGCCCCTGACTTATTTTCAGCCAAATATATTCTTTGTCAAAATACAACACAATTTCAGCAACATTCTTTTGCAGTGCGTGAAAATATTAAGCTCAGATTAGAGTTTAAAAATCCTTGGCAGTCCACATGACATGACACTCCACGTGACATGGTTTCAGCTATCGTGAGGGAGCTGAAGCAATTTGAGCAGTGTGAAGAAGACCCTCGTTCTCACCATATACTTTAAAGGTGTAAAAGTTTCGCTACAAGGCTCTGAAGTACTAACCATGTAGTAGAAGGCTCTTTTGAGGATAATCATGATTAATCTGTCGTTTAAACGAAAGTAATTATAAAGCAGAAAAAAAACAACCATGCCGCCTGTAGTATCCGAACCCAAGGCCTCCGAATTTTTTGTACATATATAACATATATGTGATACCTTTTTGCCGTGCACTGAATGTATAGAATGAAACGCACGCACAGTTCGCATTTAAAATGTGATTACTAGAATTGCAGGTGAAAAGTCTTAACTGCTGAAACTTGTTCCCAGTTGGTTCCTGCTGGAATCAACTGGTAATTGTCCCATAAACCAATTCGGAACTTTCGTACAAGTCCGTCTACACGTACACGACCTGAAAGGCAGATATTTTGAATCAAAGCTGCGCATGGGGCTATAAGAGACACCATAGCGAAGGGCTCCGGATTAATCTAGGTCAGATGGGTTGAATTGTGCATCATCGCAAGCGTTTTTGCATTTTCTCTCTATCGAAATGCGGCCACCCCGGCCGGGATACTATCCAACATCTTTGGGCTCAGTAGCCTAACCCAATCCACCCAGTCGGAACATGAAAATGTGAGGTTATCTTACAGCATAATCCGGTATCCTCAATGCACATTCTACCATATTCCGCATCAGTAGATTTTTTTTTTCAGTTAACATGCAACACTGCATCGGTGCCCATGTTGTGCCGGCTCATCTACGTTACCAAATCCTGTAACTGCATCGTGAGCAGCTATGACGCTGTCAAGTGATGGTTCACAACGACAGCTCGCCGAAAACCGTGCCGTCCGCTGCTAAGTCAGCACGCCTAGAACGCTTGAGACGAGTGGGCCGGTACTTTTTCTTCCCTTTTTTTTCTTTGCGTCTGCGAAAACATTTCTATCAATTTTTACCATCGTGAATACACAACGGTATACGAACTACCGTCCCGTACTGCTGCCTCACCAATAACGCCCCAGCCGCCGCTATCGATGGATTCATGATGTGCGCCGAACAATGCCGAAACGGGCCCGACGTGGCGATCACAAACGTATAACACATTCTTCTATACCAAATGCGCACTAGTCATGACAACCACGGAAGCGCCCAAGGCAACGGCTGCAACGGTTCGTGCTGGTAAAATGAATTAGAGTCGCTGCACGGGTGGGTAAAGTCGCGTTTTTCCCGTCATAGGTTAAGTCATACGCGGAAGAAGCGGATGTGTTGTCCCTAGATTTTACCTAGGCTGTCCCTAGCGTAAGCGAATGAAGATTGGTTTGGCTTGATACGACCTACGGGCTTTTTGCATCCGGTTTCCTACGGGACAGAACATTACTCCTAAATGAACTTTTTTTGTGCGTGCTTTATTGATTTGTGAACATTTGTGAGGGATTTTATAATATAACTTTGGCTGTTTAGTGACGCTCAATTACCGTTTTTTTTTCTCCCATGTTTGGCGCAGTCCTGAGCAGTTTAACCAACTGAAACCATACAGTCAAAATACTATTAAAACAAACATTGGACATCGCGGGATAGGTATTTAAGCGCTGTAGTAATGTTGTTCAGCAACTGGCATCACAGTCAACGTACTTCTCAGTTTTAAGGCAGTTGTTTTTCTGCCTCCAAGATTGTCGCTATAATTTGTACATTTCGGAGGCTCGCGCTGTGCCCATGGTACTGTACCCAAAATGCTGTTCCCTCCGTGCCGTCGTCGGTGTGTCAGCATCATGGTCAGCATCGTTGATCGTCACCGCTTTTAAAGCTACACAAACAAAATACAAAACTAAACAAATAAAAACATTGTAAAATATAGAAGCAAGTATTTTTTTTTGTTTTTATCCCGTAAATACGGCAAGTAGTGAGCGGCTACTTGTCTCCTTCGCGTAGTGACGTAGTCGAGTCAGGAGAGCCAGGGAGCCAAGCCCATCGTCATTTGCACATCGTGATGCACGTGCGTGTGTGCGTGTTGCTTGTCGGCATGGTACGCTTCCACGGAGTGCCCGTGAATGCATTGAATGCATGGTGCAGTGAAGCGGTGTTTCCGTGTCACTTGTCTGCGCCAGCGGCACTGCGTACGAATGAGTCAAAGCGATGAGCTCTGCTGAAGTGAAACGGTGAGTAATGTTTGCTAACCAGTAAGTGTTCATCCTAAACTCTTCCGATTTTGTTCTGTGTTGACACTCTGCATTTCTCTTTGTGATAACTGATGACGCACGCTTACATCTAGTAGACGTTATGCTTTGCAGCATTCTCACAGGCCCACAAAAACGTCCGTGTGTCTAGATGGACCTTGCGCGATCCAAAATTTTCAGAAAATATTTTTGTCGTACGTGTGGAACTGCGTGCAAGCTGCCGTGGGGCTCTGACGCCGCACCTGTAATCGACTCAGGCGACCACAACTCAGTGATAATTACTTGGATTTGTGTGGAATCTAATCGCTAGGAATTTTCAATTTTTCATGGAGCGTCTTTGAGGAAGCCATGTTCGTCGCTAGGCAGTGTGGGACCACACATTTTTTACTCTTAGTATCTTACTGTTAGCTACACATTATATGCATCACATTTCAATGTGCAAACGCTTGCTGTACACGAGTGTAAAGTAACGCTTTCTCAGTAGCCAGGCGATAGCGTCTTGAGCTAGTAACAATGCTTTAGGGAGAATGATAGGCAGAATTGAAAAAAAAAAAGTGATTTTTTGATTTTTCACTTTAAAAGCGCCTCGATTACGAAAGAAAATGACCACCTAACAGTGTTCTTTTGCGGGCACTAGGACGTACTTTAAAATGGCCCTAACTACACAAATTCACTGTTCAAATGAAGCGCGGATTAAGGCAGGGTTCGTTTGCTGCACTTTTTTCTTGTTTGCAAATAAATAAGAGAACATAAAATATGTCTTCCTTTTTAAACTAGCCTAAACATACTGGGAAAAAAAGATTCGATGTTTAAATAGTTCTGTTTTGGGTGCATTGGCACTGTTTGTTGGTGTAGATCTGCCATCAGCTGTTTTGCTAGTTGTGCAGCCTACTTTTTCGAGTTTACAAAACGTATACATTGCGAAGACAGCAATGCTATGTTTTTACTCTGGTTATTGAAAGAAGTGCATGTTTTCAGCAAATCATTGGGATATACCATGTGTATTTTGCACTGTGCCGCAGGATCATGTGGACAACCACGTGACAATAGTACGGGTGTAGGGAATCTTCCAAATCTCACTACTCGTGTGCTGTATGTTTTTGCATGTGGAGCCAGGGCTGCAAGTTTTCTGAGAAAGGGCCATTATTTTTGCAACATGCATGATGACAATTCAATAAAAGTGTGCTGAGCAGGTTTGGTAGTGGTTGTAATCTCAGGTCATCAAATATAGGTTTTGTGTGTGCATCGTAAGGTTCGTTAGAAATTATCCATACAGCCTTTTTCTGCAGCACCTACCTGTTGGTAGTGTTTCTGATTGCTGGTGTGCCGTTGCAGTTGATTATGCCGTCTTAGGCATGGCCTTTGCTTGGAGAGCAGTGTTAGGCTGTGTCACAGCTGTGGTGTTGCCCTGTCAGCAGTTGGCTCCATTATGATCTTTGTGTAAATTTCAGAGAACATTCTTTGGTTAATTGCATGTGTTAAGAGGCATGACGAACGTTTTTATCAAGCACTCGTCACTTTTTGACCTACACAGGTTCCATTTTTCGGAACTCTGTTCTGATGTACCACTTTCTTTTTGTTGTGACCCCTTAGGCAGTTTTGTAAATGTTTGTAGCATTTAACCTGCATTTGTGACACTGTCACTCTTCCTTGCAGGGATTCCATGAAGAAGGGCTGCTTGGATAGTCTGTAGAAGGCACGAATATGCCTTTGGAAGAGGCTGTGCTACTTCCATAATGAAAACAGATCATATCGAAGTTAGAGCTAAGCATGCTGTGATGCATGCACGTCTCCTTGTTAAAAGTTTTTTTAGGTGTTGGGCTAGTTGGTTGTCACACTGAATAAAAAAATTTTAGTGCCAAGATCTACCACACACAAGAAAGAAGACTACACAGGCACTTACAACTGTTTAATGAGGTGAAAATGATCACCATATATACTCACCCAGAACTCTTGTGCATGCACATGCGTACAAAACAACAAACCGTGCAAGCAAAGGTTTTATCACACTCGACGTGTAAGGAGTTTCTTCTCAGCTTCATAGAGAAAAACAGATGTGTCACTGAAAATCATCCATTGGCCAGATGGAGCATTGCGTAAAGGACCGACTTGGGGAACATGCACAAAATATAGAAAATGAAGGTGAGTGTCTTGTTGAACACTGCAGGGCTTGCACTAATTGTATACCACCGTTCTGCGATGTGAGGATTCTGGGCAGAGACAAACAATAAACAGCTCGTGAAACTTTGGAAGCCTTTTACATAAAAAATGCGGGTTCAACTTTGTCAGCAACACATCTGCATTTGTCTGTGAAGCTGAGAAGTTCCTTGCATGCCTACTGTGACAAGACTTTTTCCTTCCATTTTCTTGTTTCCATGTACGCATGTGCAAGGTTTTTGGGAGCATATATATGTCGATCACTTTCACATCGTTAAACAGTTGCGTTAGTGCCTGTGATGTCTTTTTTCTTGTGTGTAGTACGTCTTGGAGCTAAAACCGTGTTATTATTTCGTTGTTGCTGCTGGGTAACTCAACAAAAAAGATTCTTGCCGTGTTAGACAGGCCTGAATGACGATGGCGGGACCATATAGCAATTTACAGTTTTTAACATATGAATATGCCATGATAAATGGGGCCAGGATGAACATGGTGCAGCTTATTGTTAACTACATGTTTTGATGGGTGGCTAGATGCGTAATGTTCCACCACCACCAGGCTTGGTGGCCTGTTTGTGGAATACGCTGTGAATGCATATTAGTGTGGTTGGTAGGGTTGGGTGAGGTAGCACATAAGAAATTTAACAAGGCTGATTGCACTTGTGTGTGTGCTAAATCCATGGAAGCAATTGAACATACTTTACTAGAATGTGGCAGCATCCATTCAGATGTCAACATAGATGCGGTCGCTATCTTTGAGGTCCTAGGGTTTAGAGATGATCATGTGAATGAATCTGTGGTAGTTGTTAGTAAAAAACGATTGGAAGAATGGAAAGATGCAAGTTCTGGATTCAAAATTTGGATAGGCTAAAATACAATTTCTTTTTCCTTTTTGGAAAAGAGAATTTCTCGATACTGCCTGGAAATTTAGATAAATTTAAAGGGAAATAAAAGTCTGGTGGCCCCCGCCACAACCTTGTTTCAAAGGGGATGCTCCTATCATCTATCCATCATATAATGACTACGAATGCTGTCATCACCGTTTGAGACTTCATTGTGGAACTGTGGAAGCCCAGAGAAGTGAAGTAATTTGAACATTGTGCTGCTGTCTTTTGCCCTTTAGTAGATTTGAATCCAGTTTTATTTGCAGGCTTCATGTTTGTTATGTTGGTCACTGTTTGTATATGGCATAAAACATTTTCAGATTTAAAAAAAGTTTTGAAAAAGTTTAATGTAGAGCATGTGGTATCTGCATTCTTGAAATTTTAATGATTTTAGTGAAAAGCGGGGAATTTGATTCATGGCAGCATCACATGATTGCTTAGTAGTGGGGACTGATGTGTTAGATACTGCAATTGAGCTTTAAGAATTTGTGTGAAGCCAAAGTGGATTCAGCTGATTTTACCACAGCACTTATAGCAAGTTTTACAGTGGAAATTGCAGGGTAGGATAATACCCCTGCTACACTAGCAAATTTAATGTCATTCTAATTGAATGACATTAGCACCTAATGTCATTAATTGACTGCTACACGGGAACATGTAATGTCATTAGGTTCGAATGAAATTCGCCATTGAATGAGTTTGGGGAACTCATTCGCATTCGATCTGGAACCGAATGCATACTCTGGACACCAGATACAGAGCAGAAACAAGCGACGTGAAAAAATAATGTGCATACTGCCAAACTTAGAAACTGTATTTATTTAGTTCTGCTAAAAAAAGTTAATGTTGGTGTGATTATGTTCACACTAGAGGCTGTCGTGGATGGCTATTACTCTCGGTCTCGGCAGCGGCCAACAGCAGCGGCCGAGTGTGAAGCAGAGTCTTTCCCGCAACCGTTGGTCATTTTGGGTTGCATGTTTCTTGCTGGTTGGCGTGCCATGTTCATTAAGCTGAAAGGTACTTAAAGGTGTAACTGAGCAGTTCACCTTTTGGAAGTCATTTTCATGCTCCGCGTGCCACCATATCAGCCATTTTGTGTTTACATTTATCGGATTTGTGGTTGACTTTATACTTGGCTTGGCTTTTGATGGCTAAACTGGAGCAGAATGGCTGGAAGTAATATTTTAAGGTTATAATACTGTTCTCAGCCGCTTTTGAAACACTGCACAACAATTTCAAACATCTTTTATGCGTGCTGATGTCTTTCAGTTGTACTATTTTTTTTTCACTGATCGCCAACGCCATCATTTTTGAATGACATTTTTTTTTCTGTGTAGCACTGAAAGACATTCGATGCATCAAATGCCATGAGGTTCGAATGACATTAAAGTTGCTGTGTGTAAAGTTGCTAGTGTGACAGCGGTATAAAACATGGATAAAGTTTTTTTTAAGCAAAGTGAAAGTTGGTTTGGTTTGGTTTATGGGGTTTAACGTCCCAAAGCGACTAAGGCTATGAGAGACGCCGTAGTGGAGGGCTCCGGACAAAGATGCTTCCCAATTAGTGTGGCTCGTAGCTCAAGCAGTGCACCACCATCATGCAGTAGCTTCAATAGCTTGTCTGTCCTTTCTTGGGCTATATTTTTTAACTTGTATGAATTACTAGTGCTCACAATAATGTCCCGCATGTAAGAAGCTAATGTATGTAGTTATTCGTTGTTGAGATTGCAGAGAAATTCTTTGTGCAGTGCTTTGGCTAAAAATTACACTTTTGCTGTGTTGGATGTTGTGCTGCTATTATGCTGTCAGCCCTTTGGGTTAAATTCCTTGTTCTGAGGGACGTGTTTTTTTGATGAGTTTATAAATCACCATGAAAAATAAGGTAAAATGGTTTGGTTTAGGTTTGGTTTATGGGGTTTAACGTCCCAAAGCGACTGAGGCTATGAGAGACGCCGTAGTGGAGGGCTCCGGAAATTTCGACCACCTGGGGTTCTTTAACGTGCACTGACAACGCACAGCACACGGGCCTCTAGAATTTCTCCTCCAAAGAAATTCTAGCCGCCGCGGCCGGGATCGAACCCGCGTCTTTTGGGTCAGCAGCCGAGCACCATAACCGCTGAGCCACCACATATCAATGGGATATACACTTTCTGTTTATGCATCTTTTGCCTTATTCTATGTGGCACGTTTCTGCAAGTAATGGAACTTCTGTGGGATTTTTGCAGAAGTGTGAGTGAAATGACTTTTGTTTTAGAGTATTTTATTTTGCCACAAAGTGTTAAAAATTATTGATTTCAAGTTTCCCTTCCCATGAGGGCTGATCTGCAGAAAAGTAATTGAAAGCATATTTTTATGATGACTTGCTAAGCTTGGTAAATTTATCCCAAATGCTAGGCTGGAAATTCAAAAATATTTTATTCTTGGTTCAAGAAAGACTGTTCTGCTGCCTGCCTTAGTGAACAATGTGAGGCAGATCTTCAACTAGCTGGCAGAGATTTCTAAAATTGCTCTATCAAGTGTTGAGAAGGCTGATATTTGGAAAGGAAAAACTTTTTGTGTTTATTTATGTAATTCCTGCAGCTGTAAACATGCACTTTCCATTAATTTTTCCAAAAAATTGTTTTACATGAAACTGTTAATAGCAATGAAAATAGAAATGTGACACTTCACAAATATCTGCCTCAGACAACTTTTTCTTTGTCGGATATGGAGTGGAGTCTTTCAGTAAAAAGCAACAGAAATCCTTGAAGATATGTCTGGGCTAGTACCTTGCAACAGATACTTTAAATTTTCTGCCTCTCAGATTGTCAACAAAAGTGGTATAGAGCTGCTCGAATTGGTCATGTGCTTGTTGTGTGTAGCTGACACACCTACAAAATAAATTTGTTCAGTATGGAACTTTTTTACTGTGTTCCTGTAAATAGGCAAGAAGGTAAAATGCAGCAACATTTAAGAGATATGTAAAGAAGAAGCTACATGAAGCTGAAACAGTCGCATAAATTAATTTGCACAGAGACCCTAAAAATGTCGCCAAGAACATTTGATGTTGCAGCATTCTCCTGTGTGAGATATGCCTAAGGAAAGTACATGTAAGGAGTCAAATGCAGCAAATAAACTGGTGCATTAACGCACCGCAAATGTTTTCAGTTTGCAAGGGCCAGGCAGGGACATTTACCCAGCCATGTGTGTGCAGCATCTTGGCAAAAATTGCTAAATTTATCATTTATGCTGCTGTGAAAATAGTAGTGCTGTAAAGCCAGGCTGCTGAACTTTGTATGTAAAGCACATACAGCTTCAACATTTTCCTTCTACGTGTTGCGAGGTACCAACTACACATTGTAGTGATGAACTACTGAGGATTCATGAACAGCTGGATAATGTTTTTAGACTAGCCAAATCCACCTTGACAGAAAACGGGTGAAATGCTTTACGGAAGCTTCTGTGTCATTTGATATAAAATGCTAGTTATATGGCCTCTTAAATTTTAATAGTTATTCAGATTAAAATTTTGTAGGTTAATTACAATTACAGCTCAACTTAAATTGAATGTATCTACTTTCGGGTGATTTCGAGAAAAACAAGCATCAAGCCTGCAATTCGTGCAGTCGAACGATTGAATATGCACAGTGATCTGGCCTGAAGCCGAAAGACATTATTAATAACAACAATAGAAGAGCGCTGAAAAGCCCTCTGCAATTCGAAGCACCCTAACCCGTGTAGCAGCTGCCGATGGATGGCATCGTCTCTTCTGGCGTGCAGCCAAACGTCTCGGCGAAATGGGGCGCGTTGGCCGCTCCGAACATGCAAGCTGCGTAGGCTGTCGCGTAGTCGAGCGTGTTGGCGTCCTGCGCTGCGCCCCGGGCTGTGCACAGCGAGAGACAGGCACGCTTGTAAAGTATAGCGTTCGAGGCGCGCATTCGGTTGGCGCTCCTTTTCACGTAGTCGCGTTCGTAGTCTCGCTTTCCTTCGAACGCTATGTGCATCGACTCCATGACGCTGAACGCGTCGTCAAACTGGTCGCCGTTTAGCTTCTCGTGCAGATGCGCCGACTTGGTGTTGTAGCACTCCTGGAACGCGGAGTAGTTGGCCGACGTGCCCTTGCTCCAGGTGCTGGTGGCGTTTTTGGTGACGCCTGCCGTGGTTTGGAACGAGCTGCTCCTGTCCACGAGGGACACAACCTTGCGGGCGAACTGTGTTCCCAGCACCGCGATGTTGATGAACTTGTCGTCTTCCACCTGCCGGTAGTACATGGGGGGAACGACGAACATGGGCGGCAGTGTGACCATCAGGCTGGAGCGGTCCACAGCGAGCTCGTTTCCTAGCAGCATCTGCCTGACGAGCGCCTCGCTCCTGCTCACGGTCAGGAACGTGCAGTTGCTGATGTCGCGATATTTTAGGTGAACCATGTTGGACACGAACGATGTGTCGGTTACCTGCCTACCGCTAATGCATTGTATCGCCTCCTTCGACATGCCGTGGCCATAGAATCGAGTGAACTGGATCTTGTCCAGCTTTTCGATCGTGGCCCCTCTGTCCCCATCGGCCATCCAGGTCCAGTTGTTTACTCGGCTCTTTATGCCCTTAATTATGTAACTCATGTAAGCGCTCACGACCTCTTCTATCCAGCTGTTGATGAACAGAAAGCCACTGAGGAAGTTTGGCCAGACGTCTTCGAACGCTGATGCCGTTGCGCGGAAGCAGACATCTCTTACGGCGCTTGCTTCTCGGTTTTCGGACAGTTCGTAGTCGTACGTCAAAACGTGTGCCGCGACTTGGGCCAGAATATAGAGCGGCCTGGCTGCTGTCTTGGTGTCCGCCAGGACTGCGTTCAGGTCGTTGCATATGGAGCCAGCAACCGTGGCTGTCACCATGATGTTTTCCGGAAGGGAGACGTCCTTCTCAAGCGCATCCCTCCACGTCTTTCCCGGGAAATTCTGGCACTGAATCTCAGTCAGGCTCAGGTGTGTGTCACCTCCCTCGGGTAGCTTTTCCGCGCGTTTCTTGTCCAAGGCGACAACCTCCTTGACGACGGCTTCGGTGGCATCGTCTTTGCCGATGGCCTTCACCACTTGGCCCAAGTATTTGGCAAGGCTTGCGTGGTAGACCTCCCTGACCAAAGTGTGCAACGCGGGAATTCTGTATACTTGCAAGGTCATCTCTTCTCCCGAGTGAAGAATGCTGACGTCGATTAGGACGTGAAAACGGTTAACCAGCGAAAGATGGACTATATGGTCAAAGAGCTGCTTTGGGTCTGTCATCTTGAGCCAATGCGTGACTGAAATGTTTAAAGCCTGGAAGAGAACGGTAACGCACTGTATTAAACATGATGTTTTGCTGTAAAGGAGGAATAGTGAAACTGGCGGTCCAGTTCGATAGCCTTGCCTTTTTATTCAATAATCTGGCTGAGTAGCCTCAAGTAAGGCTGGGGTCACACCCGTGCGTGACCATCGGCCATTTTTCGCAATACGTGCTCGACCGCTGTGGCCCACCCGCTTATGATATGAATGAATTAACTGTTTGTTTAGAAAGGGAAGATCAAAGCCGTTTTGTTGGGGAATTGGGTTATGAAGGAAGGGAAAAGTAGGGACCATTCGTAAACAGTATTGTGCGTTTTTATCGTAAAGACTCAAAAATTTTCTTACCTCAACCGCTGGCTCGTTTGCGGTGAAACTACACACAGAGCTTGCGTATTATGGTAACTTTTGTATCGTAGCAAGTTTTACAGTGATACTTACTTAGTTGAGCCGTGCATGATGCGTAATCGTCTGCGTCGAGATCGGCGAACCGAAACCCAAAACACCGAGTTTTTGCTGAAGGGCGGCAGTAACGCCATCTGTCTTCCACAACGAAATTAAACAAGAAAAACACAGCTCAGGACTTCGCGACGTCGTCCTCCGACGCTTTAGGAGAGAGCCACGAAAGCAGACGATATAAGCTGAATCGGATAAAGTCATTGGACGAAAAAAAGAAGACGTCAAACAATATTCTTTTAATGGCACAGCCTCGTTAAAATAGTTGTTTCTGGCATTTTTTCCGCCAAGTTGCCCGAAAATGTTCGAAGCGCTTCAGTTGAAGTAGACGAACAGGCCGGAACGGCGTATTCAAAGGGCCCGCGCTCCTTGCAACGCTCGCCTTGGCGCCTTGTGATGCTTTTCACTGCAGAAGACAGATGGCGCTACTGCCGCCCTTCAGCAAAAACTCGGAGTTTAGGGTTTCGGTTCGCCGATCTCGACGCAGACGATTACGCTTTTGCATCAAGCACGACTCAACTAAGTAAGTACCTTTGTAAAACTTGCTACGATACAAAAGTTACTATAATACGCAAGCTCTGTGTGCAGTTTCACTGCAAACGAGCCAGCGGTTGAGGTAAGAAAAATTTTGAAAGTCTTTACGATAAAAACGCACAATACTGTACATGGGGAGACGTCTTGTGTCGTCGAGCCACGCCCTACGCTGCTTTGTAGAGGCCACTTAGCATATCTACAAATATCTTCCCAGATGCCGTTAGATCCGGATCTGGTAATTCACGAAATTCCTCGCCCTCGGTGGGAATATCGAACTTGGCGACGGGATGGCGTCGTTTGAGGAAGTCGAGCATGTTACTAGGTGGTCCAGATCAAAGTACAGGCACTACGCGACGTCTACGTTGGTACATTAGTGGTGCGCGAGAGTCCTAACCTAGGGTCTCAATCTACTCTGTCCCATGATGCCAGCGAGGGCCGGTAAGTTATTTACGGATGATGTCTGGCGTGTAGGCGGCATCGGCGGTGTTGTTATTAATGAACGAATCTGGCCGTGTAAGAAGAGTTGAGTAGCAAGGTAACCCGTGAGTGTAACACCCTTAGATCGAACATGACTGCTCTGTTTGGCACGCTCTAATCTGCACGTTAAGACAGCCAAGTTTTACGTAAAATAAGCTTTAGCTCATTAGAAAGATTAATGCATTTGTGTTTCAATGCTATGCATTGTTAATAGGAATTGTTATTGGCAAGGGGGCAGTGAGCAAAAAATGTGGTGCATTAAAAGCACTTTTGTTCGACTTGCCTGCTTGCATGATGTGTCTGGGAAAAACTACTGCACTAAAACGAGGGCTGCTGCTTCTGCAGCATTTAAATGAAATGAAAAACTCTGTACGCGCAGATCTGATTGTGGCTCTTGTGGATACTTATTAGAACCAGCAATGTAAATAAAGAAAACAAATGACGAAAATAACGCATATCAGAAGCTCAGTAGCTTCCCGTCTGATTCAGCAACACAAGTAGTACATTCGGTGCTCTTGTGGGACGTGCATATTTCGTTAAGAGTTTCTTTGAGCTACACTTCGTTTTAGTTCACATTTACCCGTCATCGCGAAAACGCACCCGCTGAGGTCTGGCCACTCAGTACTATTGACCTCCGTGGGTCGCTTTTTTATCGAAATATGTTTGTCCCACAAATGTGACTAATATTCACTTGTTTCGAGCCTCTAATATGAGTAATTTTTGTCATTGTTGGTGTCTTTTATTTATTTATTTGTGGCGCAAAGTGTGCCGCACGGCATAAAACGTGATGTTAGTAACGAACGGTATAATAGGTTACAAAAAATCATGAAGCCCGGTTGTGTGCAAAAAGTCGCATAAGCTTCGGGCGTAAATGTTTTTCGTTAGCCACAAACGCAAATTGAGTCATTGTTTGAAGACAGGCCTGCCTCTTGAAGAACACGAGCGCGCACCAGCGAAGTTCCTGGGCATGTCCACAGTGGGTAGTGGACATTGGTGTCGGAAGCGGGTGCTTCGCAGTGAGGGCATTTTTGCGGCGCAGGAATCTTGTCACTTTGCCACTGGTTGCGAACTGCAGGCGTAAGAGCCACTCCGACCTGCAGCCGCCTCAGAGAGACCTCCTCCACCCGTGATAGTTTGGGGGGAAGGGGGTACGTACACGGGGGAATAAGAGCACGTGTACGCTGCCTGAGGTGGCTGAAGATGTTTGTTGTGTCAGAAGTGGATCTGGTGGCAAAGAGGCAGGTGGAGTTTGTGGAACGTCAGTCGAACGAGATATCATGTCAGGTGCGATGCTATGGACATGTGTGCGAGCTTGAGCCCAGTGGATGAGTATAGGCGCCGGGTAAGATTGACAAGCAGCATGTATGGTCTGGGAAACCTAAGGGATACCACGGACTTTCTTTAGATGCTTCAGACCTTCTTGTGAATGAGTACATAGGTGCACCTGGTTGTAAGGAGGGTCGTCAGGTAAAGCTGCTATGGCGTTTAAAATCGCTTGCAGCTCCAAAGGAAGAGACAGTGGGTTTGTCGGCTGTTGAGGCTGTGTCGGGCTTTTAAAAGCAGTTGTTGGTGTCTTTTAGACCATCGGTTCTGAGCAACTATCCACTGGAGTAAAAAAAACCTCTCTGCACGTGCTGAAATAAACATTTCATTTAAAGAAGCATAGACACCTAATTTTATTTGCACGTTTTCTTTTTTTAAAGTGATGCGTTAGACATTAGAATACTTGGTTCACCTCAAGGTATTCGTCTACAACCACTAAATAATTCATAATTTAATTTCTTCTCATGCTGTTTCGGTTTCACCAACAGAACTATGGCTGTAACATGTGGTTGGTGCTTAGGTAGATTGAATCACTTAAAAGCAAATATGCGTAGCTTTAATTCACTACAGGACTTAAGCCAGCCTGCTTCAGGACTGAATAACAAAAAAAAACGACGTATCAGCAATGCATAGCCGTTTTTTTCACGGCTCAAGTGACCTAAACATCGGCTAACGTCACAGCCATCGTTCGGCTGATGAAACCGAAAACGCATGAAGAAGAAATTCAATAATAAATTATTTAGCGGGCATAGGCGAACACCACAGGGTGCTCCATGTATACAAATCTCTAACGCATCGTCCGAAAGAAGAAAACACGCAAGTGAAAATTTGGTGTCTATAGTTCTTTAAACCCCCATAAACCTAAGCCTAAACCTGAATCGAGTTTCACGACTCGGTGCAATGAAATGCTTGTGGGGGCTGAACATGGAGGAAAGAAAACTGAGGGATCGTCCGGCGACAGCCTTGAAGCGTAGTCATAAAAAGTAAAAATATAGTAAAAAGGAGAGTCTTTCTCCCTTGATCACATCACGTGATAGCGTGCGGTGATATCTAGTCCCGCTGCGCATTCGCGGACCAGCGCGGAAAACTGACAAGATCAACCTCCTTTCTGTAGACGCCACGGGCCCCGTCTGTAAAAAGGCATAGAGTTTCTTACTATTACCTAGAGGGAAAGCTGACAACCCGTCTATGGGAGTTTGCATGGAGGCCCCTCGAGACCACTTTAGCCACCATGGGCGCTCAAAGCATCATGGGGCGGTGAGCTACCGACTGCAGAAATACAATTTTTGACCAAAAAATAATAGAAAAATAAAGCTGTTAGATGACTACGAATTTCCTAACATTCAATATCCTGCCTGTAAATTGCAACAAACGAGCAGAAAAGCATGTAAATGCAAAGTTTGCCCAAAATATGAGATAGCTAGCTTTCCTATTGGCCAAGTAATGAACACTACAAAAGGTAATATTTCGTAATTAACAGGCGCATTTTTAGAAACAAAAATGTTAAAAAAATGTTGTACTTTAAGAGATTTTTAATGGCATTTTGGAAAAGCGAAACCTTTTATTGGCGTCGTGTCTCTATGCGTTTTTACTACTATGGCTTTTGCACACTACGTTCGCGAGAAAGTCGTCTGCGCACACACGAACAACGTTTTCGGAATGAAACGTTTTAGTAGTGCCACTCCGTGTTCCCAAAAAACTACGACTGTCTCGCAACAAGTAGCTCACCGCCCCATGATGCTTTGAGCGTCCATGGTGGCTGAAGTGCAGCGCTGCCAGCTTTCCCTCTAGGTAATAGTAAGAAACTCTATGGTAAAAAGGAGAGAGTCGGTCTCCCGTGATCACATCACGTGATAGCGTGCGGTGATATCTAGACCCGCTGCGCATGCGCGGACCAGCGCGGCAAACTGACTGTAGATCAACCTCCTTTCTGTAGGCGCCACGGGCCCCGCAGACGCGCGCACTAAAACATACCAGCACCAAAACAAAAGGGACTGACTGGGTGAGAGAAAAACGGGGGGGGGGGGGGGAGCGGCTTCCCGAGCATTTGGCTTGCGAAGGCTGGCCGCTTGGCGTCGCGCTCCCTCAGTTTTGTATGCGAAGCATACTAGCCGCACAACCGAGCTCGTCCTTGCTGCGCCGCGCGCGGCCGCGTAGCTACCACTTGATCTACATCGGCGCACCACGTGATATGACGTCACAACAGCTGCGAAAGCTGGGGCTCAACTCGTGCGCTCGCTTGCGGACGCGCAGCCTCCACCGGCGGCCTCACTCCCGCTCCTTCCGCTAGGGGCGCTGACGTCACAACAGCTGTGAAAGCTGGGGCTCAACTCGTGCGCTCGCTTGCGGACGCGCAGCCTCCGCCGGCGGTATGCTTCGCATCCTAGGCTTAACCATTATCTAAGCCAGCCCATTTTTTTTCCTCCATGGGGCCGAGTACTGCACCTCGAAGAGCTCCTCCGTGGTGGCCTTGAGGTCGGCGCTCTTCCCCGCGAAGGCGAGGCAGGAGTTGTAGAAGACCGAAGCGCTCCTGCGCACTTCGGCGTGCTCGACCTCGCCCTGGTTCTGGCTGATCGCCTCGTGGCGTACGACCGAGAAGTTGCGCGTCACGTCGGCCATGAACGAGGACGGCCGGTTGGTGTTCTTGATCCACAGTCCGCACACGTGTCGGTAGAAGTCCGTGCAGGGATTCACGCTGTGGTCCATCATGGATTCGGTGAGTTGCACTACCTGCAACGAGCGGTGTTGATTGTGGCAATGGTGGATTTTATTGACGAAAGGACGATTCCAGACTGAGAGCGGCAAGCACAAGCTGAGTGGTATAGAGGAAAGGAACTTTTTTGGTCAGATGTTCTAGGGGAATCCCTCATGGTGGAATAATTACTCCTTATTAGAAATCTAGTCCACCATGGGGAATTCCCCTTTGAACATTTGACCGACAAAGTTCCCGCTTCGAGTTAGTGATCAATTCGCTCTCGCCCTACCATAAGCTTGCCGTCCCGGTTAGCTCAATTGGTAGAGCGACTGCTCCGGGGAAGCGGTGGTCCCGGGTTCGAATTTCCGGTGACCAGGACGAATTTTTCTTTAACTACGAAGTTTCTCAGAAAGCTTTATAGCTTTCCTTTGTCGCCGTATGGCTGCGCTCGCGGGTGGATGTCAACGAGTAATTACTCCTTATTAGAGGAAAGGAAAAAAAAAGTAACTGAGACACGTAATTATAATGTGAGTTTCTAATGCGATCGGACTAGGCGCTGTTGCTGCCCTTAAATTGAGTTTCCATAGTTTTGTTTGCGGACACGTCTGTACACAATCATATATCTGTCTATTCGGGTCCTCTGGCTGGTGGTTGGATGTTTCCCCGATGGTGTCTAGAGGTGGCGACTCAACGAAGATACATCGAAACGCATAATTGTCACTTCCGGTCTGGTGCCGTCACTTCCTGTCTTGGGAATCATGTGATCGACGGCGCATCTTTTCCTCGACTAGGCTTTTAATGGTATCGCATTAAAACAAACTCAGGACAGCGTGACATTATGCGACTGGCCTCCTCAAGCTATCGAAGCAGTTCCCGTTGCTTTCTCTCTCTCTCTCTATTAGTATTAGTAGACTATTATGAAATGTTCTGTGAGGGTGGAGTGTGACAATATAAAACAGGGATTGTGTTTAGTCCTAAACTAAATGTTGAATCATTCTTGAAAGCTACAGGAATGGTGTCAGCAAGCCTCAAACCGAAGTTCTTGTCCCGCAAACTGAGAGGTCCCTGGCTGACCGAAAAAAAAAAACACTTCCTTGGCAGTCAGAAAAGGACTGCAGTCAGCGGGGGTTAAGACGTCCCGTCAAGAATCCTCACATAAATATCATTACGTGCAAAGGCGAGAAATACGCTAGAACGACCCGGGCACAGCGCACTGGCCGAGAGCACAGAGACCGCACAGCGTACCTAAGCCCAGAAAACGCATATCACAGAGACACTTCGTTCACCTCGTCTTCATTCACAATATCCGTTGGAATATAAATATTGCCTTGTGGTTAAATGTGAACTTAGGTTCTGCTTAAAGAAATATCCGAGATGCAAAGTGACTCACTTAAGGGAAATCCCGGAAAATAAAGTTTTCCGTCATACTAGTCCAAGGCAAGCAGTGAACCAAGGCATTCAATAAGTGGGGGCAAAAATTTCGCTGCTCAACTAAAAACTTCGTCTTTTTAGAAATTCTCCCTTATTATTTGGTGTCAGAAATACCAAAAAATTCTGGTTGCTCGGATGGAAGTTCCGCTTCGGTCAGTTATTCAGGGGCGGCTCCACCAGTTCTTATTACGCTGCTTCGCGAGAGATGGAATTTTGAAAATTTAGCGGGCGTCGTGACCCTTGAATAGTGCCATGACCATGCTGATGAATTTTACCCTTTGACGCACCATTTTTGTTTCCATGGAAATTGAATATTTTTCAACCTAAATCGCATGTTCAGGCGCTAAGCAAGATAATTTCTTAGCTTTACAGCGCAAAATACTAGCGGTTGATTTCTTGCACGGATGTGCGGAATTTATTACCAAGTGTCCCGAGCCAAAAAAAAAAATAGCAACATAGCGATGCCGCGTCTTATCAAGTAAGCGCCCGAAAGATCGCGGAAATAATCTCTACTTTGAAGTTGCACATTACGCATGAAATTGTAAGAAAAAATACAAGTGGTTCAACTCTGCTGAACCGAGTTTTCACGTATCGAAAGTAGAGCGCTCAGCTCTGGTTTATATATCCCATACCCTGGCGTCACAACTGTAAATCGAATCACATGACACCACGCGATTACCACGTGGCTTACCGCCCTCTACCGACTACCTGAAAGGTCACGGTTAAAGATCAAAGGTCTAGTGGTGCAGCACCAAGGTAGCACCACAAATGGTCTACGCGGTTTCGATCCGGGTTCGCGGCGGTCTAATTTCTATGGAGGCGAAATTCTAGAGGCCCGTGTACTGTGCGATGTCAGTGCACGCTAAAGAACCCCAGGTGGTCGAAATTTCCGGAGCCCTCCACTACGGCGTCTCTCATAGCCTGAGTCGCTTTGGGGCGTTAAACCCCCGTAAACCAACCAACCTACGAGTATACTCGTGTTTAGCACAGTCTCTCTTCGGTCAAATTTCGACCCCCAGCAGGTCGAAATTTTCCGGAGCCCTTCACTACGGCGTCTCTCATAGCCTGAGTCGCTTTGGGGCGTTAAACCCCCGTAAACCAGCCAACCTACGAGTATACTCGTGTTTAGCACAGTCTCTCTTCGGTCAAATTTCGATCCCCAGCAGGTCGAAATTTTCCGGAGCCCTCCACTACGGCGTCTCTCATAGCCTGAGTCGCTTTGGGGCGTTAAACCCCCCTAAACCAACCAACCTACGAGTATAGACCAGATTTTTGAGCCTCTCCTGGGCGCGGCCATTTTGCACCGACTGGCGCGCCGCGGTGCGGGCGTTTCTTTGGGGACTGCGGGGCTGCGGCAGTTCCGCGGCCGCGCCTGCATATAGCCGCGCTTCGGGCGCTAAAAAAACATTGTCGAGCATACTTCCGCTGCGTGGCTGTGTTGCAGGAAGTATTTACGTTATCAAAGCGATAACATTGACGCGTTTTAATTACATTTAGTTTGACATTCAGGTTAATTGTGCCGGCGCTTAGAACGCGCTCGTGCTTAATCGAATTCCCTCTTGGTGCTCCACCGCAAAGAAACTTTTTATTCAATATTAAGAATTAGGTGTGCGGCTAGTATGCAGTTCCAATTCCCATGCACTCTTATTCCTTCCTGCCGGCCATAAAGCCCCCCCCCCCCCCCCCCTTCCACAAATGGCTTTCTTGTCGCCGCGCCAGTTTATCAACAAATTACCGCTGTAAGCTCAACTGAGTCGCAGCGCCAACAGAAAACAAATTTTGTCATGCTTTATGCAACCTGGTGCATAAAAACGTACTTCCGCTTAATTTATAAAAGCTTGAATAGATATGAGCAGCTTATCCAGCTTTCACTAATTCTGAGGTCCGAAGTCGCGTTATTTTATTCAGGAGCTGTCGCCGCGTGTGAGAGCGTTGCGTAGGCGTTTGGCTAAGTGTGGAAAATGTAATGAAATCGCGCATAGTATTTTCATATGAATAAGGTAGATACCGCACCGCTGCGGTGGCTCAGTGCTGACGGCTCTCGGCTCTGGCCCAAAAGACGCGGGTTCGATCCCGGCCGCGGCGGCCGAATTTCGATGGAGGCGAAATTCTAGAGGCCCGTGTACTGTGCGATGTCAGTGCACGTTAAAGAACCCCAAGTGGTCGAAATTTTCGGAGCCCTTCACTACGGCGTCCCTCATAGCCTGAGTAGCTTTGGGACGTAAAAACTTAATAAACCAAACCAAGCTAAGGTAGATACCAACAGCAGAAAGATACTATAGATAAACCTTTACCCCCCAGATACCTCTGACATGCGTGCGGAAAAAGCAGCTGAAATCGGTAGCGGTCGTGCTTACAATCCTGTGCATGAAATGTGTTTAATGGGAACAAGAGCAAGCTCAGCGCAAGGATGCTGAACACGTACTGGTGATCGAAAACACGCGCTTCGTCGGGACAACCTTCAGTCTGCAGCTCGCCTATCCAGTTACTACTCCACTGAGTCAAGTCAATAGATCTACATTCTGATGCATAATATTATCATAGATGATATCGCACGTAAAAGGCGACAACAAACGACACGACAGCGCAGAAATCTGCTTCGAAGTGCCGGTTTCCAGTCCGTACACTACCTGGTCGACTACCCTCGGATGTCACGTTAACGAGTAACTGCGCACAAGATAACCGCAGCACTGTCTGGAAGAGGGCAAATGTGAGTAGTGACGCACAGCACACACCCTCATACGTTAGCTGATGGAGCACAAAACGGCAGAAGCGAACACGTAAACATGCGTTCTATGCGCGGCGCCGGCGCGACCCGCAGTCCCTCGGGCCGCGCGCGCCGACAGATGGCGACTGGCGTCGAGAGTAGGCGCGCGTCCGCAGCCTGCGTGCGAGGGTAAAAAAATCTGGTCTATACTCGTGTTTAGCACAGTCTCTCTTCGGTCAAATTTCGACCCCCAGCAGGTCGAAATTTTCCGGAGCCCTTCACTACGGCGTCTCTCATAGCCTGAGTCGCTTTGGGGCGTTAAACCCCCGTAAACCAACCAACCTACGAGTATACTCGTGTTTAGCACAGTCTCGCTTCGGTCGGTCGATTGTCTGACCAAAGTCTAAGCGGGGGACACCGCAGCGATTGTCACGTGGTACATGGTCACGGAGTCTGCGTTACGTCATGTGCACGTCATGTTTCGCGTCACTTAGTCCTGTGTCGTCATAAGAGAATCCCAAGTTTGAATCAGAGCGGCGGGAAAAACTTTTTCAACTTCGAATCCAAGATTCTTAGAAATAAATGTATCTTTCGCTGCCGGCCAAGTGGCAACAAGGCCATGAAATGCCGAACTATCGGATCTTGCTTTAAAAAGAAAATAATAGAGCTCTCCTCACTGTCCCTTTAAAGTGACGTAATCGTCTTCGTGGTTTTTTTCGAGTTCGACGCCATCGCTGACCGCGTTACCTCTTGGCATTCCTGGCCGATGCAGGGGAGGTCCGAGATGACTTTTTTTTTAGGGCTGAAGGTCTCCATGAACAGCATGATGGCGACGATGCACACAAAGCAGAACACGACGCCAGCCAGGACCAGTCGCTCCTTGAGGAGCTCCTTTCCATCTGCAGGAAACAATCATTGCGGATTTCACGATGTCGTTAAGCGAACAGCAGGACCAAGTCGAGCATTCGTGCTGACCGCGCAGCGAGGACACATGGATAGATGACGTGAGCTTTCCCTCTGAAAGAGACGCGGTTATGGCAGGTACCACCGAGTACATCTATCTATTCCTACCTTTTTAAAAAAAAATTTCTTCAACCTCAGAATCAGTGTTTCCGCGCAACAGAGAACCTGCCATTTTTTTTTCTCAATTTAGGGCGAAACTAGGTGTTGTCATTCTACTTTTATTACATGTTTCACCTAATTTTACGTCATTAGTCCAGCATATTTCTTTCAATACTGACAATGGAACTTTTTCCCCCCGTTTTCTCTGCTACCTTTAATGCCCAAATCTTCGAAAAGGTTGACAATGACCTAAACCATTCCTGGACGCTGCTTCTTGGTGGCTTATTCACAAAAAACGAAAACAAAAGCGAGGAAAAGATGGTCGCCCGTCGTGCAAACCAGTGGGAATTTCTGTAATATTTACTCGAGCACCTGATCAGCAGCCGGCGTAACTAAAATGGATAGGGTGGAAGAGCGAGTGACTCCGAATGACCTTGAAACGACCTTGAGATAAGTCATGGCTAGTGTTGCTATGCACATATACCTAACCACTGCAACATTTTAACAAGGCTGGATGTATGGATCCATTTGAAACAAAAGTGATGGGCGGGCGTGTCCGGATAAATAGATGGATGGATGTTAGGAGCGTCCTTTAGAAACGCGATGGTGGCAAATACCACTACGCTGGCTATTTTTTTTCCTATAGTTCTCTGCCTAATGTGACGCACTTATAGCACTACCTGGAAATTCTCCCTTTCTTAAATTCAAATTCTGTTGACTTCTACGCTGTACCAATCTTGAATCCTGAACTCGTAGCTTTATGTCACTGCCACAAATTTAAGCCACCAACCCCCCAATCGTTTTTTTTTGCTAGAGTTCTCCGCACATGCATTTACATTACCTTCGGCGTCTGTAAACCCTAGGGCCTCGGCATAGAGCTAATATAGTGTCTGTGCTTATATCGACATCTGGATAGACAATGCGACATTCCAGTGACAATTACGTCCTCTAGCGGCACCTGATAGAATAAGGAGCTCGGAACTACTCGTGATGACAGCATCTTCCAACCAGAGGAAGAACTCTCGCGTTTTAACACAGTATATACCGCTTAAGAACACACGCACACACACATAGGGAGGTACAGGGGCGGAGCGACTATAACTATGTCGCACATCAACAGTTCAGCCCACACCGTGGTTCAGCCTCAGGACAGCCCAGCCCAGCGCGTAACTCGCTGCAACAGTTACGTCGTTCCGACAGTAAGGTGGCGCCATCTATGGATGCTTCGTATAACCCTTCTTGCCACCAAATTTTTTTTTCGCTGCGACTGCCTGACGTCGAAAATGTGCTGTTATGTTAGAAGGAGCCCTTAAATGACGAGTGTTACGAGTAACTATGTTTTAAGAGAGTACTATTATTAACTGCACTCGGATCCTATATTCCGCTGCATTGGAAGAGAAGGCGTGTGTCGGCTCTGTAGCCTTCGCCCCACTGCCTGGAACAGTTGTCGATTAGTGTAGTATAGCAGGGCGCTGATGGAGACGCTTACATTGTCTGGAGCCGGCGGCGCACATTACATGTAAATTGGACAGAGATACAGCGAGATGTTTATGGGCGGAGTCAGGCACGTAACCAGTTTTTTTTTTTCGGGAGGGGCACCAAAGTAATTTCTGATATTGAGCGGAGGAAGTTGGTTCTGGGAGATGCCAAGTGAACAAAAACACTGCTAAGGTAATTGAGAATTGAAGGCACAGAGATCACCCCCCCCCCCCCCCCCCCCCCTCTTGGATACGTGTCTAGACGGAGTGTATTGTTTTCTGAAATAATCCATGCTCTATGGTTTCCTAAAGCCACTCCTTTTTTGGTAACATCGGATTTCGTGCTTAGTTCTAAAAACTCGCAGGCTCTAAGCTTGCTGTGGAAGATGGCGTGTTTAAAGGGGCTCTGAAAGCTGGCGAGCTCTTCCCGGCGACTTTTTCATGCTGACACCCTTCTCCGTCGCTCGCAACTTCATATACAAGTTGAGAGATGGCTATTCGTTAGGTTCTTTCAGACTTCAGGCAGCTACCATGCCCGCGGCCAATAAGCATCGTAGCTCTGGCGGGTCAGGAAGCTCCGCCCCCGGAGGTGGAGCCGGCGGAGGAGCGCCGACCTTCTAGCGTAACAAAGTGATGGGAGGAGAAAGAAAGGCGCGAAGACGCTGACATTCAAATTTTGACTACAGATAACTCAAAGTGCATTAAAAAAAATCTTGCTGGAAAGTACTCATTAAGCGGAAGGCTTTAACATCCCAGGCATACCGCAACTTCATTAGAGTCCCTTTCAGAGCCCCTTTAAAGGGACGCTGTACTTATTGTCCCTTGTAACACCGTCACAATACAGCGTGCCCCAACCAGCATGGCAGCTGTGTGTCATGCGGACTTTGAGAAATTTGAAACTAGTAACAAAACCGTAGCTCGTAACATGGGACAAAATAACCCTCACTAGCCCTGGCCTTCGCAGTCGGCAAGAAACCCACGCATTGCTAGACTGCGGCTCTTCGGCCACGAGTTGACGGCTGGGTAATTATGATGAAGACTGCCGGCGAGTCTCCTTGTGAGCCACAAGGTTAGCTTTAAAAAATTGGACAGGCGATCATGAAGTGTGATGCGACAAATCTACGTTTGCGCTATTGATTGTAGTACATTTCACTTTTACATTGATCGCTTTAGTTCCCCTGCAGCTTGGGCTTTTGATGGGTGGAGGTCGGTGAATGTGTGGTCCGTGAATGTGTGGTCGGTGCAGGCTCGAAGGTTGGAGGTGTATACTTAATGGCGGGTGCCGGAGGTGCACCCACCGCCCCGTAGACAGAAAGGAGTAAAGGGGGAGTAAACTATCCTCCTTTAACCCACTCCGTTTTATTAAGGGAGTTCAGTAGAGGGCAGCTTACATAAAAGGGATTGCGCTAGTGGAGAGGTTACTCTCTTATAAGATGTATTCCTGTTCAGAGTGCAGAGAGTGCTAAGGAGGAGGCGCCTTCGGGGTTCGGAATCAAAGTGCCCCGGCCCGCTCCGCTTCGCTAGGTGCGGTGAAGAGGGAGGCTCCACTCGGAGTCGCAGACTCTGGCTTTTTCCCCGAAAGGGGACTATACTGTAGTATAGTTCAGCTGGCATCGTATACGCAGCTGTCGAGAAACACGAAGGCCTCCGTTGCGGACAGACGTTGCGCACGCACTTACCAGTTCCGCCGCTGCCGGCGTTGGCTGTGGGCGGTAAGGGAGACGTTTCCGATGTCGTGTTGGCTTTGAAGGCTGCGCAGGAAATCAAAACGCTGTTAACGCCAGTTGTGATTTTCCATAGGTTCTCTCTATCTGTCGGCACGTGCAAGAAGCTTTACAGACAATATTGGGTTACAAGTTGAAGTTTAATCGTTCACATCATTCACACCCTACTCCTCTCACACCCTACCCTCTCCTCCCTCCTCTTCACTAGTGAAGAAGGGATTTCATTCTCTCCACCGAGGCTTCGCACGCCAGCGCGGAACACTTCTTTTGCGATTACGCTAGTTCTAATGCTAACACGCTTAGGCGGCTAGAATTTCTTTGGAGGAGAAATTCTAGAGGCCCGTGTACTGTGCGATGTCAGTGCACGTTAAAGAACCCCAGGTGGTCGAAATTTCCGGAGCCCTCCACTACGGCGTCTCTCACAGCCTTAGTCGCTTTGGGACGTTAAACCCCATAAACCAAACCAAACCAAAAGTAACTAGGGAGTAGCAGGAAGTAAGGTAGTTAGGCTATATTGCAGTCTTCTCTGGGATATGGCTATCGCGGTACGCGCAGGACAGGGTTGATCGGGAATCATTGGGAGAGAGGCCTTCGCCATGCAATAGCGGCGGGGACGAAGTGCTTCAAATCCCTCACTGGGACACATATCGTTTATCCGCAGAATCTTCATCGCCTTCCCTGAAAATGTGCTTTGGCCTAGAAACAAAATGCGTCTTTTTTTGAAACCATTGGGCGTATACTTACGCTGCGATGGCGCAATCGGAGACAAGTCTTCCTTGCCGGCAGCTGCAGATTATGGGAAGCTGATAAGTTAAGCGCAAAATACGCTACATATTTGCGAATTTAGAGTATGTGCAGTTTTAACTCTGTATGAATCGCTTTAGTAGTCGTGGTATAACAGCGGAAAGAGAATGTACGAGAATTGAGCGCATTTTTTTCGTGTCGTTATCACTGTATGCTGTATGGTTATCACGCCAGACCATCGTGTATCAACTTCGTCCGCTCGGCACGTGCGTATGATAGGCGTGCACCCCTCCCCCCCCCCCCCCCCCCCCCCCGTCTCTCTCCTTCGGCTACCGCTTAAAAGCGCTGGCCGGTTACCGATAAACGCCTTCCTATCCCAGCTCCCTCGGTGAACTGTCTGTCTCTCGGAAGTGCAAACGTCTCGGCTATGCAGCACTAAGCGCATAGCGTCTCGGCCTGGCGTCTAGCGTAGCGTCGCGGCGACTTAGCAACAACAGCATGTAGCACTCCCGGCTCTTAATGCAAGTACACTTGTGAAGCCACAATTATAAGTGGTTTAGAATTTAGGCTGTGCCCTAGAAAAGAATGAATGAGTTCGCATGCAAGATGTGTCTGGCCAGATATTCCGCTTCAGAGAGCAAAAAGACTAATCAATGTATCCTTTCTTCCTTGTGTTCGATCAACGAGTGACGGGGGACCGCACAACAGTGTCACTGCATGGTTGGAGGAGTTCGGAAATTTTTGTTGCCCCTTTTCTTAACTTGTGGCTAGAAAGAGAGCCCCCGCCGCGGTGGCTCAGTGGTTACGGCGCTCGGCTGCTGACCCGAAAGACGCGGGTTCGATCCCGGCCGCGGCGGTTGAATTTCTTTGGAGGAGAAATTCTAGAGGCCTGTGTACTGTGCGATGCCAGTGCACGTTAAAGATCCCCAGGTGGTCGAAATCTCCGGAGCCCTTCACTACGGCGTCCCTCATAACCTGAGTTGCCTCGGGACGTTAAACACCAATAAACCAAACCAACCAGAAAGAGAGCAGTGGTAACATATAACTTTAACAATATAGTCAGATGATAAACCTGTGTGAAGTTTAGCAAGACGTTCACCTGGGCGAGTTGGTAAAGATTCATGGTGACACACAGCGCAAAAAGACGAGGAACCAGAGTAAAAAAGACACAGGACAAGTGTTTCTTACTCTGGTTCCTCGTCTTTTTGCGCCGTGTGTCACCATGTGCGAAGTTTCATTACGTGAAGTATTACTGAATGACTTTAAACGGCAGTTTTGCTGTACTTACTATCGCAAAGTAATTTAGTGATTGCACATATGCTACAGACGACTTTCTTAAACGACTATTCTACGCGCATGATCCGGTTCAACGGTAGCCAGCGTCAGCCAGTACCTCTTGAATGTGTCACAGCGTGCCTCACAGCGCGCTTTCCGTAATTTTTAATAGCACTTTCTTGGGAGACGGTTGCAACGTTCAGCGATGAAACTGGCGTATCGACCTGAAACCACTCCCACCCTCACCCTTTCTGAGCCCAAACGTCGACAGCCTGTAATGGACGGAATTTTCATGCAAGTCAACCCTTTCTGGCCCTTCCATGAGCCAGAAGGACCTCTTTCGGTTTAATTCAGTACAGCTCGTTTATTTTCAACTCTAGGTTGAAGGTGAAGGCCGCCAGGCAAAAAAGCTGTTTTCTGACAGCTTGAAAAGTGCCGAGGGCCCATACAGGCGAAAAAAAAAAATCTGCACCGACGACACATTCCAGGGTTTGCGGCCGACGCCGGCCCTGTAGATTTAGTGGTGTATATTTTGATTCCTTTATTAACCTTTTTTCACTCCTTAATGTGGCTTCTACAATCGCATGCTATGCACATGTGTTTGTGCGTGCGTGTGCGTGCGCCACTGATTGGGTACCTTGTATTTTACTCACGTTATTCAACTTTCTAGGTATTTAGTTTAATAGTCATATATCTGTTATATCAGATTGCTACAATACTACAAAACTGTATACGCGACCTAGTTCGAACGAAATTTGGCACGTATACATACTTGATATATATTTATGCTTTCACGAACTTTTATATTTGTGTTTGATTACTTTGTATGGTATGCTCTGCGCCTTGCAGCGTACTGGGCCCTGGGCCTCGTCAGGCTGACACTAGCAGCGTTTAGCCCAGGTGATGCGCATCAGAATATTTCTGGAAAATAGCCGATTGAATTGAGTCGTGATCTGTGACAGGATGCGAGAGTAGTCTGGGCAAACTCAAAGAGGACCACGTTTTTTTTGAGCTTGCAGCCTGACTGGGTCTGAGCAGCTCTCCCGGACTTTTAATTATAGCTGTGGCGTGGTGCTCAAAACATGCGAACACATCCCGCCGTTCTGAGCATCGGAAACATTTTCCCATCTTTTCCTAAGAGGTGGCTTGCGAGTTTGATCAGGACGAGCTAGTTGGTCGTGGTTGCAGAATCGCGATTTTTAAAAGAAAAGTTCAAAGTTTTCGTTATAATTTGACTGGACAGGAGAAAAGGGAGCCCGAACGAATTGGCCCAAAACCGCTCTGCATGACCGCAATACTGCAGGCGAATGATGCGCGTTCAATAGCATGCACAGCGCGTAAAATGTTCAAACAGCGGCTAAGGTCGTTGATTTCTTTGCTTTTATTTATTTACATTTTTTACAGCACCCACAGGACTCCAGGGTGTTATAGAGGGGGTGGGTGAAAAAAAAAGGCAAAATTTACATAGTATGAAGTACAGGCCAAAGGCAAAAATCGTATGCAGAGGATAGTCCGATGGCATGCTTGGTGATAAGTGGCTTGAAGAATGACGCGCTTTTTCGGGCGACGGCTTTTATAATGCACAAATATGATGTAGAGATGAAATAACTGGTTTTGGAACATGAAGTATACGAAGCAAGCTTTCTTGTCCGCGGAAAGTTTGCTTCGTCATAAGCTTCTGGTGTCAGGTGTTGGAAAGGATCTTACCGGAACCTCCCGCTGCTGCCACTTCCTTCTCTGGGCCTGCAGTACCTGCATAATAATATGAAGTGGCGGGGTGGTGGTGCAGGGATGTGTCAGCCTGGCTGCGCTAATCCTTCTCAAGAGCTCAAGCTTACCGTCTTTTTCTTGCTTTTCGGAAGCTTCTGCATCTGGAACAGATTGTCATTTTATAGAAACGCATCGAATGCAGGTGCCGGGTGCCAAAGTCGTGACTACGACGCCGCCTAAAGTGCAGTCGCTCTTTGTCAGTGTTGCTTACAACAGTGCTACCCGTGCCGGTGGAAAGCCGTCTTTCGCTGGAGGTCAGTGAACAACAATCTTGCGGTTTAGGTTTTTTTTTCTTTTAAGGTGAAAGCCTTTAATGGCTCATACTGTCGTCCGTTAGCAAAGCGTGTCGCACGCGTTTAACTCGGGAACTAAAAAAATATAGAAGAAAACCAATGGTTGCTTCAGACAGAGGAGGAAAAAATGAATCTAGAAGCCAAGTTTGGATGACTGTTGATTAAGTAGTGAATTAATTATAGGCAAAAAAGTCGAAATTGCGTCGAAATAGCGCGGACGTCGATATAGCCAGGGGAACGGTGTGATGTCACATCCACCGGAAGTCGTCACGGCGTAGTGAAAATTTTCACAGAACAGTCAGAAAAACGTCGGATTTGTGTCAAATTAGATGGGAAAATGTGTAATTAAGCGTAATTAACACTTAAGATCCCCGTAAGATGTATAATTTGGGTATCGATAAAGCCACGGGAACGGTGTGACGTCACATCTACCGGAAGTCGTCACGGGACAGTGTCCTCGGCTTTCGCCTCTCAGCACTTTAGTTGCTAAAGTGCCCTCGAAATTTTGTGGTGTGAAGGAGCCAAAACCCACCTCCGAACTTTCTTTTCTCTTATGCCTCTCATTTTTTGAACATGATGCTAGGCTGTGCTAAGCCAAGGAATAAGCAACTGTGAATCAGAAACCGATCTTTCAAGGCAGCCTGCGAAATATTAATCTGCGCACTTTGTGATTCAACTTCATTTAATATCACAGCATGAGCAGTTTGGGGCACTATAACTTACCGATCGACTTACTAGCTAGCTACCTTCTAGATGCCTAATCAGTTTACTCGTTAACGCTAGTAGAACCTCTGCGAGTAGAACTCGTGAATGCAACCTCACCTTCCTTGGCACCCTTATCGGGCGACGAGTGACCTGAAACGCAGACGACCGTCAAATGCATAAATAAGCAGTACAGAAGAAAAAAAGTTTAAGAACCGTTCACGTAATGCGCCACTAGTTGCAGCACGAGCTTTATATTGAAGGGGGATTTTAACTAAAGGGTCACGTGACCGATGACAATGTGTCACGTGACCTTGCTACGTGATTAAGTAAATTAAAACGGGTTACGGCCACTGGATCTCGCGGTGGGGGGGAGACAACCTCAAGGGAGAGCAAGCTCAAGGGAGAACAAGCTGAAGGGAGAACAAGCTCAAGACAGAACAAGCTCAAGGAAAAACAAGCTCAAGGAAAAACAAGCTCAAGGGAGAACAAGCTCAAGGGAGAACAAGCTCAAGGGAAAACAAGCTGAAGGGAGAACAAGCTCAAGACAGAACAAGCTCAAGGAAAAACAAGCTCAAGGGAAAACAAGCTCAAGGGAAAACAAGCTCAAGGGAAAACAAGCTCAAGGGAAAACAAGCTCAAGGAAAAACAAGCTCAAGGAAAAACAAGCTCAAGGAAAAACAAGCTCAAGGGAAAACAAGCTCAAGGGAAAACAAGCTCAAGGGAAAACAAGCTGAAGGGAGAACAAGCTGAATAGAGAAGAAGCTGAAGGAAGAACAAGTTCAAGGGAGAACAAGAACAAGGGGGAGAACAAGAAAGGCGCCAGATGCTAAAGAGGCTTGGGCATTGCTGGGGCAAGAAAATAACTATGGGCACGCTTGAATCACCTTAAGAGTGGAATACGATAGCATTACATTTCACATTTGTCTCAGTGTTTCTGCAACTGCTGTGCTTGTCTGCGTCAGTTTCTTTACAACTGTCGGTTCATCAACCGCCATACTCGGACTGCTGCGTGTAGTAACAGGCATCCGCGATACTGTGATGGTGCCCACATTTACATATATCGCATTTTTTTGTGATTTTTGATTGTGATTCTGTCTAGGTTGCTGTCTACAAACTATGTTGCTCACAACCCGGTGGGCAGGTTGTGATGACGTCACAGGGCCATGTGACCACTCTCGAGAAATCATTGCCACCTGCTACGGTGGGCAGGCTCACAGTTTTATGTCCAGTTTGCCACCTGCCACGGTTGGCAGGTTTTGGTGATGTCACAAAGTCATGTGAACTCTCCGACAAATCAGGGAATTTCGTGAGACCGGGTATCAGCGAGTTTCTGGAGTGACGACAACCAGCAATGCTATTGCGTTAGCATAGAAGAAGCCCCATCAATCCGAGTAGCATTGCAGAAAGCGCGCCGGAAGCCATGTAAACAGGCGTTGTTTGGCCCGTAGTCATGGCAATGACGCAAGCTCGACCGTTGGGCAGTCCGAGGTGGGAGAGATTATCCGCAGTAGCTGCCGGCATGAACTGCTCGACGCTTGCTCGGGCATTGCAGTAGCAGTGATACAACTCAAGAATGAAGCGGCGTTTCCCTATCCAAGGACCCCTTTCCAGCTAATAGCGTCGGCTGATTTTCATGAACCTGCTAGCGTGGCAATGCAGGGAAGGGACTATACCTTATATTGAAAAGAATTCAAGCGCACAGGAACACGCACACAAGAGGAGGAACACACAGGACAGGCGCTACCTTCATCTGATTTATTCGCAGGTAAGAGAGCGAAAATATATACATAAAAAGAGACATGCGCAGTAAAGAAACAGATCGTCATATCACAATGCGTGCTCAAGGTATCTGTATTCTGCCTGCAAAAGATTAACTGACGTGCCACTCACACAGTCATGCCCCCTCTTCCTGATGTGAAAGGCTTCTAATAATTCACGTGCCGTCTGTTCACCACCTCTGCCGAGTATCTTTATCTCCTTCAGCCGCGGCTCGCACTCTCTTACCTTTCACCTGCGGTAGGGCTTACATAGGCCAGACTTGGCGGTGTATCAATGACCGGGCGTGGGAACATTTGCGGGCATTAAGGGGTGGAGGGACACATTTGGCAGACCATTGTGCGAACTGCAGAGCGTGCGAGCCGCGGCTGAAGGAGATAAAGATAATTGGCAGAGGTGGTGATAAGACGGCACGTGAATTATTAGAAACCTTTCACATCAGGAAGAGGGGGCATGACTGTGTGAGTGGCACGTCAGTTAATCTTTTGCAGGCAGAATACAGTACCTTGAGCACGCATTGTGATATGACGATATGTTTCTTTACTGCGCATGTCTCTTTCTATGTATATATTTTCGCTCTCTTACCTGCGAATAAATCAGATGAAGTTAGCGCCTGTCCTGTGTGTTCCTCCTCTTGTGTGCGTGTTCCTGTGCGCTTTAATTATTTTCAATATAAGCTATGCACCATCTAGCCCAAACAGAAGTTTTGTTAAAGGGACTATCCCTGACCATGGAGAGAGGGGACTATCCACTTTCATCTCCCACTACCTGCATTGTCACACTAGCAGGGTCACGAGAATCGGCCGACGCCATTGGCTGGAAGGGAGATCCTTTGACGGGGAAATGCCGCTTCATTCTTGAGTTGTATCGACGATTCCCTGATGAGCAGCTGATTTACAAGAGAGAGCCCTCACTTCCGGTTCAAAGAAAGGTGACGTGAAGACACCTCCTTAAATGTTTCGCCCCTACACGATGGGTACCAGCGCGCTTACTCGAGCGGCGGTCACTCTTCCTGGATGACTTCGTGTCTGCAAGGGTAATCATGATTTACAATTAATTTGCCCTTGCCATACGTTCTTTTTGTGCGCAACTGTCACGGCGCAGATAAAGTAAAGTCCCACACTGTGATTAAAGCTATTTCTGTATGAGCTCGCAGCAAGGAAGACGTTGTGAATGCAGGCAGAGTGTCAGATGAAACAAAGAGATCGAACAGGGTGAGCTCACGGGCTAGTTGATCATTCATAATAACTTCAACAGCGCATGCTACACAAGGACACAAGACGATGAGACACACACACGAGCCCTGAACTGCAACTTTATTTGAGAAAGGCGCCAACCACTACACGTGTGTGTAGCACTTGTGTAGCATGCGCTGTTGAAATTATTATTAGAGTTTATGAGCCGTGGAGGTTTCCGCGGAACGAGGGACGAGCAGATTCCGCGACTTCAGTTTTGTGTCTTCGTGTTACCGAAAGCCTTCGTAGTTAATAAAAATGCGCAAGCTAGCACAACAGTGTGTTTTCTTTACAAAGTAAACGGAATGAGCCTTTTAATGTGTGCCCCTATGAAACAAGCCAGACGCATCAAAACCCTTGAGCTTATAAATTCGTCTTGTGATTAGCTTTCTGCTTACGTTACAAGAAAATCTGTTACAGTGAACTAAATTTTTTGTCACGGAGGAGTGGTGTGTGGAAGTCCTGAGTGTGGGCAGAGCTTCACTGCAGAGTTTTTTCCGACCATAGACTCCAACGTTCTATGTTGCTATACGACATCAAGTTTTGCGCTCCTTTGTACAGGCTGAGTAAACGACATTTGATGAAAGCGTCCATGCGTTTGTGCATTGGAGCTTCAATTTAAAAACTGTTCAATATACTTCCTTTCTCTTGTTAATTGAAATTGTTCGCTTAATAGTTATGGGGGGGGGGGGGGAATGAACCTAGACGTGCGGCATCTGTTCCTTTGGCGAGGACAGGTGTGGGGAGGTTTCGGAACACGCTTGCTTTCTCCGTGCATAATTCGCGGTAGGAAGCATGAAAGCTTACTCAGGTAAGGAAGCGTTTGAAGGAAAGGAACTTTTCAGAGTTTTGCCTAAGCGAAGCTGGTTGTCGGACGTGCTGAACTGCCTAAAGGCGGGTCTAACTACTGGTGCTAACGCGTGTGATGTATATTGGACAAACGTAAGTGAGGAGATGAAGCGTCGGAGACTGCTGAGCTGGGCACAGTCCGTTGCCAGTGAAAATAGTTGTAAAAAAAAATCAATTTGTTCCGGAGGAATTAGGAGTGGAATACAATTAGCAGTGACGCCTGCACGTACTACTATTGGCAGAAGCAGGCATTTTTATTCAGAATCAGTGCCAGCGTCTTAATACATCACCTCTACGCGTAACTCTTGAGCACACTGAGCCATCAGCATGATCATGCCAATTTACAACTGCCTTTTTTGGTCCGTTTCGTTTGGTTACGAACGCGAAACATCATATCTCTGATTCCTTTTTCAATGTTCAGAACACCAACAACTTGATTAAACGGTTGCAAGCACAGAAATAAAATGACTTATTTTGATGCAGTACGATACATGTTCCTCGGGAATGTAGCTTAATAAATGCATGCTTACCGTCTCTCTCACGTTTGTGGAACGTAGACGGTAATCGCCGAAGATATATTAAGACCGAGTAGGAAGCATAAGCAACTTGCAAGGGTGGAAGAGCGGGCTAGTTGGTAGTTCATCTTGGGGGAAAAACATGCACTCCTAAGACACGGACGAAGAAAGACAAGACGATACAGCGCTGTATCGTTGAGCCAGGCACAGAGTATCTTTAATGTGTTGGATTCCGAAATACGTCCGTTAGCCTTTTTTTACCTTTTGGACAAGGTTGTTTTCTTTCTTCTGCTTTTAACGCCAGTTTTGGTTCTTTTATCGCCTTTAAAAAAATTTCCTATTTTTTATGGTCTTTTTGGCCTTTTAGCGCATTTTGTTCACTTGTTGTCATCTCCTAGTGTTCTTTTGTTTCTCTTGTACTGCCTGTTCGCGTCATCCTTTTAATCGCCCCTCCACTTGTCTTGTTTATCATGTCTAGTTTTCATTTTTTGTTGCCTCCAAGGGTCACCCTTGCCCTCATGTGTCTTTTCAATTTTAGTATGTTATCTTTCGGTCGCGTGCACACTCAGCAGCTGTTACCCATGTCTTCCCGCCCACTTTACAAACATATATATATATATATATATATATATATATATATATATATATATATATATATATATATATATATACGAGGTCTGTTAGAAAAGTATCCGACTTTATTTTTTTTTGCGAACATCTGATGGATATGAAACAAGCGCGCTTGCATCAGGTGACCTTGAACCTTCATGCGCATGCACGAATTTTTTCCCGCCTGCCGATAGCGTCAGTCGCTGGGACGCAGCATTTGAGTGAGGCAGTGCGCAGTGCTCTCATCGGTTTTTTATTGCAAGGAAAATGGCGGAGTGAAAGGAGCAGCGCTACTGCATCAAATTTTGCCATAAACTTGGCGAAAGCCAAGTGGGAACCATTCAAAATGTTCAGACGGCTTTCGGTGACGATGCTATGAGCAGCACAAAGATTAAGCAGTGTTACAATTGTTTTCAAGATGGCCGCACATCGGTGGAGAACGAGCCACGCTCCAATCGGCCATCAACATGCCAAAATGACCAGGTCATTGCCGAACTGAACGCTATGGTGATGCGGGACTGTCGCGTGACTATCCGAGAAATTGAGGAAGAGGTGGACATGAGCAATTTCTCCGCACATTCCATTATCACCGAAGATTTGGCCATGGAGAGAGTTGCGGCGAAATTCGTGCCGAAGCTGCTCACGGTGGAGCAAAATCAGCTTCGTGTTGAAGTCTCACAGGACATGCTGGATTCCGCAAACAGTGACCCCGACTTCATCAACATCATAATCACTGGTGACGAGTATTGGGTGTACAGGTACGACCCGGAAATCAGATCCCAGTCGTCACAGTGGAAACATTCCACGTCACCAAGACTTGCCCGCCAAGTGCGCAGCAATGTGAAAGTGATGCTGACTGCTTTCTTTGACACCCTCTGTGTGGCAGACCACGAGTATGCACTCCACAGGGTCAAACAATGACCAAAGAGTACTACAGGGATGTCCTCCGTTGCCTACGTGATGCTGTTCGGCGCAAGAACCCGGAGCTGAGGTCAACAGGAAATTGGCGCACCCATCGCGACAATGCTCCTGCACATTCCTCGCACTCGATTCAAATTTTTTGGCGAAAAACCAGACTCCTGTAGTTCAACAGACTCCTTACTGTCCTGATATGGCCCCTGCGACTTCTGGCTGGTTCCCAAAATTAAAAGGCCATTGAAAGGAGCGCGATTTCAGACAAGGAAGAATATTATGGCTGCAACGACAGCTGAGCTAAACTACATTCCGAAAGGGGCCTTTTCGGAATACTTCGCACAATGGCAGCACCACTGAGAGAAGTGTGTGGAGTCCCAAGTAGACTACTTTGAAGGTGACTAGGTTTGCAACATTCCAGTTATGCAAGTTTTTTTTCTACGGCCAAAGGTCGGATACTTTTCTAACAGACCTCGTATAGCTCCACAATAAAATAATCAGTTGAACAGCGCTTTACCGTCTTGTCTTTCTTCGTCCATGTCTTAGGAGTGCGGTGTGTTTTTCCCCAAGAAGCATAAGGAACTCCAAGATTTACGAACAAAATACCATGACTGCTAATGTTGGTGATACCAACGTGCTTACTTTTCCTGGACGTCTTTGTTTCTGAAAGGTACGAGTAGCTGAGAGTGAAGATTCACTTTTGCTCGCGTTCCAGGAACGTTAATTATATCGCCGACAAAAAGCGCGCATGAAGTTGGCAAGAAGCGCTTCGAAATGGCGCCTCACCATCTTTCTCCGACTTTTCTGTTCCAAGGTGTGCTGAAATGGAAGCGAAAACGAGAGATGAGGCGGAAAAACAAAGCTCAGGAAATGTGGACACTGTATGCGGTGCTTAACATTCAATTTCCACGGGAGTTTGGTATATTTGGTACACCTCATTGATTTTAGATGGCCGTAGGGAAATAGTTGGTTCGAGGGCAGGATACATTTCATAAGTCGGATTTTGCAGCGACGAGGAGGGGACGATCATGATAATCACCATGTCCATGGTATAATCTCTCGGGACTCTCTAGTTTTCTAGAAATTGCATGTCTAAAATATCCCCGTTGAGTTGCGCGGTGTTCGCCACTGGTGGCCGACAGAGCGTTAGTTGCGCATGTCCGCTAGAGCCGCTAGTCACTAAATTAGTTTTATCCAGTAACTCGATTGTCCACAACTGGCGACACACACGCTACAAAGGGAACAGTCAATAAATTATCATCACCCATGACCGCCCGTTCCAAAAGAAAGAGCCATATTATTATCGCCATCACCAGGAAAGGTGGGTATGGGAAGGAAGTTTGAAGCCATATTTGAAGCCATTTTTTTTTGCTTTGGTTCGCAATTTTTCAGCACATATTCAATGCCGGATTCGGCGAATGACATTGCTTGTTTCATGCTTGTTATGACATCACAAACCGCCACTACCAACGGTAGAAAGGCTGGAAAATGGATCAGGGAAATATGTTTGAAAAAATGGCGTTGTGACAGTATATTAATTGTGAACTCGCTTACAGGAGCTGGACCTCTTCCTCGATTGCCTGGACTCTGCAAGAGAGAATCAGAACGCGCTTTAAATAATTACCATTCGATCTCGTTCCAAACAGTCGCAATCTCTCTTTATTTAAACAAACAACTGAGAGCACATTTTTTAACTTCGACGAGTTCCACAGATTGCAGCTTCTTCGGATTTGAAAAAAATAAACAAAAACTGGAACCACTTTCTCACTGCCGCAGCCTATACGCCTGACTGTTCAGGTTTTCATCCGCCTTCTATAAGAATGCTTGTCACAGTACCAGCTAAACATGTTGCTTCAATATTTTAATTTGACGCGTGTTGCCATTCTTTTTTTCTTCTTATCCACGTCTTACTTCGTGTAGTTTTGAGGCGCCATCTTTGAGTTTTGTCCTTAGATGTTGCACATTTCGTTTTTTTTTTATTTTTTACTGCATAGTTTTCGTGAGGCCTCGACGTGACTTTTTTTTTTGTAGTTCCTATCGTAAGATTTTCCCCGACCCGAGTATCAGTTTCCTCTTTAATGGCACAAGTTCCTTTCCTGTATAGTTACTGTTTAGGCAGAGCACTGTGTACTGCGCAGTGCGTCCTTTATTGCCCTTTCACTGCAGTTTCCCCACTCTCCTCGGCAATGCTGCGGCGCTTGACGATATCTACATTACGTGCATAAATATTAATACCCTTCTCTGGGGACTGAAGAATTCTGCTCTCGTGGGATACGACGAAATGCGAAGGGTTAGGGGGTGGGGGTCTTATCACCAAGCTGTCTTTATCAGCGTTTCTGGCATATGTACCGGAAGGTGCTAAGGCACACGTGATAAGTCACGTGGTATTCCACCTCTGTTTGTATTCTATGTGTTTATATCATCGACGACGCACTCGTGAATGCCATATCGATTATTTAGTTCGTGGAAGCCGACGAAAGGCGCCGTTTTATTTTCAGTCACGCTATGGAAGGCACTCCACATAGGATGCGGATACTTGAAATTGAAATACACGCGAACGCCGGACGTGGGGCTAACAGGAAAGAAGCTGACTTCGTTAACGCTAGTCTAATTAATATCATCATCATCATCAGCCTGACTACACCCACTGCAGGGCAAAGGCCTCTCCCATGTCTCTCCAATTAACCCTGTCCTTTGCCAGTTGCCGCCACTGTATCCCCGCAAACTTCTTAATCTCATCCGCCCACCTTACTTTCTGCCGTCCCCTGCTACGTTTGCTTTCTCTTGGAATCCACTCCGTTACCCTTTATTTAGGACCAGCGGTTATCTTGCCTTCGCATTACATGCCCTGCCCAAGCCCATTTCTTCCTCTTGATTTCGACTAGGATATCGTTAACCCGCGTTTGTTCCCTCACCCACTCCGCCCTCTTCCGATCTCTTAGCGTTACACCTATCATTTTCCTTTCCATAGCTCGCTGCGTTGTTGTTAACTTAAGCTGAAGCCTCTTTGTTAGATTCCACGTTTCTGCCCCATACTAATATAGAACTAATATAGAACAATATAAAATGAAGTTGTGTTCGTTTCGGCGCAGCGAATAGGCCTGATATCGCCCTCCTTCCGCCGGTACTCTCTCAAAAGCGAAAAGAGGAGAAAAAGAAGATAAACGAAGGAAAGAAGAAAGAACGAACGGGAGGTCCCATGGACTGGAAAATTGTGCATAGTGCTAGTAAAGAAAATCAAGAGTGGACAGCGGAAGAAATGCAGCGCATCGAAAGGAACAGAATCGTCGAGATGACTAGCGGCGGCGGCAGGCGTGGCAGCCCTTGCAGAGCAGATAAGGCGAATTAGCAATCCAGCAGCAGTGGGTATAACCCAGGGCGCAGAACTTGACGTGATTTTAAGGGAATCCAAGACAAAGGTACTGCGTAGGTACAAACAAGGACTGGAAGGGTACGCAACAAGCGTAGATTCGTGTACGTGCGCTTGTTGTATACTCTTCTCGACTTTGTTTGCATATGCGCAGTACCATTTCTTGACCATGATTGACCTACTCGCTCAACGAAGCACTCTCTTGAATCCAAGTGCGAAAAAAAGTCAGAGGGGCACCTTGTTGACCTAAAGTGCAGTGAGGCGAAATCCTTAAGCGCGGTGTTGCTGCCTGTGTCACTGATGTGCGGTTAAGACGTTAAGCTTCGCCTCCAAGAGCGGAACGTGACAGCGTCTTGCAACGCTGCCAGGGAGTCCACAAAACGCTATTCCCCCCTTCGGCTCTACGCCTTGCTCGTCGGCGAATTGGTTTTTGAGAAAAGGAAATGTATCTGTATCGCATATCTCGGTGGACACCTGAACCTCGCCGTAAGGGAAGGGAGGAAGATGGGAGTGAGCGAAGACGCCCTATTCACTAGACGCGCATTTGTTCATTACAAACCATCGAGCTGGCATGGCGGAGTGGTTAGCGGGCTCGTCTCGCACTCTTAAGACCCTGGTTCGATTCCTCAACTCGACCAATTTCCAACTCGGTTTTATTTATTTATCTGGTCTGACAGAAAGCTTAATTAGTTTAATTAGTTAATTAAGCAATTAACTAAACGCAGTTCCACATACGTGGGGCATCACTATACTATCCCTTTAATTAGTTGCATGGTTACTAGCCAAACTACAATTGTCCCTGTTTAAAATTCGCGCTTTGGACGTCACGACCGTTTCGACCAATTGAAAAGCGTGACATTTCTGTCGACAACTGCTGCTTACAACGATGAGGCATTAAAGGCTTCCGCCTTGAAATGCAACGCGAGCGAAGGCAGAACCGCCGCCGCCAGCGGAGGCGAAGCTAGGGCTGCACAACGAGCGGTGAGAGATACGTTCTCAGGACTCGAAGGAAAATCCAGAGGTTCGATATTCAACCGACGTTCAGGCCATTGGCTCTCAGATGTCACGTGCCCACTGGTCACGTGCCCAACGGCAGAAGTCCCCTTGCGGCGTTGGCCTTCTTCTCTTCGCCCCTAGTTGTACCTCGAACGCGTCATGAAGTAACCAGAATCCGTATTCTACGTAATTATTTAATGAAAAACATCGAACAGATTGTTCTAGTAATAGTAACGTGTTCCAAGTAAGTTCCGCTTAAAATGCAACAGAGAAGCTGTAAAAGTGTCTCGAAGTAACAGCGCAAAAAAGGTTGGTTGGTTTATAGGGTTTAACGTCCCAAAGCGACTAAGGCTATGAGAGACGCCGTAGTGGAGGGCTCCGGAAATTTCGACCACCTGGGGTTCTTTAACATGCACTGACATCGCACAGTACACGGGCCTCTAGAATTTCTCCTCCAAAGAAATTCAACCGCCGCGGCTGGGATCGAACCCACGTCTCTCGGGACAGCAGCCGAGCGACGTGGGTTCGATCCCAGCCCCGGCGGTTGAATTTCTTTGGAGGAGAAATTCTAGAGGCCCGTGTACTGTGCGATGTCAGTGCATGTTAAAGAACCCCAGGTGGTCGAAATTTCCGGAGCCCTCCACTACGGCGTCTCTCATAGCCTTAGTCGCTTTGGGACGTTAAACCCTATAAACCAACCAACCTTTTTTGCGCTGTTACTTCGAGACACTTTTACAGCTTCTCTGTTGCATTTTAAGCGGAACTTACTTGGAACACGTTACTATTACTAGAACAATCTGTTCGATGTTTTTCATTAAATAATTACGTAGAATACGGATTCCGGTTACTTCATGACGCGTTCGAGGTACAACTAGGGGCGAAGAGAAGAAAACATAGGACACATAAAATAAGAAGACACCACGAGCGCTGGGGTGGTGTCTTCTTATTCTATGTGTCCTGTCTATGTTTTTTGCGCTGTTACTTCGAGATGGATCACCAAGAAGCCCAAGCTGCTCTTCTGTAAAAGTGTGTTCCACACACTGTAAAAGTGTGTTCCACACACTGTAAAAGTGTGGAACACACTTAAAGGTGCACTGAAGGGGAATCTGAACTTGTCTTTTTGCCGCGGGAACTCGATCTGCACGTTCCTAGCATTCTTAGAAACTGCGACTTATTGCCCTGTGTGGCTGATTTTCCTAATTAAATCGAATTAACGTCCGGCTCCCACCTTTATTTTTGAATTCTCCCTCGTACGGTGGGCGGAGTCGACCAACGCGTGGAGTGCCTTGCAGCCAGCTCCGTGGAGGCTTTGCTTTCGCTTTATTTTGGTTTTTAGGTTTCCGTGAATAAATAGTTTCATTAGCAGATAATATAGCCACAAAATAAGCCCGCAGAAATAAAAATACGCGCGGACTATTTGCTTCTACGGACTACTACGTATTACTCCGCCGATGGACGAGCGGCAAGCCGCCGCGGGACTGGCTGAAAGGCACTCCACGCGTTGGTCGACTCCGCCCACCGTACGAGGGAGAATTAAAAAAAAAAAAAGGCGGGAGCCGGACGTTAATTCGATTTAATTAGGAAAATCAGCCACACAGGGCAATAAATCGAAGTTTCTAAGAATGCTCGGAACGTGCGGATTGAGTTCCCGCGGCAAAAAGACGAGTTCAGATTCCTCTTCAGTGCACCTTGAAGCTGTAACAGTGTGGAACACACTTTTACAGCTTCAAGCGGAAACAAGGCCTCGGTAGATACAATAAGGGAAACAGAGGTTTTAACTGGGTATTATGTGGAACCTCGAAGGTTTATGTGGAAGTGAGATTAAGGAGTGTTCTTTTAGCTGGTTGCGCCTCAAGACCCACCGCAGCATCGGTGCACGCTCGAGCGACCGCAGGCTTGGAGTATCTATGGGCGGATGTGCGGCTCCAAAATAGCTTAATTTCCGCATGTTTCACCGCATCTGGAATGGTCCCAAGAACGGTATGCAAACAGGACGGCGATACTCACTGGAAAGGTCAGGCTCAGATGTTTTTGAAGCCCTGCGTTTCGATTCAGATGTCTTGGATGCTGGAAAGATGATCAGTGAAAATCAACCTCTGAAAATCAGCCTCGTGTCATTCCTTCGCGGAACGATTACCACCACCACGTTTTCTTGCCGAGTTTGCGGTAGCCCTCGGAGAAAATCGCAGTTGGCTTTAGGCACATAAACCCGAGAGTACCTCATTCTCGTAACAAAGAAAACGATTCGTGGAACCCGCTGAAGTTCCCAGGTAAGTCGCCCGTGTCCCGCTGGACAACTCTTTCCTGAAGGTCATTTAAAGGGCGACTGCGGCACTATTTGAGAATTCTGCTATATTCAAGGATTCAAATCTATATAAGCTGTAGGTAAAGCATGTGAAGTGTTTCTGCGTTCGCATTTAAAATAGTTTATTAATCGACGATTAAACTTTAGGCTTCTCTTTAAAGCACCAGAAGAGTGCGGAGAAGCTTGGTTTGACGTCACGGAAGGTGAGATTTCAAAGTACTTCTGCTATCAACGACAACCTGCCGTGCCTCATTGGATGCTGCCAAACAGCTCTAGGCGGGCTTTGTCTTTGTTGAAGATTTTTTTGTTGCCTTCAAAGCAAGCATTTATGTGCTGGAAATGGTTTGGTTTGGTTTATGGGGTTTAACGTCCCAAAGCGACTCAAGCTATGGGAGACGCCGTAGTGGAGGGCTCCGGAAATTTCGACCACCTGGTTGATGTGTTGGAAATGTACCGGCACTGTCGTTGATATCATCATGCGCTCCACACTTGTCGATGTGCGCTGCGGAGAAGCTTGAATGGCGTCGCGATTTTAATCGGCTATTACGTCACCATATACTAAGCACGTCGATTTCTAAACCCTATGCAGTTGCCTTTTAAAGTGCAGTGCACTGACGAGGTGACATTTGTGTGCGGTACCATAGCTGTGGTGCTCTTCTGTCTGAAGGTAGCGCCCCTGTTTTTGTGTTGTGCTCAGCTATTTCCTTCTTTGGTTCCGTTGAGCGCACATCGCCGACCTTGCTCTAAGCGTTTTCCCGTGATGATGTGTGCCATCTTGTCTACCTTTTACCTGTTCGATGCCCCCCTAATTCATCACTCGGTTAATGCATTCATTTTGTTGGTCCCTTCAGGTCCGAATCAAAGGGGTTTTATACTACCTTAATTTTGCACTTTGGCATGCATTGTAGAGACAACACTCACTCGACAGATCAGGTTCCGATGCTTTGCGCTCCGGTTCCGTCGCCTCGGTAGCTGAAAAAGGGTTCACAAAGCGATGTATAAAAATTTACATGCAGAAAACCAAAGTAATGTTAAACAGTCTAGCAAAGGAACAGCAGTTCGCATTTGGTAGCGAGGTTCTGGAAGTATTAAGAGAATGCCTACTTAGGGCAGGTAGTGACCGCTGATCCGGATCATGAGAGCGAAATAACTAGAAGAATAAGAATGGAGTGGAGCGCATTTGGCAGGTTCTCTCAGGTCATGAATGTCAGTTTACGAATATCCCTCAAGATGAAAGTATACAACAACTGAATCTTACCGGTACTCACAGAAGCGTGGAGGCTAACAAAGAGGGTTCAGCTTAAGTTAAGGACAACGCAGCGAGCTATGGGAAGAAAAATTATAGGTGTAACTTTAAGAGGTCGGAAGCGGGCGGAGTGGGTGAGGGAACAAACACGGGTTAATGAAATTCTAGTCAAAATCAAGAGGAAGAAATGGATTCGAGCAGAGCATGTAATGCGAAGGCAAGATAACCGCTGGTCCTTAAGGGTAACGGAGTGGATTCCAAGAGAAGGCAAGCGTAGCAGGGGGTGGCAGAAAGTCAAGTGGGCGGATGAGATTAAGAAGTTTGCGGGGATGCGGTGGCTGCGACTTGCAAAGGACAGGGTTAATTGGAGAGACATGGGAGAGGCCTTTGCCCTGCAGTGGGCCTAGTCGGGCTGACGATGATGATGATGAGAAGGTGTATTGCAGCAAACACGAGCTAAACGTGCCGCTGAAACTGAGGAGCAACGACAAGCTAGACTTGCGAAGCAGCCAGAGCTTTCGCGCTGTATAGAAACTAGGTTGGGAAGAGTTATACCTCACCAAATTTTTGTTCACTGTTATCCAATGGTGCATTTGCCACAATTTGTTTTCCTCGTTATTTTTATTTAGGTTTTTATTTTTGCCCGCCCCTTTATATTGTGCAATGGAAATCTTTTTTTGATTTTAAATAAAGCGGACGCAATGAAAAAAAGAAAGTTGTATCGGGGGAGTTGTCTTACGCTGTGCTTCGGCTAGCTCCTTTGGAGCAGAGACGTCCTTTGGTTCTAGAAAAGAGGAAAAAAAAATAGATTTGGTTACTGCAGTACATGTTCGGAGGGCGGAGGCATGGCCTACACATGGTGAATCGCGTGTCCAACGCCAAGCTGCATAAGCTGAATGATGGGCTCCCAGTTGTGCGTACTTTTTTTTTTTGTGTGTGGAAAGCGTAAAACCTCTCGGCGTCTCTCGGGTCAGCCACAGAAGCATCGGGACTGAAAACCGGTAGCCAGCCTCGGTCCTGTTCGGCGTGTTTGCGTCATACCAGGCTCTCAGGCACGTTATTCGCGGTTTAGCGTGTTTGAAGGCACGTCTATCGACCATGCAGCGAGGTACAGTACTAAAGAGAACACATAAGCGCGTGCTTTTTGAGACAAGCAGACGTGCTTTGAACAGGCCTAATCGTGGTACTGTCTGCGCATGCGCGCGTTCTTCCAAACACCTTCTGCTCGCTTTATTCGAAACGTGGATCTTTGGCTCGCGCGTCTCCTTCTGTTACACCTGGTGCACTTGAAATGAAGCGTGAAACGAACCCTAAAGATAAGTTCTTTGAGGTGAGCAGTACTTACCTTCGGCCATGACTTGTTACTTTAATTCACGACGGTGATGAACGCGGTAAGGAGCTGAAAAAGAGTTCTGAATTTGTGACTGATTAAAGCAGACCCAGCATGTATGGGAGACTTATTAAAAATCTGGGTGCGAAAATTTTCTCCCTTTGGTGAAAGATCTACATAAGCCGTGTTATATTGCGCTAAAACTACGACGCATTAGAGAAGAACACAAGCACAGGTTGCGCTCGTCCTGTGCTTGTGTTCTTCTCTGATGTGTCGTAGTTTTAGCGCAATATAACATGGCTTATGTAGACAATCACCAACTAGCCCGACAACAGCTCTTGTTAAAGCATATTGGTGAAAGACTTTCTCCCCCGTAGGCCCCACTTAGCAAAGAGCTAATGAATAACTTAGACTCAAGTTTGATTTTTTATGTTATGTTAATTAATACGGCTACTACGTACTGACAATACACTCCATGTTGGTGATTCAATACCACGAACAAGAATAGCCTCTATTTGCCTTTCTCTCTTTTGGTAAAATACTGCATATCTCTGAAGGCTTAATTAATTCATCTGATGGCATCTGGCATTATCTCTACTGTTCAACAAACAACTGATCTCAGATGAATGATAAAGCGAAACATTTGCATGCGTGAAGCATTTACTGCGCAGCCAGCTACGGAAGGAAAATGTTAGGTGTGACGTTGGGAGACAGGAAGTGGGAGCGCTGGGAAGAAGGTGAGGTAACAAACGCTGGTGAATGACATCATAGTCGAAATCAAGAGGAATAAATGAGTGTGGGCAGGGCATGTAATGCGAAGGCAAGATAACCGATGGTCTTTAAAGGGAAACTGCATAGGTTTTAGAAATCAAGAGCTTAAGAGGGTCGAACGTGTCAGACTTTCAGGTAAAGCTTGCGAAGTCTTTTTGGGCTATCACTTGAAATAGCGAAGCAATCGCCGATTAAAATCTGGACGCCCCTCAAGCTTCTCCGCAGCGCACAACGCCAAGAGGGGGGCGCATGACGACGTCATCGAAGGTATCGGTACATTTCCAACGCATAAACGCTTGCTTTGAAGGAAAAAACCAAGGACACCGAAGGCAAACCCTGCCGAGAGTTGTTTGGGAGCGTCTAACGAGTCAGGGCAGGGTGTGGCTGACGACAGCACTAATTTGAAATCATGCCTTCCGTGACGTCCCGCTGAATTTCTCTGCATCCTCCGGCGCATTGAGGAGAAGCGTAAAATTAAATCGTTGATTACGTCACTATTTTAAATGCTAGTGCAAAAACACTTAGAATGCTTTACTTACAGGCTATATCGATTTGAATCCTTGAATATCGCGAAATTCTCTAAAAAGTGCTGCAGTTGCCCTTTAAGAGTAACGGACTGGATTCCAAGAGAAGGCAAGCCTAGCAGGGGGCTGCAAAAAGTTAGTTGGGCGGATGTGATTAAGAAGTCTGCGGAGAGAGGGTGGCCGCAGCTGCAAAGGACAGGGTTTAATTGGAGAGATGTGGGAGAGGCCATTGCCCCGCAGTGGGCGTAGTCAGGCTGCTGCTGCTGATGATGATGATGATGATGACATATAAAGTAGTAAAGAAACCCAAACGTGCACGAAAGCCCTGGATGACTAATAAATTACTAAAAATGATAAAGGTTAAAACAAGGATGTATCACAATTTTCTTGAGAGTCGTGACCCTGAAGTTCTAGAAGATTTTAGAAAATACCGGAACTTGTTAAATAAGTGTTTGAAGCGTGCAAAACGCGACTATTATGCACATCTCTTTGACGGAATTACGGATTCTAGACAAGCATGGAAGAAACTCAGTTCAATTCTGCCTTCCAGGCATCAGACAAGAACTTTGGAACTAAAAATCGATGGCCAACAGTACGAGGGAAAAGCACTAGCAGAAAAATTCAATGATTATTTTCTCTCATTAGTTGAAAGTCCTTACAACACCGACGCCCAGCGATATCTATCTGCCCCATTAGAACATTCCGTTTTTTTGAATCCTACTGACGAGAGTGAAGTCCTGAATTTATTCCATGCTTTGAAGAGAAGCAAATGCGAGGATATAGATGGAATAAAAATGCAGCCGGTTAGCTTTGTCATTGACCTTATTGCCCCATACCTAACCCATATTTACAACCTAGTTTTGTATACCGATGTATTTCCAGAGCAACTAAAGACTGCTAAAGTGACAGTAGTGTACAAAAGTGGAGAAAAAGATAACTTAGGAAATTATAGGCCAATATCAATATTACCAATATTTTCAAAACCACTCGAGAAAATCATCTTTATAAGACTCACTGGTTTATTTGATGCTAACTCTGTTATTACATCATCGCAATATGGCTTCCGGACAGGTAGATCTACTGAGACAGCTATACTTCACCAAAAAGAATTAATTTTAGATAATATTGAAAGGAAGCTACTAACACTAGGACTATTTGTGGATTTCTCCAAGGCTTTTGACAGAATCAATCATAATATCCTACTAGACAAACTGTCTTGCTATGGTGTTCGTGGTATTTCTTTTAATTTGGTTCAAAGTTACTTGACAAATCGACATCAAGCAATATGTATAGGAAATGAAATGTCCTCATTACAAAAAAATAAGCATGGCGTACCTCAGGGGAGTATTCTCGGCCCACTGTTTTTCAATGCTTACATCAATGACCTTGTATCTCTAGATAGCACCATAAATTATGTTATATACGCCGACGACACCAGTACATTTTTTACAGGAAGCAATCCAAATGACCTTGTCAAATCCGCCAACCTATTCTTGGACAAACTATGTAAATGGTCAAGCGCTAATAGCCTAAAAATAAACTGTTCCAAAACAAAAGCAGTTCTCTTTCAAGCTAAACAAACAAATGTTCGCATTAATCCACTGAAGTTCGATAGCACTGAAATAGAATTTTCTTCATCAGCAAAATCCCTGGGTGTCGTTTTTGATGAAAACATGCTATGGGATTTTCACACCGAAAACATACAAACTAAACTGTGCAAAGCATTAGGTATATTGAGAAAAGTACATTTTTTACCTGTCCCCCAAAAACTAATGCTCTATAACACGCTTTTTGCACCTCATCTCTTATATTGTCATCTTGTTTGGGGTACTGGCACCAAGAAATCACTAAATAGATTGGTTACATTACAAAAAAATGCAGTTAGAGCCATTTCAAACTCTCCATATAATGCCCACACTTCCGACCTATTCCTTAAATACAAGATTACTAAAATTTCCACGCTTTATGAGCGCCAGTTGCTGGCATCTTTGAAATCTGAAATCCATAAAAATATAACAACATTACGAGCCGTTGCAAACTTGCAGATTAACATATCTCGCTCCACCCGCCACCATGAACACTGGCACGTTCCGCGATCACGTACTAACTACGGTCTCCAGATGCTTCGAAACAGGCTGCCAGGCACACTAAACAAATATAAGCTAACGGAAGAGCAGCTGCGGGTTCTAACCAAGAAAAAATTATTCGACATTATTAACTAATCTATACTGTAAGATTTGATTGTATTTTTTAACTAATGCACTCATTCACTGTTTTTGCACTTATCTTGTTCGTATATTTTTTTCCATTTGTTCCTTGTTATTCTCCCCATCATATATATTTTATGTCCTTCTGAACTGTCGTGCTTGCTGCCATGTTGTTTGGGGAGACGGGGCCAGTCAAGCTGCCCTTGACGCAGCTTTTATCCCGTCACCCCCGCCACACCTCGTACATGCCCTGTACTTGTTGTGGGAAATAAACTGAAACTGAAACTGAAAACTGAAACTGAAACATAGTTCGAGTTGCCAGTGAGATGCTTCAGCATTTAGCTAATATCTTATTTGCACGTGTCTTCGAACTCATTCATTCGTCTTCACGTTCCCACAGTGGACGTTGCAGTACGAGACTCTAGGAATTTTGCGATATAACTGTTTATGGCATAGAAAGGGCGCGTACGATGTTGAACAAGGAAGGCAGCAGTCTTAATGTGCTTTGTAAGAAAACTTACTAGCGTCCTCTACCGCGACGCGTGGAAAAGAGGACCGGAAGGAGCTGAGTGGCAGTGGGGGCGTACTTGAGAAGGCTGAGCCTCATGTATCCGAAATGTTGCGCCAAGGACCAAATGGCCCGTCGCTTGATGTATTGTACTTGGTGCCTTCTTAACTGCGTTCTTAAGGAAGAAAAAGCATTGAGGTTGCCTGAAATGGTGTCTAAAGTGAGTGTCTAAGGCTCTTGCGATTTTTCGTGTGAAAACTCCGGTTAGAACCGGTTCCGTTGCCCTTATCTGGTATGCATCATTCATCACCTTCTAGAATGCTCGAGCACTTTCCATTGGATTATCACATGGGATTATCCTAATACGATCGTTAATTTACCTTAATCCACTCATTAATCTCCACTAATCCACCTTATACCATTTTCCGTCAGTCAGGGATCAGTGAGGAAATTTCGCTACAGAGAAGCTGGACATTTTTTTGTGACACAACATAGATTCTATCCCATTCAAAAAGTTTGGCTGGTCGCCCGGAAGTCTCACGGTTATTAGCCAAGCAGACCCCAGGAGCTGTTTCCGGTTTGTCACATTTCTCCACACTAGTGACTTGTGTTCGCCCCAGCAATACCGTCGGCTTGGTCATAGCCGCTGCACTGCCGCGGTTGAGAAAATATTCCTCTTGCCGCGGCTGTGAGGCAGACCGGCAAAATTAAAACAGAAAAAAAGATGACAATCTGTTTGTCGGTAGTGGAGGGATAACAACATTTGAAGCCGTCTACGGGCGTGGTGCGCGTCAAGCCGGGTACGAGAGCCTCGATCCCAGTGACGCTGCGCTTCAGCGATGGGTGCTCAATCACTCGCGGTGCATATGCTCGGTCTCATAGTTCGCTCACTTACAAGCAAATCGAAGTGGCAGATTACGGAAGTGTTTACTGAAAGCCGGAATGTGCAGGCACAGAACGAAAGCAAATCTCAGCTGGTGTACCTCCTTTGCCAAAACTAACCGAGCAACAGGTTTTTGCTTCTCAACCATATAACGAAGCCTTTACGGCACCCATAAAGACCGAAATGTGTCAAAACGTGAGGGCACGGGCTAACCTTACTTTACAAAGAATCGGTGCTCAAGGGCTGCCATAAGTGCTTCGCTACCCTTCTAAAAAACAAACCACCTCTGCTCGGTTACTTTTGGCAATGACGTCGCGTTTCCTCACTGAGCGAACAACGGCAATCTTCACCGCGCTGCCTCGTTGCGTCGCCCTTTATTTCTTAAGAAAAGAACTGTAGCGCAACCAAGACGTACACAAGAGTCCTGTGTGGTCCTCTCTTGTGTACGTCTTGGTGGCGCTACAGTTCTTTTCTTACAACATGAACCATCTAGCCCAACAAAAAGTTCTTCTAAAGCCCCTTATTTCGTGCACATGGAGTTCACTGCAGATTGTGTCTGTGTGCTGTATGTCTCCCTGGGTGTGCGTGATCGTGAATGTGGCAATAAGACTGTCTGTGTGTTGTATGTCTCCCTGGGTGTGCGTGATCGTGAATGTGGCAATAAGACTGTATTTTGTGCGATGGTGGTAAAAAAAGTTATACTTTTTTCTTCCCATCGGTGTCTGCAAGCACTGAAAGCCTGCCCAACAATCTGGGACAAAAATTTTGAAAATTGAAAAATTGCAAAACACTGCTATGGAAACATTGAAGGTAATGGTACATTCTTCTGATATACAGCAAACTCTTTTAAAGTGTTTCCATCGATCGCATCAAACAGTTCAGACTCCCCACAGAAAACCAAAGGGGGTCGTTTTTGACGATAGCAAAAGCGTTAATAGAGAATAAAAAATGCGAGACTGCCCTCGGGTGATCTGCGGATAGAGTGAAATATTACATAACATGAAAAAATTGCGTTCATAAATGATTTACTGCTCAAAAATGCTTTTGGCCAGAATTGAAGGGATGTTCACAGAGAAGGCAACGTCCGGATGTTCTGGTAAAAAGGAGTTGGCTATATTGCCGGCAGCCGGCGAAGATAGGCTGAGAAGCAGAATGCCGACAGTGTCAACTTGGCGGCTCGTTCTAGTCACTTCATGTGCACAGCCCCCCCCCCCCCCCCCCCCCCCCCCCCATCGCCTCTGAAAGGATTTTTTTGTTTTTATGTATGGAAAGCGAAAACAGGACTAATCAATATTTCTTTCCCCTGGGAGTGCGTCGCCTGTAGGCAGAGATTGTTTGGGTTAGGTTTGATTGCCGGCTGCCAACAGCTTCTTGCACATGGCATTCCGCCGGCAAAACAGCTGGAAAATGAGAATTCGGGCAGTGTCATTTCATTAGCTGTGTGCCGTGACCGCACACAGCTATTCCGCAGTGGGTACGCGCCATTATCTTCTTGAAGACCACAACAACAATCAGGCAGGAGGGGCAAACTGCAGGCAAAATATCCTGCGTGCTATTTGGTCGGCTGCAGGCACAGTAGTCTCGTCCTTTGAAAAACAGAGCGCATTCACCAGCTTACAGGGGAAGAAGCACAACACTGGTACAAGCATCCCTTCGGTCAAGGACCATCGGAAGCCTATAGCCAATTCATCTAAGTCAAACACACTGCTTGTCTATGTCGCAAGGAAAGAGCGACAACGGGACAGAAACACCAGTTTCAAAAAGAACCATGGCTAGGCTAACTCACCGGGACAGATGGGACGGATCGCTGAGCTGAGAAGTAGGCTGGCCGGCAGGCGCAGGCTAGGTGAATTTAGTCAACGAACAACGCTTGCGAGCGGCTGTTCTGAGTCACGCGCCAGGCTGGCGCTTCGCTGATCAACTGCGCAATTTCGAAACGCGCCAAGCGCAATCTTCTTTTTCTCGATCTCTGCAGACATGGCACGCGACCACGCGAGGGATTGGCCAGGGAAAATCGCATAGGCGATTGCATGGAAAAGAGAGGCATGAGGCCGAAATGTAGAATGTGAAATGAACGGAAGCTAGAAAAGGATAATTGAAGAAAAATAAAAATAAAACAATTGTCAAGAACGAAGAAGTCAATAAAGAGATAAAAATAAGACTTTTGAGGCTGCGGAAGAAATTTGAATAGAGTTTACAAGGGAACTTTCCAGTTGCAGTAATGTAGTCGCGAAGGTATCCGCAAACCCTACTACGGAGAACGAAGGGTGATACAATCTCATTCAAATTTTTTACTTCTCTTTTTTCACTTCATCGTGGCCGCATGCCTCACTCACTGCACTCAGTGAGCCTAAATGGCGGATGCTAGGAACCGAATAGAATCGAAGAGTACTGTATCATAGAAGCGGACAGAGTGGGTGAGAGAACAAACGCGGGTTAATGACATCCTAGTCGAAATCAAGAGGAGGAAGTGGGCTTGGGCAGGGCATGTAATACGAAGGCAAGATAACCGCTGGACCTTAAGGGTAACGGAGTGGATTCCAAGAGAAGGCAAGCGTAGCAGGGGCCGACAGGAAGTTAGGTGGGCGGGGGAGATCATGAAGTTTGCGGGAATACGGTGGCCGCAAATGGCAAGGGACAGGGTTATTTGGAGAGACATGGGAGAGGCCTTTGCCCTGTAGTGCGCGTAGTCAGGCTGATAATGATGGTAGTCGCTGTAAAAGGCGTTTGTTACAATGACGAGAAACACAAGCCTCCGGGCAGTGATGAATGAGAAAAAGTTCAGTGACCATCGTTTATTAATAACACGAAGTTTTGACACGCCGATACATGGGTTGGCCTTGCGCACGTCGTCACAGTCATGTACACACAGCATGCGAAAACCTAGAGGTCCCCGTGACACTTCGTTGCTAATGTCTTCCATAGCTTCCACAAATCGATGGCAGCAGTGTTTTCACGTATCTGAGCGATGCCATAAACGCGGTGCGGATATCACAGGGCAAATGAAGATTTGCCCGCACGTACTTCCGACTAAAAGCAAGAACATAGCTGCAGTTCTGCGCGATATGAGCGGTGCTCACACGATATCAGTTCACACACCGCAAGCATTTCAGCCTGGCACATTGCAGCAGTCCAAGAGTTCAGTTTCGTCGACTTGGTTTTTTAGGCAGATGAGAAAAGGCAGGCAGCAGGGACACTTCGATAACAATTCAGTGAGAACGGGATAACAAAAACTAGTAGCATGCTGGTACAATAGACAGATCGCCTTTCCCAGTGTTTTGTGTTTTCTTGCTCTAAATTCGACAACCTTTCAGGTCCTTGCGAAGATGCCAGAACTCATCGAATCCTTTGGACGCTTTCACAAGTCGCGTTTCCTGTCGGAATATGTGATGCCTCGTCTGACGTTTCAGGTCCGTGCTGAACTTTAGAAATTTTAAACAAATGTGGCCACTTTATAATATAAGCCGCACTCATATCAAACTGCGGATTTATGACACGTGCGGCCTAGCTTACCTAATTCGTAAGACAGAATGACAATTCCGCTGAACAAATTCACGCATTTATGAAAACACGTTGAAGTCATCCAGAGTTCGAGGCCAAAAATAGCGCGGCGAAGAGGACAGCAATTTCATCAGAGCAGGCAGTTATGAAGCCTTTGCAAAATCACAGAAGAAAATAATTGTGAGCGGCTTACATATCGCTGATAGTTATTACATTTGCTGACTTACTCTTCAGTAGTGCTACCAAATAAACTTCGTTATCGTGGTGGAATGCTTCGCCCGAAAGTATTCTGAAGATTCCAGCCGAGTAAAATTATATTTGCACGCTTGTCAACAGGGCGTTGAGACGGGAGCGGTCAACATGATGGCGTAAAATTGCAGCATGCGGCAGAACAAATAAATAAAGCATAGTATTGCGATGCAGGATAACAGAAATACAATAAAAAATGTGTACCCGACGTTAACCTCTAATAGTGTGCGCGGCACATCTAAAAGCATGGGACTGCCATTCTGGCGAAGAAGGGAATGAGAGGAGGTGGGGGGGGGGGGGTTACGACCTTTGTCTTTGTTCTAGTTCCTTCTCCTTTTCTTTTTGGCATCAGTACGAGCTGCATTGCTATTGTTCTGTGTTTCGCAGATGAACTCTTTTGGATGTTTATGTTCTGTTCATCGAATTCCTTGTAAGCCCCATTGCTCTTGTTCTGTTCATCGAATTCCTTGTAAGCCCCACTGCTCATGTACTAATTATGTTCGGAACCTGGCAGTGAATAATAAGAAAATGAATAGGGCTGCGGCAAAGGCAGAGTCCTCATCAGTTCCCCAAGCATTCCCGTATGGACTCCATACGGTCGCTGTCCTGGCACTCGAAGACCTCGAAGAAGCGCGGCACGTTGGAGACGCCCAGCAGACAGGCGGCGTGCAGCGTGACCTCGTCCTGCTCGCCGGGGACGTCGCGCGCCTTGCAGAGCGGAAGACAGGCGCGCTTGAAGAAGAGGGCGCTCGTGGCGCGAACCCGTGGGGGCGAGGCAACCACGGAGGGCGGGTCCAGCCGGGACTTCTCCGAATAGCTCAGCTCGAAGGCGTCCGGCGCCAGAAAGGCCACGTCGAACTGGGAGTCCAGCAACTGCCCGTGGAACGCGGGGGACAGGCTAGTGTAGCACTTCTGTATCTGCTTGTACCTGGACCATAAGAGAGAAAACTGTCAACCCTCGATAGATTCTTGCGCTGATCCCTATCGTCCACTCCATTATATACTCCCCACATTGACACACATTCTAATCTTGCACTCCATGGATGTCATTCGCTTCCTTCAAAATCCCACTCCCTGGAAGAATCCACGACGTCCACCCCTGAAGTTGCCTGTGCCCCCTCCCATGCCACGGTTTCAGTTATGGGGGTTACCTGGCAATGCTACGATCGCAGGCAGTGAGCTGGCCAACTAGCCTCTCAGCGGTGCTGTCATCTGGTCACCTTCAGTTTCCTGGTCACACCCTCCAACCTGTGACGAGGCTCTGCTCTACAAACGCATAAACACGCATAATACACACAACAGACAATTCTGTAGCTTATTTCGGACGCTGTCTAAACTCACTCTAAACTCAGCATCACCAAGGCTAACATTTTTGGGAAGCTCCGCATCAACCAAACCTAGCTCTTGCTCCATCCGCCCCTTACATTATGAGCTAATCTAATCCTAATTCTAACACAATCCTGTGAACCCTGGGAATACGCTAGTACGGGTACCCGGATCAGGACGAATTCTGCCTCAACTGCCAAGTTTCTAAGACAGCTGATAGCTTTTCTTTCTAGCTGCGCGGCTGCTTTCAGGCTTGCGCTAAAAATTAATTACCATGATTAGGCTTTATATTGTGACGAAGACGAAGCTGGCAGTGGCGCGGGACGGAGCGCCCGCGCTAGGCCAGCGGCCATTAAATCATCTCATAGCCATGGTTCACCACGTCTCATTCTTCGGCTGGCCGCCGCGTAACATTTGGTGTGAGGTGCTGGGGTCCCTTCATCGCCATCCTGGTCACGGAGCTTCGGCGTCCTGGGCCTGCCGTGGACGTCGGCCGTGAGTACCTGGTCAGCGCCGCACGGCCGTGCCCCAGCCCGCCCGACCTGAACCGACCTCGAAGCTCACCCCAGCCCCGTCCCCCGCCCGGACCACACTACACGACGACCCAAGACCCGACGGACCCAAGACCCGACGGACCCAAGACCCGACGGACCCAAGACCCGACGGACCCAAGACCCGACGGACACAAGACCCGACGGACCCAAGACCCGACGGACCCAAGACCCGACGGACCCAAGACCCCACTGACCCAAACGTGAAGACACCGTCCCCCTGCCTCTGCCGTTCGGTGCGTCCAGAGACCTCGGCCGTCAGCTCCTGGCATCCTACGGCCCGGATGCTTCGTGGACCGGGACTCATTCTCTCATCTTTCTCATCGTGGCGGCCAGCACTGCACCATCTTCTACACATGTTCGATCCTTCACTCAAGACCATCGCCATTTCGCCGTCTGTTCGTCACCGATCGGGACGATCGCTCGGAGGCCCCGGGTAGTGTGACGAAGACGAAGCTGGCAGTGGCGCGGGACGGAGCGCCCGCGCTAGGCCAGCGGCCATTAAATCATCTCATAGCCATGGTTCACCACGTCTCATTCTTCGGCTGGCCGCCGCGTAACAATATGAAGGCAAACAAAACGTCAGTGATTTGATGTATTGACTAGCATATGAAATCTGCACCACCTCATGGGATTACCTTATACACATCAATCAATCAATCAATCAATCAATCAATCAATCAATCAATCAATCAATCAATCAATCAATCAATCAATCAATCAATCAATCAATCAATCAATCAATCAATCAATCAATCAATCAATCAAATCACCGCATACATGTCCAGAGAAAAACGGTGACTGAGGAAAAAGGTCCTTAACTGCGGCTTGACTGAGTTCCAGTCACCCATCAGCTGTGACGTACGATACATTTAGGCAAGAATACAAAAAGTAGCCTGATTAATCGTGATACGCTAATTTGGAGCACTATCTTCCTCAGAGCTGAGTAGCCCCCCTAACTCCTCTCATCCATTCCAACCTGGAGTACCTTGTTGGCGTCACACTGTCTGGACGACCAGCGCTGCTTAGTACTCGAAGCACATGACGTGTAGTTCGAGTACAGTGATTTTCTCGTACCTTCTCTCAATGACAGAAGCGGGTAATAGGAGGCTCACGCAGCTGTTAGCGTTACACTAAGGAAAGATTATGCACTGAGGAACGCAAGCTCGCTGTGAGCTTGGTTCCTTGGGGCGACCGCTACATGAGGGGCTTTCTTTGGGCTTTACGGCGTCCGGAAGCGCCGCTTGTAGTGACTGAAAACTCCATTTTCGCCTCTTGGCCACTAATGCACGCGCCTAGGCTTTTGTACGTTGGTCCTTTCTTGAGTACGCCATCTATGCTTATGAGATGCAGGTATACATCTGAAGTTTTATAATGGATACCTTTTGTGGTGCATGTTGAATGTGCCATGCATGTTGCAAATTTTCAAATACCTAGACAACGTCTCCTTGCTCCACGGATAACCGCTGGTGTCAGCACTGTCGTTGAACTGAGCCGCAGCGGTGACTCCGAGAATATGATGCGCCATCGCGATTCCAAGAACGGCTAGGTTGATGTATTTCTCCACCAGACCTGGATAGAACAGAGGGGGTACGCCGAAAGCGTGCGGTACAATCAGTGTCGTCGTCTCGCCTTCAACGACCAGGGACGTGCCCTGGAGCAAGTCCTGGTGGCGAGTCCAGTCGGCGTCGAGTGTGTGCTCGCAAGAGACGCCATCGTCGTTCCTGGTCTGCAGGACCACCTTGTTCCTGATGAAGTCCGTGGTCGTCAGGACCAGGCTGGCATTCCGCTGGAAGCAGAGCTCCCACTGGTCGCCCAAGGTGGTTCCGGACGGAAACAATGCCATCCCGACCGCGTCCAGCTTGTTCGCCAAGGCCATCCTCTCTTCGCGCGTCATCCAGTCTCTAGAAAGGACCTGCTCCTTGGCTCCCTTCTGCATGGAGCCAAAGTAGCCGTCTATTTCCCGCTGCGACTCTTCGGACACTGAAAGCAGCCGTGTGAGCAGAGGAAGCCAGGCGCTCCCGAAAACCGTGGCCGTCTCCTTGAGGCATAGCGCCCAGAGGCCACCTTCCGGCTCTGAAAGTTCGTCGTCGTACCTCACGACGTGCGCCAAGAGTAGAGCCATCAAGTACAGAGGCCTCGCTGCCGAAGTCGTCTCGACGAGGACGAGCGTCAGGTCTTTGCAGACGGCGCCAAACTGACGCGCTTCTATAGAAGCGCTGTCTGGCGAGGCTCGGAGCTGCGCCAAGACGTCGACCCACGTCTGCCCGGACAAGCTTCCGCAGGGGAGTTCTTCGAACTTTCCTTGTCTAGGTGGCTCTGTCGGAATGTCTTGCGATCTCTCGCTGTCCAGGATGGTAACCTGCTCAAGCACGCTGCCGGTCACGTTTCCGCGTGCTACAGCAACCAATACGCTCCGGAGGAACTGCTTCAGGGTGTCTGTGTTAGCGTGGTCTGCGCCAGTGCGCTGCTCGAAAGAGGGCTGCCTGTCCACGACGTAGTGGGTCTCGTTCCTTGTTGTCCAGGAAGCGATCTTGAAGAGCGAATGGAAGCGGTAGACGAAGGAAAGGCGAAGAATGTCTGCGAAGAACGCCTCTGGAGCAGTCTCTTTCATCCAGGTTTGCGTGGATATGCCCAGTTCCTGGAAGAATGCCGAACACTTTTTAGCATAAGCTCTCCGCCAGGTAGCCAGCGGGAAACAATTTGTCTGAGGCTTCTTCCATAGTCGCTAATTTCCACCCTCCTCATCATCATCATGTTTATGTAAACTGGAGCGCAAAGACAATCCGCGATAATTGCCAACTTGCTCCGCAAATTCGTAATCGCCTTGCCGGAGCCCCGAACAATCTCGAATTCGTTTCTCCTCCCTCGTTTCTCTTCCCTTGGCATCCACCCTGTCGCTCGAACAGGTCTGTATGTCTGCTGCTCATTATCTGTTCTGCCCAAGCATTTTTCTTCTTTATGAAGGCAGCTAGGATGCCGTTCCCTCCGGTTTCACTTTTTGTTTTGTTTTTTTAATCTAAGGCGCTCTTTTGAGCTAAAATTCTCTAGATCACTTATCACTCCGTCGTCACCAGTTCAAACCCGCGAGATTTTGTCTGTTTCTGGAATCCGCCCTTGTCTACTAAATTTCTGGACTGGCCGACATTTCGTTGGCGCAAGGCTTCACACCCCAGTACAGGACCACCACAAGGATAGGTATATCGCCTTCAGCGACAGGACATTTATGTGAAAGTGTCTTGTCGCTGCGCTAAACGCATTGCCATGATCAGTGCACAGTGCGCATCAGTCTGGTGTGGAGCACTCGGACGGTGTGCTAAAAATAAAGGCAAAATTAGGATCCCATTATAGTATAGACAATACCCAAGAACGAAGCGGCTAATGTCACTCAAGATCGACCTATTGTCACAACGTCGCTCTTCACCGCGTTAAACCTACCGCAACCGCTAACAGGCTACGTTTGCAGGTTCAGTGCTTTTAACCACGATATCAAGACACTATGTATAGATGCCATTGGGTGAAGACGGTACCTTGAAAAAATTTCCCGCTTCATTCATGTGTTGTGTGTGATTATAGCAGATTGGAGGTAGTAGTAGTAGAAAATTTTTATTGAGATCTTTTAAGAGATTCGCGGATTCGAAGCCTCCGTCGTCTTTCGTGGCGCCGGCGACTTGAGGCTTCTCTTCAGCAAGGTTGGGCCCCTAGTCCTGGGCTCCACTGAGTCGCGCTGCATCAGTAGCGTGCCGCACTAAGGCCCTTTGGGCCGCGAGCTCGCTGCTGGTGAGCCGGCTCTCCCATTGCTCCGCACTCGGGAATTCGTGTTGGTGGAATGCTTTATTTCGTTCGCACTCCCATGTGATGTGGTATAGTGTGGGTGTGTCGCCGCACCAGGAGCAGTTTGCTCTGTATTGTGTTGGTGACGTTATAGATGTACAAGTTGGGGAAGGAGTTTGTTTGTAGCCTACGCCAGCCGACTGCTTCCTCCCTCGTGAGGGCTTTGTGTGGTGGTGGGTACTTGAATCTAGTCCCCCTGTATAGTTGTAATGTCTCTGTGTATCCCCCCTCGCATGCTAGTAGCTGAAGCTCCAGAACATCTGACATGCCTGCTCGGTATGTAAGCCCTCGAGCTAGGCTGTCTGCTTTTTCGTTCCCCGCTACGCCTGCGTGGCCTGGGACCCAGATTATGTGTTGTATGGGTGTCTTCTCAGCAGAGGCTGCTGCCCCACTGATTATCCTGAGGGCCATGCCGCTAATTCTGCCCTTCGTATAGTTTTTACACGTGTCTTTCGAGTCTGTTAAGATGTTTAGGGATCGGCCTTTCCTATAGCCTTCTGCTACCGCCAGCGCGACGGCAATTTCCTCGGCCTCCGTTATGCCCACGACCTCCACTGAGGCGCATGTGGCCATGTCTCCTGTGCTATTAACTACCACCGTAGCGGCTAAGCGCTTCCCTGCATGTACGTACATGGAGGCGTCCGTATAGACTGTGTTCTCTGATCGGCCTAGCCTCCTTTCTATCTGCTCGGTCCTTGCTTTTCGTCTGTCCTCGTGTAGGTTAGGATCCATGTTTTTAGGCAGGGGTCCTACATTAAAGGTCTTTCTAAGGTCGTCCGGTACGTCCGCGTATCTGTCTACCAGTCCGCACGTGTTCCGACCCAACCTTCTCAGGAGCGCCCTTCCCGTAGAGGAGCCTCTGAGTCTGATGAGTTGTGCCCCCAATTGAGCCTCGGCAAGCTCATCGAAGGTATTGCTGATTCCGAGTTGGAGTAGCTTCTCGTTTGATGCGTTTCTGGGCAGGTGTAGAGCAATCTTGTATGCCTTCCTGAGAATACAGTCGGCTTGCTCTCGCTTCGCCTTTGTTGTTGCGTGGTAGGGCAAGGAGTACATAACTTTGCTAACGATTAGGCTGTTGACGAGTTTGAGGGTATCTTCTTCTTTCATCCCGTACCTTCTCTGAGAGACTCTACTGATCATTCTGCCAACCTGCTCCGCGGCTCTTCTCAACAGGCTGATGGTATGGCTGCATTTTCGGCTGCTCTGCAGCCACATGCCTAGGATTCGTACCATGTTCTGTTCTTGGATCAGTTGCCCCTCTAGAACTACTTCCAGCGAGGCTTTGGTAGGATTTCTTCCGATCCTGATGATTTCCGACTTCTCCGTCGAACATCTGAGGCCTCTCTCCCTGACGTAGGTCTCTACGCAGGTCGCAGCTTCTTGTAGTCTGTCTTGCTTCTCCCCTAACGATCCTTGGGTGACCCACACCGTGATGTCGTCGGCATATATCGCGTTTTGGATGCCCGGGATTTCCTTGAGTCGTCTTGCTAGCCCGATCATCGCCATATTGAACAGGACGGGCGATATCACGGAGCTTTGGGGTGTTCTTTTGCAAGGCGTGGTGAAGACGTCGCTTCTCAGCTCGCCTAGTCCCACGGTCGCTGTTCTGTCGCTCAGGAAGGCCCTGATGTAGTCGTGGGTTCTTCCCCCGCAGTTGGTGTTGTTGATGCCTTCCATGATGGCGGCGTGGCTCACGTTGTCGAAGGCTCCCTTTATGTCGAGGGCCATGACAACGTTTTCGCCACTTCTCGGCATTTTCTCGAGTACTTCCTCCTTGAGTTGGAGTAGTACGTCCTGCGTAGACAGGTGGGCTCTGAACCCGTACATGCTGTCTGGGTACAGTTGGTTCTTCTCTAGGTGCGACTGGATCCTTTTTGTGATTACTTTCTCGTACATCTTGCCCAGGCACGACTTGAGGGAGATCGGCCTGAGGTTCTCGACCTGGAGTTTCTTGCCTGGCTTCGGGATCATTACCACTACCGCGTGTTTCCACTCGGCCGGCACTGTTCCTTCTTGCCAGAGCTTGTTGAAGTAGGCTGTGAGCTGATCTATGGCTCCATCTCTGAGGTTTCTTATGAGCGAGTTCTTGATTCTGTCCGCTCCCGCTGCTGTGTTTTTTGTTGCCGACCTGATCGCCTCGACGACTTCCTCTCTCGTTATGGGCCGATCCATGGTTGGATTCTCTTCGCCCTGGTACTCTTCTTGGTAGCTTTCGACCTGGTCTCTGCCGTAGCATTTGACCCGGACTTCCTCGAGTAGCTGTTCGTCCGTGCCCGTGTACTGGTGCACCAGCCTCTGAATCGATTTGCCGCTTTCTGATTTGTTCTTGCTCGGGTCCATGAGGGACTTGAGGATCTGCCACGTCCTGGCCGTGCTGAGGGTGCCGTTCAGCGCGTTGCTGAATTGCTGCCATCCTTGCCTAGCCAGCTGCGTTGCATACTCCTCCGCTTGTTTAGTTATTTCGGCTATTTTAATCTTTAGCTTCCTATTGAACTTCTGTCTTTTCCAATGCTTGGTGAGCCCGCGTCTCGCCTCCCATAGCTTGAGGAGCCGCTTGTCCACCTCCGGAGTTTGTTCGGTTCTATCCACCTCTTTAGTATAGAGTTCTTGGATCTGTCTGAGTTGCTGGCTCCACTCCTCCGCAGTTACAATGTCGCCCTTGATCTGCTTGCAGTGTGCTCTGAAGGCGTCCCAGTCCGTTAGGCGGACCTTGCCTATTTTCCGCTTGATATTGTTTGCGGTTGTGCTGATCCTTATTATGTGGTGGTCGCTTCCAAGGTTCTCGAGCAGGTTCTCCCATTCTGCTTGTCTGGCGCCCCTTACGAAGGCTAAGTCAGGGCACGTGTCTGGACTGACGCTGTTCCCCTTTCTAGTTGGGTGGTGTTCGTCGGTTAGCAATTCGCACTCTGCCTGTTCTGCTGCAGCGCAAATGCCACGTCCCTTCTTGTCGTCTTTATTGTAGCCCCACCTCGGGCTCTTGGCGTTGAAATCACCTGCTATTACTAGGGTGTTGTTCCCCGCTAACTTTTTCGCCTCCGTAAAGAGCCTAATAAAGTCCCCATCTTTCTGTCTGGGCGGGCTGTATAGGTTTATAATATAAGTGCTTTTAGATCGTGCTTTCTTTTTGGGGATTATCTCCGTGATCACGTGTTCGATCCGGGTGTCCTCTATTTCGTTATGTGCTATGGCTACTACTTGTTTGCTAATGAGAGTTGCCGTACGGCCATTTTCCTGACACGTGTAGCCCCTAAGCGTAGGGGTGCAGTTTGTTTCCTGTAGCATAATTACGTCTGGTGGGGTTCCTCTGGCAGAGATGAATTGCTGCAGGAGGCCTTGTTTTTGCCTGTACCCCCTGCAGTTCCACTGCCACATCTCTAATTGTTGGAGGCGTTCTGCCATGATGGGTTACCATTGTTTGCGTTGGGGGTTTCTGTGCCGAACCTGCGTTCGTTAAGTAGTCTGTCTCTAGCATCATTGGTTATTCTGTGTGTTTTGGCTCTTGATGTGCGTCCTGACATTCTGTTCTAACAGGGCAAACTTTTGTTGTCCCTGCTGCATTTCGCTTTTTAACTGCTGCATCTGCTCTTGCATCTGCCTCTGCATGTTCATCATGAAGGTTTTAAGCTCATCGTTGGAGGTCCCTCCCTCGTGGTGTTGTTGCCCCGTCTCCATCGCCCTAGGCGGTGGGGTCTGAGTCCTAGGCGGTGCATAGCCTGTCCTCGATTCACGTAGTTCTCTGATAACCTCGCTTAGCTGCTTCCTAAGCTGCTCAAGTTCACGTTTAAGTGTCTTATTTTCCTCCGCTAGCTGTTTCTCGCGTGCGGTTTGTGTGTTGTTTGTGTTCGAGTGCGGAGCAAAGAGTGATTTGGGAGGGCCGTCTCCCCAGCTCACCTTAACGCCGCCGCTCTTCTTCTTTTGCTGTTGCTGCCCTTGCGTCTGCTTCTGCTTGTGCCTACCTTGTTTGTAGATCCGCGAAGATTTACTTCCAATAGAACTTTGTCTTTATTATAATGAGAGCACAAACAGACGATTGAAGATGAAAGACACGGCGCTGTTCCACCATCGTTTCTTTAACTGTTACTTGTCTGTTTGCGTTGTTGTCTCTAAAATGCAGAACCAACTAGATCGACTGTCCAGTATTGTAATTCAGCCCCGGGCAGATGTGGTCTGACCTCGTTTTGTTGGCTTCATAGGGCACCTTTAGAGCGCTCTACATATGGCGGACGCGCACTGTACTGCAGCGTTTACCTTGAACAGCGAAGCCGCTACTGCTTCGAGGTCGGGCGGAGGTCCGTAGAAGTCCAGGCAGGAGCGGTAAAGGAGCGAGGCTGCTCGTTCGGCCACACCGCCCTGGCGCTCTCGCACGAGCGCCGCGTGGCGGGCCTCGCTGAAGTTGTGCGCGACGTCCGCCATGAAGGAGCGCGGCGGCGGGGACATCCGCTGCCAGCGGCCGCAAACGTGTCGGTAGAAGTCGTCGCACGGGTTCACGCTGGGGTCCACCACGCTCTCCAAGTATGCCGCCACCTGGCGAAGGCGCGTGGAACGAGATCCAGCATCCCTATACCTCAGTCTCACAAAGTTTCGTGAAGTTCGCCATGATGTCGGTGTACTGACCCTTGAGCGAAAGCTACCCCTCAATATGATAAAACGAAACCATGAAAGATTATGATGACAGGAGAAACACTTGAGTAGAACATGCTGTTGGTCCAGTTGGTTTGACACTGGTTTCAAATTCAAATTCAAATTCAAATTTTATTTTGCCACCATGGTACAGATGATGGCGGGGACCCGTAAAAGCTGCCGTTTGACAGCTTGACAAGGCCACGGGCGCCCCCTTTGACAGCAATGCAGGGGTTTGGTTGTTTTCACACACACGCAAAAAAAAAAGAAAATACAGGAAATACAGATAACAAAGGGAAAAAATACATATAGCAGAGCTCTTATCAGGTTACAGTAGTCAGCATAAAATCAACAGCATTGTTGATGGTTGACGGTTTCGCAGTAGCATGAGGAGAGAAGGCGACAAGGACGGCAACCACTGATGTGGTTCGGTGATTTCGAAGACAAAGTTCACAGCTGCTCCTTATCCATGCCCTGAGGTAAGTGATAAGAGCCCTGACAAATTTTGACCGCAAGAGGTTCTTAACCTGAACTGATATCGTAATGGACTAGAGCTTTCAGTATTTCCTGTACATTAAAATGCAGCCAACCGGCGAACAGCAGCTATGCCCACTAAGTTACACTGAGGCTGAAGAAGGAACGGTGCCATGCATTCGCGATTGTGTAAAGCCCCTCGGTTGTGAAGCTACCAGCGCCATCAGCTGGCTGATGCAAAAAGCGGCCGCGCGATGGAGCTGCCTGTACTGCGACTGTGGAGGCACCTGGCGGCACGCGTTGCTGACACAGGCGAGGTCGATCATGTCATCGGTGTGCAGGAGCTTGATGACCACCAGTGTGAGGATGATAGAGCACACTGCCGACGCGGCCACGATCAGCAGCACCGACTGACGCCGGAACACGAGGGCAGCATCTACGTATTACGCGGTGTAGAAAGATTCTGTAGCTGCGCAATTTCGGAACTGACAGCGCTGGCAGGCAAAGCTAAAAAAAGCAGCACCAACAGAACCATTCGCAGCCAAAGCAGTGCAGTTCTGGTTGACGTACCGTCTGACCTATAGTGTTGTTGTCCGCCAGAGCTTCTTCGTCCTGCAGAGTAAGTGAGGGGGGGATAAAGGTCAAGGCTTTTATCGCAGATACTGCAGGCGCATACATCCACCTAACTTTGGTAGACGTCCCTCACGGGACTTCTGTTAGGAAAGATTACTTTCTTTCGGAGCATCGCTTGCTTCTAGGGGCCCTGCAACGCCCTTTGTTTACTGCTCGGTCTAGCTGCATCCGAGACTACTCCCTTCCTTCATCGCTGCTAGCGCGTCGGGATCTGCAGACGCAGGGTGGCGAAACGGCATACGTTGGTTAGCACTACCGAAATATGCAGGGGAAAAAGAAATAGCCTAAGGACGCAGCATATGCGTTCGTCTCACTCCTGCTTCCCTCGTCTTATGCGGTGTATATTCTTAAGCTATAGCGACAAGCCACGAGTGGCAGCAAACAATAAGCAGCCACTCAGGCATAACCATGAACCCTTTTGTTTAACTTTTTTTTTTCGTGACATGCTCGAAGTGAGTGTTTTCGAATTCTTGCGGGCAAGAAAAACAAGCAGTGGTTATTTAATGGCCACTCATTCTTGAGCCCGGCGCTTCTGACCGTTTGTCAAACCTTTAGGCCCTCAAGGGTTGGGACTTGAAGACAATGGACTCCAGGTAGGAAATACAGCTAGGTTGAATTCCAGGCTTGTTGGTAGTTTATAGCGGACAAAAGAGCGCAGAAAACACACGTACGAAGAGATCCATGCGGCATGAAAACATTTGTAATGTCAGCACTGTTCTCGTGTTTATTTTTTGTCCTTGTCCCTTCTGCACTGTTTAATCGACGAGAAGAACAGGCAGTTCGAGCATACGCGGACACCACTATGCATGGCGACATATTGAGACAACAGGCAAGGTGGCCACACAGGACTAGCAGTACCGCTTTAAGGACAGCAACCAGAGCACGCTGAGGCACACGCAAATACATACGAAGCGAAAAGTGACCTTCTTGGGCATCGTTGTGCTACGCGTGAGCATTGTTCAATTTCGCTCCGTCGACATCGTAGCGAAAGTTAATGGCTCAGTAACTGCGCGGACCTTCAACCATTGGTATAAGAATGGTTGAACGCAGTCTAGCGGGAGTGACTTTTGAAGCTTCAAGACCTTGCCCAACATTAGACACTGAGGACGCAGACAGGCGAACAAGAACCAGAATCGAAACACTTGAGCGCAACTAGCAGCCAACATCACCAGACATTGAAGAATGACTACAACATGAGTATTTGCCTTTCTCTACAGTAAGCCCCTTGAAACGATTATTCGTACCTTCAATTGACACCTGGCGATGAAAGACGTGAAAGAGGTGGTAGTTTTGCCGAAGAGCTCGTTTATTTTCATTCCGCACTTGCCAGTGGCGCTCGTACGTTTTGCGTTTCATTGTTCCTGTGTCGTCTGTGCATTTTGCTGCACAACATCTTCGAGCATAAGATATCTTGGCGAAGACGCAATGCCAGACATTTAGCTGCTGCACGTAGTCGCTGCTGTGTATAACCTCCTCCGTACGCACATACTTACGTTCTGGGGAAATCAATTCCACTGTTTTTCCTGCAGTGTAAAATAAGGATATGAATGTATCGAGCCCCTGCTCTTGTCATTGAATTAAAAAAAAAATGGCCTGGTTTAGCTTATGGTTAAGCCTAGGATGCGAAGCATACCGCCGGCGGAAGCTGCGCGTCCGCAAGCGAGCGCACGAGTTGAGCCCTAGCTTTCACAGCTGTTGTGACGTCAGCGCCCCTAGCGGAAGGAGCGGGAGTTAGGCCGCCGGTGGAGGCTGCGCGTCCGCAAGCGAGCGCACGAGTTGAGCCCCAGCTTTCACAGCTGTTGTGACGTCATATCACGTGGTGCGCCGATGTAGGTCAAGTGGTAGCTACAAGGTCGCGGGCGACGGAGCAAGGAAGAGCTCGGTTGTGCGGCTAGTATGCTTCGCATAAAATAAGCATGTGGTCCCCAGTGCACTGCTTCCTGAGTGAGTGTTCCTTAGCTCTTGCCGGACGCAGCATAGTTGACAACGAAAAGGTTCCAACGGTTGAACCTTTTTACATAACACTTGCGAAAATATAATCTTTATTCTGTTTACTTAGTGGCTTTCTGGCCGGCATGAAGATGTGATGTGGTTCTGGCTGTGTTTGTTTTATTTCATTACATGAATTCCATGTGAAGTTATCTTTTGCGAATAACGAAGATTAGCCAAAACAAGGTCAGAAAAAGAGAGGCACAGGAGTAGACATCTATGACGTATACGGGGTTTCCTGCTCCGTATCGGCGTTTGCAACAATCGAGTTTTAATATATAGCTACCTACTTATGCTGGAAGATTGTACCAAACTGAATGCGGGTATCAGTAAAATAAAGCAGAAACAAACTTCTGAACCTTTTTCTACTTGTTTCAAAATAGCAGCTTGAGCTGGTTTGTGACAAAGAGCGAAATAGGGTGCGCAATTAGAGGCGCAGTTAAAAGGCGTAGCCTAAATAGTGAAATAGCCACGCATCTCGTAAACAGGGGTCATTTTAAGTTTTTCTCGTTTGTTTGGGACATTTCTGAAAACACTACGAAATTCACCAAGCGCATCATTGACTCACCTCCCATGGAAAGCAGTGCCACAACTGGAAAATGAGAAAAAATATATGCATTGAAGTACAATTTTAAAACTGCTGACTTTGGCTAGAGAGCTGCAGTGAAAATGCAAAATATAGGAATTTGAGTTTGAGTTTCTCTCTTCTACCAGAGCCAAAATTTTACATCGTAGAACGTCTATCCAACAGAATGAGAGATAATCAAGATACAACCGATCCTGTTTATGACGAAACGTTTTATAAGGAAGTAATGGATATAACGAAGAAATGACGACTCCCCTTGGGAGCTCGGTCAACACGGGCTGTAACGAAGCTACGGCTGTAACGAAGTAATTACCGGACACCTTCAACTTCGTTACAACGAGGTTAAACTGCATTGCAGCGAATGTGTGTAAAATTTCGGGGAACTTGAGAAACTGCGAAGGAACGTGTATAATTTTAGAAAACTCTGCCATGTGATTTCGCGTCAGAGAAAATCCTATCCTTTAAGCAGAGAATAAGAGAGAGAAGGTAAATGCAGTTAATTAACTGAGCCGCGCACTGCAACAGCACAGGAGTGCAGACTTACGAGCAGGCTCGTACTGTCCCGGCGAGACGACACCCACGCTGGACTGGGTACGCTCTTCTGCGGAAAGGAAGATGAAGATAAAACATAGAATTAGAGATAGGTTAATGGGCGCAATCTTATCGCTAGCAGCGTCTCCCGCAAAGCTATCACGAGTGTAATTTAGTTAAATCCCCCTATTCAGCTTACTTTTTGCAATCCGTCACCCAAAATTTCAGAATAATGGGCTGTTCTGTGAATGTTCTCAGTGTGAAAGGTTTATGTTTTAAGGAGGAAATAACGTCCCAAAGCGGCTTAGGCTATCAGGGACGCCGTAGTGAAGAGCTCCGGAAATTTCGACCACCCGGGGTTCTTTAACGTGCACTGACACCGCACAGTACACCGACCTTTACAATTTCGCCTCCATCGAAATTCGACCGCCGCCGCCGGGATCAAACCCGCGTCTTTTAGTTCAGCAGCCGAGCGTACTGTGAAAGGCGCGAGAGACAAAAAACACGACACAAGACACCACTAGCGGTAGTGTGTCGTCGGTATTGCGTTGACCCCCACGTGCTTATCACGCGGAGAACATGCACAAACTCACCCAGCAGAAGAGCGCTAGTGTGCACTATCTTGTTTCCCCCGGGCCGTTCATTTCAGATCTCCTAGATCATACCATTTGGGAAGCATTAAAAGCGTCTATACTCCATTTCATGAGTTCCTTGCCGCAGTATGGAAGTTAAGAATAACATCTTGTTGGGCGAGTTGGTGCGTACTGTTGTAGGTAGGAATTGCGCACAAAAGACACACACAGGAAAAAACACGAGAGAGACTGAAAGAGCGCCAACTATCAACTGGTGTTTATTCGATTCAGTGCCGCTTTATAGGCAGTGTGCACACGTGCCTACAAAGAGGGGAAGGAGGGGGTAAGGAGGCAAATCAACCCTGCTCGACAATCCATCAATAACGCTCCAAAAAATTCTTTTCCCCGTTGTACAATGAAACAGAGGTGTCACTCACACAGTTATCACCTCTTGCCTTGATGTGATATGCCTCTAGAAGTTCACGGGAAACTTTGTCCTTGCTCCTGCCCAGAATTCTGATACTTTTTAGCAGTGGCTCACAACCGTTGCATGCAATGCAATGAGCAGGCAAATTTGCTCCTTCTCTGTTCCTAATTGAACGCTGAAGATCCCCTGCGCGTTCATTCACGCAGCGTCCTGTCTGGCCCACATACACGCGACCACACTTGAGCGGAATCAGATATACAACGCCCGTGGCGCATTTGACAAATTGTGCCGCATGCTTTATCTCGCATGCTCTTCGTCAAGCGCCTTTCGCGCTGATCCTTGGGCACAACCCGACGAGCTTGCGTGGCGCCGAAAACACCACAGGGACGCCATGCCTATTTGCCACTTTTTTTACGTTGTGGGCCACCTTGTGTATATACGGGACGACCGTAGTCTTTCTTCGTGGCAAACGCTCCTCGTTGGCGCGGTTTCCTTTTTTTACCTTCCGAAGAAGGTTCTCGGCCACAGCTGAGATGACCTCGCAGGGGAAGCCGGCTGAAAGCAGCCTTTTAAGTTAGAGATGGAAGTTAGAGATCTCCTCAGCCAATCGAAAGTGCGTTAAACGCGTTCCTCCGTGCCTCGTAGTCTGCTTGTCTACTCGCGGCATAGGTATACATGGTTTCAAAAGACTATAAATAAACGCTGTCTGCTTATCGCATACTGAAGGAACATTAGGTAGCTCTAGAATAGCGCATATATGCTGACGTACAATAATGAACATTCTGCGGCACGTTACGCTGTTTGCCACATATGCAAACGGAAACGCAATAATGACTTAGGCCTAGTGGCGCTATCTGGTTTTAGAATGGAGACCCTTTGTCAGGGGCTCTAGAGCAGCGGGCTTGGGAAGCGGGACAGCAGATTTCTCCAGTGGGGCAGCGCACCCATTAATCTCCAACTGCTTCAACTGCTCGCACGCAAATAGGATGTCTGACAAACGAATCAATTTTAGGACGTTATTGATGTGAAGAACTATGCTGAGCTAGTTGGCCATGGAGTGCATATTGCAACTGCGCAAAACGACGCAGGACGAAGAGAGGAAAGCACAGGACAAGACACGGAACTTCAACTAAAGTTTACTACAGGAAAACCACATTTATACAGGAACCGTAATCACACCTGGTAAACAGCCGAAACCATCAAATAACACAGGCACGTGGGCGCGTGTGGCACAAGTTAGCGTCCAGATAGTTTAACTCTTCCTTAGATAAAGATACTGAAGTGGAGCTGATGCACCGGTCATTTTCTTTTTTTATGCAGTAGGCTTCGAAGATTTCCCTGATAAGCTGGGTCGTCAATTTTTTTGTGACAATTGTGTCGCGGAACCTGGGGGTGCAATTACTACAATGGCGACAATGTTTTGCCAGTTCCCCGCCCCCCGCCAATGATTCAACAGCCCCCCGCCAATGATTAAACATTGTCACCATTGTAGTAATTGCACACCCAGGTTTCGCGATACAATTGTCATAAAAAAATTGACGACCCTGCTTAGCAGGGAAATCTTCGAAGCCTACTGCATAAAAAAAGAAAATGACCGGTGCATCAGCTCCACTTCAGTATCTTTATCTAAGAAAGAGTTAAACTATCTAGATGCTAACCTGTGTCACACGCGCCCACGTGCCTGTGTTATTTGATGTTTTCGGCTGTTTATCAGGTGTGATTACAGTTCCTGTATAAATGTGGTTTTCCTGTAGTAAACTTTAGTTGAAGTTCCGCGTCTTGTTCTGTGCTTTTCTCTCTTCGTCCTGCGTCGTTCTGCGCGGTTGCAATATGCACTCCATTGTCAACAACCAACTAGCCCGCCTTCACTTGTTACTAGTTAGCCAGTCGTAACGCGTTTAATTTTAGTCAACTAAATCAACCATGCCGTCGTTGGTTAACGGCCCCTGTTCATGAGCATGATTAGTAGAATTTTAACACACTATGCGCAAACTTTTTGTTTTAAAATGGTCATCCCTCCTCGCGTGTGAACCTTTTTAAAGCTGCCCATTTCAATTAAGCTTTATATGCATTAACAAATACATTTTTGTACTGTATAATATAAAAAATGTAATAAAAGGCTAGATAGAATTGCATAAAAGGTTTAAATAAAACCTGCAATAAAATGAATAACTAAACAAACTGGAATTCTTGCACGCAACCCCCCCCCCCCCCCCCCTCCCCACTCGAGAAAAAAATCTGGAGTCCCTAATTGACATTCTCTTTTAGGCCGGGCAGCGGCACAATTACCGCTCGAAATTAAAAAAAAAATGAAGTAGGCTTATGTTTCATAGGTTTCGCTTTATGTGAGGTGAGACAAAACGAAAGCCTGATGCCCCATTTATTGCCACTGAACGTACTGAAAAACCCAGAAACAACGACGAATTATCTCCGAAGCGAGGAATACTGCTTCGAACCGCGTCGCCAGTTTAGAAACGTAACTTTTGGCGCACGCAAAAGGCACACGCTCTAAACTCGGGAAATTCTGCACGTACCGCGTGTCTACTTTAAAGCTGAATTGTAAATAACGTTCGGCGCATGCGCACTTTAAAGCGCGATGACCACATGCCCATATGCTTATTTATACTGGCACTACATTCCGCAGCGTTGAACGTCGCTTCTGCACTCATCGCAGCTTTGGTTGTGCTGTAGGAACTACTAAGGTAAAGTATAATCTCAGAGGCCACTTAGCGGAGTTTTATTGATGGCAGCGCCATCTGGAAGAGGCCAATAAGAGAAGCCGTCATTTTTCGCTGTTATCTTTTCACGAGAATTCCTTTTTTCGCTTGTTTACCTCTCAGCCTGTATAGATTTGTTACTGCATTTGTTTAATTTTCTGGCATGCGTCTATGCGTTCAGAAATCTCGGAAGTTTTGTACACACTTTACGTTATTGACCAAAACCGCGAATTTTGGCCGAATAGACCGCCGTTTTTGAATACTTGGACATGTATTAAAAATGTATTTAATATATAAGTAAATGACATGAACAGCGCCCCCCCCCCCCTCCCCCCCCATCCAATTGCTACCACCCTGCCGACGTGATTGCACACACAAACACATATAATATAAAACCTGTCAGGAATTTTTTATACGTCGTCTACATTCGGAGGTGGCCTTGGCCTTTAGAGTATGAAGACAAAATGGATTCATAAATAAATTTGCCAGAAAGATTCCGGTGAGTCTTTTCCGGGGAAAGAAAGCACCGACTGGTACGTTGACAGTGTCCAGGAATCGTATACAATGCGGCCCCTCAATAATCATCCGAGGCCGTGGTAGAGAAAAGTTTGTGTGTGCAATCACACACTGTGCGAAACACACACGTTAGATGTGGTCGGAGCTATCCGTTTAACAGCAGTGAAAGCAGGCTGTTCGTTAGCATTTCTATGTCTAGTAGTCAGCCGAAAGCATAGATATATATATATTTTTTGCAGTGTGTATGTTATTGCACATGCAATTGCTGTGCAACGCGAGATGGACTTGAGTCTAAGCGATAAAGGTTACACTGAGTCCGACTGTATATGTCACCTGGGTCTCCGCGGAGGTGTTAGGTCATGACGCTGAGGGCCGGGGGCCATTAGGCTGAAGACCTAAGCCTCTACTGGCCGGACCACATCACACATACTTCCGGTGTCTAAAAAACCGCGAAAAGCACTCGACGGCGAGTAGACGGCAGGTTGGAAAAGCTTCCTAGTGTCTTGGAGGAGCCCCGGGTAGCTACTGACCCCGTGTTAGGTTTTCCTGTCTCCGACGGTCGGAGCCCGTTTCGTATGGTGGGTGATCGGGCATCCCGTGAGTGGGGCCGCACCATTGGGCAATCTCGATGCTCTCCTTGCCCTGGCCAGGCAGGCCAGCAATGGAGTCGAGACAATCGAAGGATCTGAACAAAAACCTCGCTGTCCCCATTCCCAACCTTTGTCCAAACCCATTCCCTACAACCACTTTTCCCATCCATCTGCCCTTCCCTTCCGCTACTTCCCAGGGGAGATCAGGGGAGTCTCCCCGAGCCCGCTCCCCCGGCTGTGGGTCGCTATAGTAGCTTTTCCCTTTTCATTTACTTTTCCACCTACGGGTGGTGAAATTACAATTTGTCTACGGGCCTATTCTTTTATTTTTGATTTGGGTTAAGCCTTTTGTACGAACGTGGTGCAGGCGGGGGCATATTATTTTTATTTCCTTTTCGGTTGCCCCAAGCTATTCTTTGTATATGTCACCTGGATAAGTAACGCGGCGCACGCACCGGCCGAAGGACCTCGGTTCGAATCCCTGTGGTCGGGCTTATATCTTCATATCATTGCATTGTGCGTAATTTGAAACAAATGATTAACCTTTCACTTCACATAGCTCTATGCATGCACCAATAAAACTTGGGTTGGGCCTAGTTGGTACATGATGTTGTGAAGGTATAGGATGCGCAATCAAAGGACGAACCACGAAGAACCACGCTTGTGTGTGTCTCTGTGTCTTTCTTCGTGGTTCGTCCTTTGATTGCGCATCCTATACCTTCACAACATCTATGCATGCACCTTCCGTGATTTTGTTGTCATGGCTGTCCTATTGGAATAATGAAGTAAAGAGACCGTCATTCGCCTGGACGCCTCTAGCGCTCAGAGAGTATCATGCTGCGCGGTGCTGCTGTGGCGAAGGGAGTGACAAAAGGAGGGTTTACCTTGCGGCTTGTTTTCTGGCTCGGCTCGGCTGCGCGCGTTCTTCTCTGGCACGATGGTGGTATCACTCCTGGCGACATCCTTGGCGATGTCTTTGGCCCCCTCGCTGTCCGGCGTTTTCACTTTGTCGCCTGGAATGCCGCAATATGGCAGCACTACGCTTTTGGTCAGGCTTGGAGGGTGGTGACGTAGCTTAAGGTGCGTACACATGGCGTCACGCGCAGATGTACAGAGTGGACCACACATACCGGGAACACTGAGGCGTGTGGTTCTGCTTGCGGCACAGAGTATGGTAGAATGGCTCTAGAGTATGGGAGTATTAAGGTCACTGATGAGTACCACGATCCTCATTTCCGTGCTACCTGATCTGGAAGCTTCATGATTGCCCCTGCCGGATGTTCGCTGCACTGAAATCGCTTCCGTGCTTATCCGCCTTAAAACGTCGTTATAATAAGTAATAAATTAAACTTCTGCGTAGTAGGCACAGCTTCGTAGATAGTGTGGACGGACACTCAGATAAAACAGGGAACCAATTTTTGTAACTAGTTGAAGCAGCACCTTCTGCATATAGACTGTTCCACGAGGAAAGCCCAGAGGCTCTAGAGGCCCGCCGCCCTATGGAAAGTCTCTTCTAATTATCATGTCTGCTGTTTTAGAAACACTAGGCGTATGCTTGTATACGTTCAAATCCTGGCGGCGCAGTGGAAAGGAACGCGGTGCTCTAAAAACTTATCCAGTGACTGTAAGGAGTGTAGGCCCTGTCGCACTGTACGGGGACGCTGTCTGCTGGGGGAACCCGTAGCTGGCGCTGCTCTGGCCTCGACACCACACGCTCAAGTGCTCCCGCTATCTGAACTCTGAAAAGCGGCACACAGACATTTGGGTGCAGCCTCAAGCGACTATGATATCATGACTTCGCAGCAAAGCAAAGTGGACTCTTCTGAACGACATGCTAGCCGAAGCGTTTTCAATGCGATATCATTAAGTCTTCATTGGAAAAAGGTATCATTGGTTACGAAATTCGCTCATTGGTTGGAGGGAAGTGACGTCACCAGAACGAGAAATTTCCATTGGCTGGAGAAAAGTGACGTCAACAGGGCGGACAATTCCCATTGGCTGGGGAGAAGTGACGTCACCAGACCTGGAGAGATGTCACTTCCGGTAAAGGCATCAACAGCATCTAATGCTACCGCAATGCCAACACATGAGGTTATTAGGTGTTTTTGCCAACTTTTCTTGCACTGAAACAACAAGGTCAGCTCACCCACAGTCTCGGGCTCCTCAGGCGAGCGGACCTGCTCGTCGGCGCTGATTTCGGGGTTGAGCATGGCTGCAGTGCGAGAATGAGAACATTACTTTCACACGTCGTCATCAGTGCCGTAGCGGCACTGACGCAACCAAATGCGGCTGGGCCTGGGAGGATTATGATTCATAGCGACGGCTTATGAAGGCACGTTTCAGAGTTCTCCGGTGTCGGTGCAACTCCGCAGCACGACGATAGGTCAGCTTGTAGTGGCGTCACATATGACGCAACTGCAACGCGCCAGGCTGAGTAGTACGAACAGGGTGTCGTCATGAGTTACTGCGTGGCGATGTGAGACGCCCTCTACCAAAAAGGTAGACAAGTAATAAGTTGAATAAATGAGGGAGCCTGGCAAGAACCCGCAAGCCAAGTTTGCGGACTGGGTGGGAAAAGTGGCCCTCCGTTAGGGAGCCATTCATACCGCCCCATTGGTCTTTTAGATCAATAAGGTTTCTCCAACCCAAATTGTATTCACCATCGAAAACAGCCATTGTTGCATCTCGCTTTACACAGTGGCAACCGTAGTGCGTTTTTTTTGTAATAGTTAATTGCCTAACGGAAAAATTAATTACTCAATTATCTAAAAGTTATTTTCATTTTGCAAAGTTAATTGTAAAATTGACTGGTGGGTGTTTTATTAAGAGCCCCAGAATTCAGCCAGATAATAGCAAATTGCCTACTGTGGGCACCACTTCTGTCTGATGCTCAGTATCGTTTATTGGAAGCGCACTTTAATGTTCGAATAAATTGACTTGTCGCTCACAGAAACAAGAGGTAATTAATAAACTAGTTAAAATAGCTACGTGCAAACCATACAAAGTAAGTTGCGCACCATTCTGTTGCGTACATATTTATTCGTGAGGCTCTGATATTGTAGCTCTTTGACTAGAACCGGAAGAATTTTTCTTACAAATTCTACCCTGGGTTGACAAAAATGGACAACAGGAAGAAACTCGAGCTGCAAGGTCATAAAGCTTAAGCTATGATCCTTCGCTTCCTCACGAAAAAACAAAACAAAAAACCTTGCAGTCATTTCACTTAAAATGTGTGCAAGCAAGCCCAATTCACCCCACCCCTCGCTACATTCGACTTATGGACAAAACTGTTGTGGCTTACACCAACACAATTATATAACACCCATATATTCCTACGAGAGACGTTGCAAGTACCCTGTTTTCCGCGTTTAGATAAACTAGTGGTGTTTTCAGTTTTCTTCTGCTCGCATGTGTAAAGGCAGCGTCGGCATACTATACAACCAAATGAATTTGATTAGCAAATAAATAAAACTCCAGTAAAATTCTCCTGAAGGAAGACTTTTTAGCAGGCTAGTTGGCCCATGACTGTGGAATACATGTGGGACAAGAGGCGTCAGTCCTGTCGTCTAAATAACCTCTTCGTCAAGTAAGCGCACAATTATTGCGCAGTAGGTGGAATACTTACGTGACGTGAATCCTGAACTTGCTGCTATGGTGGAAAGCACAGTAACCAAAAACTTCGCGTTACTTCACATCGTACAAGTTTGAGAAAGCGGCTTTCTTTGCATGCACGCAAGAGCAACGCTGGCAAAGGATTCGTCGGTTGGCTTTTCGGCCCAAGAATGACTGCCTCTTCGGAGGAGGCTGACGGGAGTTTTTTTCCCGTCTGTTCTCTACGGCAGCCTTTTGCTTGTCACCTCGTGAGAGGAGTCCAGCCTTTGCCCCCATATATAATTTCCAGCTTAAAGGGTCACTGAGGACGTGTTCATAAAATTTTGATCTTAGTGAAAATTGTTTTTATGCCTCTTTCTGGGTACGCTGATGCTTTCAGGCAAGAAAAAAAAAACGAATTTATTGATTAGAACATCCAACTTAAAATTCTCCCACCCCTCGATATAAACTCGGTACGTCAAATGGACACCGTGATCACCGTTTTTCAATAGAGGTGTAACCTAGCTTCCGGGATGCGTGTGAGGAATCTGCCTTGACGCATCGCATTTCGCTTGCGAAAACGGCCGATGGTGACAAGCCCTGTATTCAAATTTTTTTTTGCCATTTCCAGCTAATGGCAGCTCCGTATTCATGGAAGATGACGTCAGATGCAACTCAAGAGAGCAGCGGAAAATGCTCCTCAGAGGAGGCCTTCCAGTCAACGGCGTCGACCGGTTTTCATTAGGCCCGGTTAATCCTCTTGTACCTGCTAGCAAGATTTCGCAATGGGCTGGCATGAAATAGGCGACAAACCACGGATTAACTGGGTTAACCGCGACTTCATGGCAATCGGTCCACGCCACTGGCTGGAGAGCTTCCTTTGAGGAGCATTTGCCGCTTCGTTGTTGAGTTGAATCTCACTAGAGTGCGGTAATCGACCGATATAAGCCTATTCGAATTAACGTCGTCAGTGTTCCTTTAAGCATTTTTAGTTTTCACTACGTCATGGCCAAATTGAGGGCACGGAAAAGAGTCTCAAATACTTACGTGTTTCACAATCAGGCGACTCTGTTGTGAGATAATAGTAGGTCCGCAAATACTCAGTGTCTCCATTGGCTACTGCGCAGTCGCGCAGACTAATCGTTGAAGGAATAGTTTTTTTCTAGGAGCCCTCACTAGTCTTCGCACGTCAACAAAGCGGTAGTGACCGTTAACACAAGTTTTTCAGACCACTACCTACAGTAACACTGCACGTCAGTGTTGGACGGCATTCGCATTCGAGTGCGGATAACGCTACGAAAATCAACAGTGCTTACATCTTTGCTATTTTCAGTGTTGAATGAGTTGAAGGGACGGTTGCAACATCAACCTATTTGGTTGTATTGTGCCAGTACTTTTTTTTCTCGGTAAACTGGTACTGATTTTACTAGTCATATACCAGGAAGCGCATGAAAACCTTCATGCTGCTTATGATGCAAGAAAGTAATCTCACGTGTTTCTGGGTCTGCAGGCGCTGCAAAACAGAAAAAAGCACAAAAAGATTATCGTTAACGCCTCTGTTGGCATTTGAGGACAGCCGTGCCTTGCTCGCATATTTATAATTATGCGACGCTTTAACAACATTAAAATTCGGGCTTGTTGGTTCATACTTCGGAGCAGTAGCGCAAACAGGACAAGGGGCCAAGCTGTGCGTGTCTACTCGTTCTTGGTCCCTTGTCCTGTTTGCGCCATTGCTCTGAAGATGCGACGCTTGTCACTCAGTTTGAGTCAAGCGCACTTGTTACAACAGGCGCGTGTCAGGTACTCTACGAACAGAGTGTTGGATCTTACGTGTTTCCAGCTCTTGTTGGGCTGCAAGAAAATGAAAGGAAAGCAACACTGAATGCATTAAAAATGTTCCTTGTTCAGAGGCGTACCGATTGACTGAACTCTCAAGAAGATTTCATTAACGCCGTATACATGAACTCTACGAAGGGTCAAAATTCAAGAGAAAGAGCGATTTTTGAGAAGAAAAAGCGTGAATAGTTTTCTGCTGTCACCGTCAAGGTTTTTTTTTTTTCACTTGCCTTTAAAAAGTAGACTCCACTCCACTTCCCTCGAGTTCATGTAAACGTACCAAATGTATTGCATGAGTTTTACAAAGTACAAACTTGTTTTTGTTTCTTAATTCATAATTCGCTCTATAGCAGCAGACAAGAAAGAAGGGAGCTGCCGCGGTGGCTCAGTGGTTATGGTGCTCGGCTTCTGACCCGAAGGACGCGGGTTCGATCCCGGCTTCGAAGGTCGAATTTCGATGGAGGCGTAATTCCAGAGGCCTGTGTACTGTGCTATGTCAGTGCACGTGAAAGAACCCCAGGTGGTCGAAATTTCCGGAGCCCTCCACTACGGCGTCTCTCATAGCCTGAGTCGCTTTGCGACGTTAAACACCCATAAACCAACCAACCTAAACCAACAAGAACAAGGTAGAGAAGTTGACAAGATAAGGTGCCCGTGTATAGTGCTCGCGTTTCTTATCTGTGTCACGTCTGTTGCTGCGGTAATGTTTCGTGAACAACGCGCTGTTTGTTCGTGCTCTACAATGAAGGCAACACTACGCGAAGGCGCGTTCCTAAGCGGTTGATGCAAAAGAGCCTGCAACTTCTTAAACTTTAGTTAAGCGCAGCAAAGGGTTTCTATTAAGATTCTAGGCAGTTGTGCTTTGAGCAACGGCCGTGATTGGTCAATTTTAGGGACACAGCAGAAAATGCGCTTCGACTCATGTGATACCGGCTGGGGCGGCGGTGTTTAAAAAATGGATAGCAACCACATGTACTGAAAGAAAAAAAAAATCTCCGGTAGTCATATCCGTGCATGTAAATCGGGCAGTCCAGGGAGGAGGCGGAAAATGTCACTTTACATATGGAGACATCTTATTTTACATTATAGCACTTTATTCTCATTGCGTTCGAGCTTAGATTAGGACGCACACTAAAAGCTAAAGACAATAGCTTGAAACTGCTTGTAACATGTACAAAACGGGAAGAAGGGGAGAACGGATGCCGCGGAGTTTGAACCCAGGCGAGCTAGTAGTTTAAGCCACTAAACTGTCGGGTACGGCGTTACGACCTATAATAGCGTCACAAATTAAAAATGAAGACAATGGTGAAAGACCTACGTGCCTCACTATCAACGCCAGGAAAACAATTTGCCTCTACATTGAGTGAGTGCCAAATGAAAAGCTGGGTTGAAATATCATCTTTGTGGTATACTGACCAGCTGTCGGCATGAAAATTTTACTGTCTGATGTTTAAAATTGAACGGCATTTGCGAAATCAACTCAGCTAACAATATCTTTAATTTTTCGCTAGGATAGCCGAATACTTGTTGTAAATTGAACTCTCTTAACCTCAAAAGAGTAAGCTTTTCATCCTGACGGGCCAACTCTTAATGCCAACATGAACCCTACAGTAAAGTGAACTTCCATTATTTGGTTACCTTTCGAAGATGTTAAAATTAAGTACTTTACATTGTCAATGATAAAATTTGTGGAAACAATTATCTATGCAGGGTGACCACATAGAGAGCAAATCAAGCCTGGGCACAAATCAACAAAATGCGCTCACAAAGTTTTTCCGCATTATACAGCGTAACTGATGTATCACTAATACACTCCTCGCCCTTTAACTTGATGTAGTAAGCTTCCAGAAGCTCACGGCCTACTTTGTCTTTACTCTACTCCTGTATATAATCTTGATTCTATTGAGCCGGCGCTCACAACCTTTGCATGCGATGCAATGAGCCGGCAGATTTGCTCCTTCCCTGTTGCGAATCAGCCGTGCAACTTTCTGCGCGCATTTGGTTGATTTGTGCCTAGGCTTGATTTGCCCTCTCTCTCGCTTTAACCCTCCTCTTTTTTAGGCACATGTGTGGACTGCCTATATTAGGAGCAATGATGCGGATAAAATCAGTCCATAGTTTGCGCTCTTTCCGTCTTCATCGTCTTTCCTGTGTTCGTCCTTTTGTCCGCGCAACGGGTTCCTAACAATAGCCATGCACAAACTGGCCAGCAAGAAGTCCTTAACACAGTTTCGGACGATTCGGTCTACATACTCTCCCTTCATTGCCAAAAAAAAGTTGTCGCCGAGCATATTCGTCGCGCAAATGTAACAGCTAATGAGGGTCACCAAACGCGAAGGAGACACGACAAGAGACTGTCGCGAAAGCATTTTTGCTCAGAACTGGGCCTCAGAAAACATAAAAGGTGAGGGTCACCGAATAGCAAAGAACAAAAAGAGGCTCAGCGAACAAGCATACGAATTTAGGCCTGTGATTTTTTTGTTGGCATCACCACGAGTACACTTTATTGCCATACACACACCAGCATGTTTAAGAGTGGTGCCGTATCTTTGCACTAACTGTAAAATAGTTTCGATGGCACAAGGTGTTCCCGATGAACATGATGTGCGATGAAATAGAAAATTATGACAACTGATAAAAGTCGACAGTGCAAGTTTAAGAAATCAGAACTAGTATGGAACCGACATGATCCCGTAGTCGAAATAAACGAACCTGTTTTGTCTATTCACAGCCCCAGCACTTCAGTGACTTTTAGCGACTCAGTCAATGATCGCTGTGATTTAAAGGTCGACATTTGGGACCACTCCAGCGAATCTGCTTTCAATGAAAATCGCTTCTACGTCTCTTTCGGAGTTTCAACGTCTAAACAAAGTACGCATTTATTTTTGTGGAAGTTGCATTTAAAACTTTTATTGTCACTCGATCCAGACCTCGTCATGTCTACCCCCAAAAGACTCCGTGATCACAGCTTGAAGTGAATGGCGCTGTAGCCTAGCCTCTGTGATCGGCAAAAAGAAAATTGTGTCGATGCACGCGAAGTTTACTCGCGAAATCCGCAAGCGTTTATATACTCGTATTTCAGCTTTGAGCCATTTCTAAGCTTATAAAATAACCATTTTCGGTCAGAGTGGTGTCTTTTTAATTAAAATGAGATAGTCTGTCGATAGAGGCCAACCGAAATTTGTCCTCACCATCCATGTATTCAGCACTAACGCTCTTTTTCGGTTTGGTTTGGTTTATGTGTCCCAAAGCGACTTAGGCTATGAGAGACGCCGTAGTGAAGGGCTCCGGAAATTTCGACCACCTAGGGTTCTTTAACGTGCACTGACATCGCACAGTACACGGGCTTCTAGAATTTCTCCTCTAAAGAAATTCAACCGCCGCGGCCGGGATCGAACCCTCGTCTTTCGGGTCAGCAGCCGAGCACCATAACCACTGAGCCACCGCGGCGGCGCTTTTTCATTTTCATTCCTGCATGGCTGCCGGCGCAAAATCCACTTCCTACGAAAAGCGAGATATGGAACGCGGATGTTGTCGAGCTTGCATCTAGATTAGTAGAGCAAATCTGCTACCTTTGCGATAATTACTAATCTGCTTAGCCACACGGAAGTTTGCGGCGGGCATAGAACATGAGGCCGAAGCTGGCTCCCAGCGGTCACTCACGGGTCGCGGGCTTGGAGGTCTTCTTTCTCTTGCGCGCCGCATTCTTCTTCGAGCGCTTCTTGGGCTTCGTGAGATCCGCAGTGGACATTCGTCGTGGTTGGCGACCGATTTGTGAGTGGCCTCACTGTGCGAAAGCGGAACACCGGAGTCGACAACCCTCGTCGCAAAAAATCTGCTCCTTCTACTTCTTCACAGTGCCGCCTCGCGGGAACTAGCGTGTCGCTTCGTCGTCTTCCCTGCGAGCGCAGTGGCCGTGTTTCTGCACGGCCGCTAGATACATGCGCTTTGCATCGAGCGGCCGTGGTTTCTGCTAATGCAGTTGAGGCGAAAATGAATGAAGGAATTAATGCACAGGCCGAGCCCCGATTTCTAGAAGGGAAAGAGGAGAGAGTCATAAGACAGCGCGATCCGCTACCGTGATCCGCTTCCGTGGGGCGCAGCTGCGCGTGCGCAGAACGCCATTGGGGCCCCAAGATGGCGCCACTTTCCCGTCAGCTGCGTGCGCGCCTGCCGCGTCGGGACCAATCAGCGCGTATGTATGCCCCGCGGGAGCGAGGCGCCGATGCGCGTGCGCAGAACGCCATGGGGTCGCCAGATGGCGCCACTTTCACGTCAGCTGCGTGCGCGCCTACCGCGTCGGGCCAATCAGCGCGTATGTATGCCCCGCGGGAGCGAGGTGCAGCTTCGCATGCGCAGAACGCCATGGGGTCGCCAGACGGCGCCACTTTCCCGTCAGCTGCGTGCGCACCTGCCGCGTCGGGACCAATCAGCGCGTATGTATGCCCCGCGGAAGCGAGGCGGCGATGCGCGTGCGCAGAACGCCATGGGGTCGCCACATGGCGCTACGTTCCCCGTCAGCTCTAAACCGAGATTCGGCAAGGAGTGGGGAGCAGTGTTTTGCTGAGGTATGAAGACGCTAGAATGCAGGATCGGAGCATCTTGGGCGTGGTGGTACATGGTACTGGGTAGAGAAACCAGCATAGCAGGACACGTACAAAAGAGAAGGAAATCACACGGACGACGCTGGAGACACAGCTGAAGATTTTTACTTGATCAGGACTACAGCATGGCGCACATGCGCGTGAGCAGGCAACGCCGATGAAGAAGAAAGCCAAAAAAAAAAAAAGTTGAAAGGTCAGTGATAAAAAATACTGCTATCTTGCACGTGGAGACTATGTAGACTGGGACTATGTCCCATTCATGAATCGGTATTCTTTAGAAGAAAATTTTACTGGTGTATCGATGACGCAACCAGTGACGAACTTCTTTATTTTAAAAGCTTCCGAGATCCCGGCCGCGGCGGTCGAATTTCTTTGGGGGAGAAATTCTGGAGGCCCGTGTACTGTGCGATGTCAGTGCACGTTAAAGAACCCTAGGTGGTCGAAATTTCCGGAGCCCTTCACTACGGCGTCTCTCATAGCCTTAGTCGCTTTGGGACGTTAAACCTCCATAAACCTAAACCTAAAGCTGTGTTTTGCCTCAGCCGATGACTTTCACATTGCTGAACAGGGGAGTACAGTTTTGACAATTGTTGCAATGTTTTGGGAGGTTGGCCGTATTATAAGGTTGCTTTTTCACGAAGGTCTCCAAATTTCGTGCAGTTTTGACCAAATTAAGTTTTTGGGATCATTGATAAAGCAGTTGAAGAAGTCTTCAACCCTCTCGCACACAGCACCCCCCCCCCCCCCCCCCGCCATCTCGTTCGCCTAATATCCACAGCCGACAAATGAGATGACGCCACCGGTGAAACTGCTGAGAGAGTGGCTTGTTTTGTTTCGTCGTCTGCGCAGATGATGCAAATATCCAACTCCTTCTGATCGATTCCGGCCAGTACCCCGAAAAAATTTGGCTGCCGACCAAATGTCATTCCTATGCGAAATTTGAGCTCGTAAAATTCACCGGTTTAGTTGAACGAAGCTTTCTAAGGCGCGCGTTCAATGCGGAGCAGTGTGTACAAAATTTCGATTTTCAATTGTGACGTGATAAGACAGAATGAAATTGCCAAAAAAGTACAGCGTCAAATCAAGAAGAAAAAGAAGTGTAACTCCCGAAGTACAGCACGATGTGTACACTGTTCTTACAAGCAAGGGGCCCAAGATTTAAAACATATACTGTGTCACAAGCTCGTAAAATAATGACACATTGTGAGGGTAACGTGGTTCTGTTTTATGCACAGGCAACGCACAGTCGAGTCAGTTTTTCGGCGTTCAGCTCCGTTCCTTCTTGTTGCAGCATCTAAGTACCTTTATTCTTTCTAAAGCCAGGTGCCGTGGGCGTTCCTCATATACGAACCCATTGAACGGCGACAATGCGGACGAAGTAGTGTGCGTTGCATGCGTGCTCGCTGGCCAAATCCTTCGCGGCGGTCTATGTGTTGTGTTACTTCCGTTCTTTGTGCTTCTGCCTTGTGTGGTTCTACCTGCTGCGACCGCCTACTGCCCCGTAACAATATCAAGGCAGCTTGAGTTGTACTGACAGAAAAACAGGGACGACAAATAGATCCATCATTACTTGCACGCATAGTTGTCTACGATGTGCTGGTTGCTTCGAGGGCTAGGTGAAGTTGAGTGATGTAGCAAACAGGGCTGCAAAGGGCACTGAACAACTACATCATCCTAGTTGCAGGGGCCACGAATAATCGTATTATTTTTCGGCTCTCCCTCTTCCGAGCCGCCAGGACGTAGCAGAACCACTCGGCACCGAGGCCCATCAGGGAGGCGCAGACACCAGCCAGGTAGAGGTAGAATACCCCGTGCACGTCTTGGATGCCGAGTGCGTTTACGTGGTCCTCTTCCTCTTGCAGGCAGCGCGTGTAGTTGATCACTCTGGTGTCGATCATGCGCTCGAAGATGTGGCTGTCGATCATGTAGCGGGCCCTGGGTAGGAGAGGGGGAAACATTGGTGCAGAGAAAAGCAAAAAAGGTCATAAGATTTGTCTACGGTCTATAAAGCAGCAGCATCCTTGGCCATTCCATACGGGGCGCACCCGCTCAGCTTAGCTATATGCTTTAGGGAATATTTTGGTCAGCTATCCGGAGCAAGTTTTTTGCTGCGCGAAACCGACCAGCGTGTTTCAATGGGAGATTTGGATTCGCGTTTCGATGCTGGGCGCATGGTGTGGACTTAGTTGGTGTGACGTTAGTTTTCAATGCGCCCAGCAAATTATCCAAGTTGTGCAGAATGGTCAACCAAGGCGCTGAAAAAACAGCACGTTGTAAAACAAAGCACAAAGACAAATTCACCGAATGCGACAGTGATGTAGTTTATAAGATCCCATTGTCATGCGGGGCGTCATATGTTGGGCAGTCAGGACGGTGCATCAACATACGTCTCATGGAACACGTCGGCAACATCGAAAAAGGATATGGCAGCAAGCTAGCGGGACACGTGTCGGACTGTGAATGCATTCCACACTTTCAACGCTGCAAGATTCTGAGAAGATACCCCCTAAAGCTCATGCGAGAAATATACGAAGCGTTCATCATTCAGAAGAATCGTTCCACCTGCGTTAGCACGCCATCACTAACATTGACGAAAAAAGAAATGGGTTATCTGAGCAAGCAATGACGACAGAAGTGACAAAATGACGATTCCATGGCTTTCTTTGTATTTTTAGACGATACTTTCTGTATTTATTGCAAGCAAAGCAGTAAATTCCTCAGTTGTCAGTCAGTGCTGTGTCTGTGTGTTTCCCGACTTTTTCCTGTCCCTGCGCACTGTTAAGTAGAAGAAGCTTTGAGGTTTGTTTTATGTATATGGCTATGTGCAGCCTTGTCGTGTTCCGTAGATATACTTCAAAACGAATTATCTTCGTATACAAACTGCGTACTATAGGGTAGGTCGCCTCGAAGGTCTTTGGCGCGAAAGATTCCACAAGGTGTCGAATTGATAGCCATTATATGCAAGTGCGTAATCTGGAAAGTTTCACGTCTTGTATAAAAAATATCAGTGCCCTCGACACTGCGTGCAGAGGTATCGCTCACCACGACATTTTCTCATCTCGGCCTACCGGCTAGTGGCTGCACCAACAACTCTCCAACATAGCGGCCACTGCACTTCAACTCGAAAGAGAGAGAAATGAAACAAAACTAGAAAATTAACTTAATCCAAAGCGGCAGGAAAAGCAGTAGAAAGGAAGAAAGTAGGAAGATTCGCTGAGAGGCGAGGAGGGAGTTTCGTGCAGTCATCGCTCAGCCATTGCTAGGGCGAAGTAAAACGCGCCGGGGGGGGGGGGGGGGGGGGGGGGGCGCTTTGCTAGAAACGGGGTGCCGAGCCCACAGCAGGTGCAGTACTGGGGTTGATGCGGAAGACACTCGTCGGGCTCTCGCTGGTGAGGTTGAACGTTGATGTAGAGAAGACTCACATCGACATCGACCATTGACGGCCATCGCTGAATGTTTTAACTAAGCTGGAGCCTAGTTTAGCCTGTATTTTTTCCGTTAACCTCTCACGAACACTCCTATATCCTTCTTCTTCCTTTTCACCCCCTCCCCAAGTGCCGGGTGGCCAATCCGGAGGCTTGCTTGCTTAACCACTCCGACTTCGACTTACTTTTTTTTCCAGTAGCTGCTTAAGTGTGGTGCAAAAGGCACTCGCTTTCTCACTGAATGTTTCAGAAAATGAGAAGCATCATACACCTTCAGTGTTAGCACAATGATCTCTGGGACATGGTACCTCTTCTCGATGGCCTCTCGTACATCGGCGGCAGTCCTTGCGGTGGAACATGCCGACCGAGGTGAGAGACAGCGGATTGCGCACCACATGGAAGCGGCATCCCCCCTTGGCGTTGACTGAAGCGCGTGTTAAGTAGTCCCTTGAGGTAGGTCAATGCAGGACGAACACATGAGTGCGAGCCTCGACCATGTCCAGTATTGACGCCGCCACTTCCGGGGACGTCAGGGAACCCGTACTGGCTGCAACCGGGGAAGCAGGCTCCGGAACGTAGGGTGTTCTGGGCGCTGAAAAAGAAAGATACTCAATGCAACGAACTACAGGACAGCTGTTATGGCGTTTCTTTAGCAATGCCGATAACCTACTGCATAACTACGTCCGGATATAGTCACCAAGTGTTCTGCCCTGCCAATATTGAAGCCTTCCTGAATGCTGATTCTTACCCGCCGCGGTGGCTCAGTGGTAAGGTGCTAGTCTACCGAGCCAGAGTACCCGGGTTCGAACCCGACCGCGGCGGCCGCGTTTCGGTGGAGACGGAACGCAAAAGGCGCCCGTGTGCTGTGCGATTTCAGTGCACTTTTAAGGATCCCCAGGTGGTCAAAATCATTCCGGAGCCCTCCACAACGGCACCTCTTTCTCGCTTTCTTCTTTCACTCACATCTTCCTACCTTCCCTCACGGTGCGGTTCAGGTGTCCGCCGAGATATGTGAGACAGACACTCGTCATTTCCTTTCATCAAAAACCAATTTACCAATTTTATAGTTTCTTTCAAACAAGGACTCTACCGATGTAGGTGCAGTTCGTAGCAACTACAGCAGTATATTATTTTTGAGAGAGTCCTCCACTATTGTAACCGCAATTAAGAGAATATACTGCAGTTGAACATCGTTACAACGAAGTTGAAGGGACCCCACGATTACTTCGTTATATCCGTATCTTCGTTATAGCCCGTGTTAGCCGACCTTCCAAGGGGAATCGGCGTTCCTTCGTTGTATCCATTATTTCACTATAAACCGTTTTGCTATAACGAGGTTAGACTGGACTTGCGAAGCAGGGAACGAAATACGGTGATCCTTTATCACCAGTATTTCAGGAATAGAAGATGGATGATTTCTGTTTGAGCAACACAAACCGTACACATGCCGGTGCATGTTTTTTTTTCGCTTTTTAAAATCTAAATGGTTCTTAAGCACCGGTGAAATGATTTTTTTCTTATTTTATGCATCGGGCATAACCGCTGTTAAGCGGACTACACAACGAGATCCTTCCCTGACCACGGGACCATCAAAAACGCTATTGGTAATGTGGTAGTAGTATAGAGGCACATATTGTAGATGGTTCCACATCTAGCGTCTAGGCAGTCAATAACGTAAATACCTTTTCTCGAGCTTAGCTATATGCAGTTCTTGAAATTACGCAAGTCATCTGCGCAGCGCTACAACCGAATCCTCACGTTGAAGAAGCGTTCGTGGACACTGCCCTTCTCGGCTGCGATGCGCAGCGTCGGGAATCGCAGCAGGTCGTCCACCGAGTCCACGTGGTCCTCGAGGTCCCTGACCAGGAGACTCCCCTTTAGCTCTCCCCCGAGGCTCGACATAAGCACCAACATGGCCAGGAACCAGAAGCCCAGCAGGACACGGCCGAACTCGCCCGGCGTCTGCTTGTTGCAACCTGCGATTGCGAATTTGTAGTGGTCCAGTGTAACTGCTTACCCTCCTTATAACTAGTCATGTTTGCGGGCTGAAGGACTGGACTGGCAGCCGCGTACCTTGAGGAAGCATGAACTGCAGGTACGTCCACAGATGGTCCCAGTAATCACCTAGCCCAGCGGCGGCACCAGCACCCGAGGAGAGCACCGATAGGAGAGACTCGCCAAGCGTCGACACGAGGGCCACCAGAAACCAGCTGAGGAAGATCGCCAACCAGACCTGAAAGAGAGGAGAATGCGCGTTCAACTGGGTCTCAGACTTCCTGGCCATACCAGAACCTCTTCTTTCACATTGGCAACCCAAACCAAAGTGAATGAGGGCTGAGGGTGGGCCTAAGTACGCTTGGCAAAGTTTCGGCCATGAGACTTGCCTTACTCTGGCCCCTTACGAAGACAAGTCCTCATGCCGAAACGTTGCCTAGGCTATTAGCCCTTGCCCCCCCCCCCCCCCCCCCCCTGGCCCTTTGCTCAATTCGTGCTGCGTTGTAAAGTATCCTATCTTCCTTCCTTGTCTCCGCCGTGGTTCTCACACTTAAGGCGCATGCGAGCCACCGGCAGAAGCAGTGCTGCAAATAATGCATCTACAGACTTGGCTACTATTTTGCTGGCCGTCAACGCGGTTGAGGGTTAGCCTTCCACGCAACATTTCATATTCAGTGAAATGTAAATGCGCTGTAACGCATTCACAGAGCATTTTCCAGAGATGCAGTTCAATTTGCAGCAAAAGCCTTGGCTTACAGGCATGAACGGTGCTGCAAAATTGCCGACTCATGGTGTCGGGGATTATCCATACGTTGGAGCGCGTAGAAAGATGGGAATCAGGTGAAATAAGCGTCGAATGTGACAGTGTGCATGAAAGGATCCATCGAAGAACTGGGCAGCAATGCACTCAACGGGATTCATATGTATGCTCACCTTAGAGCTGAGTCTGGTTCCGCAGAGCTGAGCTAAAGGTCAGCTGTCGTTATTTTCCCACTGACCCTAAGAGCCAGGTAAAGCCTAGCAGCAAACATTGAAGAGAAAAATTTTGTCTAACACAATGTGCTGAAGGCTCTTTGGAACCAGCTCCTTCGTCCCTGCATTTTCTTCACCATAATTCAGTTTTGTTCAGTGCTAACAAAAGAGTTGCCGTAGCAAAACAACCAAAGGCTTCGCGTTTTCAACCTTTTCCTGGAAAGCGTTGACGAAGCTGAAGGGGTCCACGGCTTTGCGAGGGTGAGGCGCCAGAATGGTAGAGTATCCGAACACGTAAGGGTAGAAGTTGGACGCCTCCAGTCTCTCAGCGATCAGACCAGCCGGGCCGATGAACAGATCCACTTCCTGCGAGACACCAATAACGATTGATAGGATACCTCCTCTTTCTGTGTATGAAATAATCACCGTGGTCTAGGCTTTTAGTACGTGACAGTTGATATGCCAGGATTAATCATCATAATCGCCACTAATACTCCTCTCTCACCACAGATTGTCGGTGAAAAGGATCACGGCCATTACCGAGCCAAATCCACTTATGTGCTTGATGACCTGAGTCTCAGGCCTGGGGCGCGACTTTACACGGATTGTAGGTTGTCTATTAGTACTCTATACTGCGACACTAAAAGGTAACTGCAAATATCGTATTACTTCGAAAAACTTCAGGACGTCAAACTACCAACCTTTCTCGCAAACTCAACGGTGATGGTGTCACTGTCTGTCAGCCAATCAGGATTTTTCTGGGTGACTCTGGAGGCTTGGTTTTTGGGCAGGCAAGGTTTAATTGAAATCGCACAAAAAAAAAGCGCTCAGTAACACACCAAGAGCGGTCCGTGTGTGTGGTGTAATTATCATTCGGAGCTTATCAAAGTTGCATCCAGTCCCGCTGCTGCTTGAGGCGTTCCTAGGCAAGATAACTTTTAATAGTACCTGAGTGCGTGGAACACTGTGTGCTAAGTATAGGTGGGCTGCTCAATCGCACCGTGTCTGCACGGTGCCTGAAGAAGACTGATGGGCGCAGGTGGATCATTGCTTCTGTGCCAGCCTCTGTTTAGAAAATGTTAATTTACATATCTACCCAAACGATCAGAAACATCGGCAAATGTACTTGTAACAAAACACATGAGCTCAGAAATAGATGCCGAACACAGATCGAGAGCTGACTAGCGCAAGGCGAAGTCTTTATGTCCTAGACAAGACGCGCACAATACGTTGTGCATTTGTGATCATAGGCAGCTGCTCGTGTCCTGTTAATGCCTGCAAGTAATTGTGTGTGATACGTGTTTGCCATTGGCACTCTTTTAAAACTGAAAGTTCTTGGAGCTTTTCCTTTCTGAACACAGCTCCTGCTGCAGTTATTGCAGACTTCTTTGTACGTGTACATGGCTTTTCTGCACAAAGGAAACAAAAAAACTTTCTGAAAAAAAAAAAAAAACAGATGGGCGTAATTTGTAAGGTTACATGGCAGTGAAGCGAGTTAACGCGTCGGTAAACGGTGCAGGGAGGTCGAGTAACATCGAGCTTCTACCATTTTCCGCCTGGCAGCGAAGAGTCGACAACCCTGGAGGATCGAAAGAATGTACCGGAATAGAATCGACATGCTCATTAAGAAGTGCACGTTTACAAACCTTTCTCTGCAGCATTCCGATGGCTCCGGTGAAGCTTCCGTTCACCTTGTAGCCCCACTGGCCATCGCGGGGGACAGACAACACCGGCCTGTTTTCAACAGCAATAACAACAAAAAAATTAGCAGATGGTTTAGCATGGCTAAGCGCGAAATATCGTGTAGTTGTTATAGTGGGCACTTAAGGTTATTACATCCTGAAGGCGTTTGATCTTATAGGCCTTTACCATAGAGATTTTTGGCCTGAATGCATTCTACCTAAAAGCTTTTACCCGGAAGACATTTACCATGAAGGCCTTCGTCTTAAATGCTTTTACCAAAAGGCCTTTATCCTAATGGCATTTGACCTAAAAACCCTCGACCTAAAGGTCTGTACCACTCGCCGTGGTGGCTCAGTGGTTATTGCGCACAGCTGCTGGCCCGAACGACGCAGGTTTGATCCCGGCCGCGACGGCCAAATTTCGATGAAGACGAAATTCTAGAGGCCCGTGTGCTGTGCGATGTCAGTGCACGTTAAAGAACCCCAGGTGGTCGAAATTTCCAGAGCCCTTCACTACGGCGTCCTTCATAGCCTGGGTTGCTCTGGGACGTAAAACTCCAATAAACCAAAGGTCTTTATCACAAAGATATTTCATCTAAAGACCTTTACACTGAAGGCCTTTACCTTAAAAGCCTTCATCCAGGTGTAACCTTTCCCCTGGACTTCGCGCAGGCCTGCCAAGTGTACACACCTTGCAGGTTGCCCACAACACGATGGGCAGGTGGGCCGCCTTTGTTTATTTATTATTTATTATTACCTCAAAGTTCTCGATGTGGAACTTCACATGTCCTGAGGCTTACCATGAAGCAGGCTTCAGGGACGTACGTATGCCCAAAATCCCGAAATTGGCCTACTAGTGCTAACGCACTAAAATACTTTAAAGTGTTCAAGTATATTATATCTTGTTTGCCGCAGACGCGCTGCTTCATTAAATGCGCCATATCTAGAGAGAAACCTGAAGGAGCTAAACACCGCAGCGGAGACGGGACAGGGAAAGAAGACGACACAGGGCAACGACACACCAACTGACGACACACCAACTGGCCTACACATCTACCCTCCTAAGTTAGAGAGAAACCCTTAAATGAAAAAACAAAAACTTTCTTATATCTTGCGAGTGAATGTCGCACTTGTCATTATAAGACGCTACATGTAGTCATACTGTCATTACCATGAGTGTAGCATTGTGTCGTAGAAAACAAGTTACTCTTCCTCGTCATACTCGCCGGCAAAATGTAGGGGTTGCATCGCGTCGTCGTCGGGCCACTAGCCGGCGACGACGCGGGCAACCGGCGTGCGACCAGCACGAAGGCAGAACAGAAAAGAATGACTTTATGACGAACTACTACACGTAATAATGATGACAGTGTTGTGACGTGAGCGCCATCTAGGAATAAGTTGGAGATTCACGCACAAGATGCAATAGACATTTTTCTAGTTACAGTCACAGTGTTAAAGCTGAAGGAGAAGTAAAGAAACTGCAACTAAAGAAGGTGTTTAGGGTAAATGGCACTCGTTGAATCATCCGGGATTGGTAACTTGTACAGAAACACTAAAGAGATAGCAAAGGAAGACACAAGAAAAAAATTATTGCAGTTCTTATGCATCTATAACAAAACTTCGTGCTGGGCTAGTTGGTAGGATATAGTTAAAACTTGGTTCAGCGCAAAAGACGAACACAAAGAAGCGCTCTGTTTGTGTCGTTCCCTTTCTTTGTGTTTGTTTTTTGCGCTGAACCAACTTTCAACTTATGCATCTAGGTCATTCATGTGCGTTTTTTTTTTACACTGTGCTAAATGAACATCACATGTTTTAACGTGGTGCCCTGTGTACACCCTTTTTTCCTAGTCCACTCTGCGTTCTCGCATTAGATACCGTGCCAGGGCCATTGAAGAAACCTCAAATTGTTTTCGTGTCCGAGTAGAAAAATAAATAAATGGAGCAACAATCTCGCAAAACCTTGAGAGAAGGAAAACTATGCAGAGTGCGGTCACCTTCTGAGGAGTGGGCTGAGTGTACATTGATGCGCTTTCCCCCTGCCCATACCGCCTCCCCTCACATCCCGTCTCATCACACTTGTATATAGGGAGTTGTAAGGATGACCTTGCGTAAACGACTTGCATTCAGATACCTCAAGCACGAAACACGCTACAAAAATCGAACAGTATCATAGCAACGGCTTACTTTAAGCAGAACATTTACACATGGATGCGGTTAGCTGCAAGGAAAAGCTTCTTTTAGACTTCTTGGCTGGTGAGAAACACCTGGCGACAGCACTGGTGGCATAACAAAAAAAAAATACTGAAAATAGCCGCATTCTTAGCTCTACGCTATATGCCCTAAGGAAGAACTACTGTGTCCTCCAGATGTAAGAAGAACGTCCCAAAGATTATCTTCTGGAAACACTTGAACGCTTAAACCACTGATTTTTTATTTCAAAGAGTGGATTTTTCGTTCATGCACATTCCTTGATGCCCAATTCCTGACCACCGCTAAGCGGCTGGAATTCATGATGATGCTAAACAATAAGGGGAAGGGTGAGCGATCGAGTGTATTAGCGCAAGTTCACCTGAGGACAAATCGTGCCAGCCAAAGGGTAAATGTCAGCTCACGTCAGCACGGAAACTTACGTGACATTAAGTCCTCGGGCGATGAGTGCCAAGATCTCGGCCACCGGTCCAGACAGATGGTGGCCGTGATCGTCCTGATAGGCCTCGATAAATGGAAACATCTGGGCAAAGCATGCGCGATACAAGAGGGAACGTGCTTGACAACTGCTGCTGCACTTCTCGAGTTAATGCTCTTGGTCAAAAGGCTGTGCGCTTTGGTGTGTGTTATGATATGGGTTGCGTTTTTATTTCTTGCTACTGTTGTTTCCACAGGGGAGGTGTTACATACTTAAACCTAATGCTAGGGAATTTGGGAGATAAAGACAGAATGAGAGCAGTGTGGAAGAGGTAAAAAGAAAACGGAGATAAAATGCGGCCATGAAATGGGTACTAAGGGTGCAACGGCGAGTATTGATGTAACGTGTGGAATGATGGAGTGCATAGTCCGACAAATGGGTGACGAAGTTCACTGCATGAAGAATGCATGAAGGTAACGTGCAAGTGAATTTAAAGCTTATCGATATGTCCAATGTCTCTTAAATATGTAAATAGAAATTTCATTGCAAGTCTCTGTTGCCTAGGGCAGGCTAAGGGACCTAAAACTTTTCCATTGTTAGGGGCACTGGGCAGAGCTTCTGCATGCAATGTTCATAGTACGCACGCTCGTTAGCATACGCAGGGCACTCAAGTAGGATATGTTCCACCTTTTCTATTGAGGCACAGTTGTCACAATGAGGACTGTTCATTTGTCCAAAACGGTATCGCAAGCCGTTTGTATATGCAGCTTTCAGACGAAGCCGGTGATAAAGTATTTCCAGATGTTGAGGAATTCTGGGTGAGAGTCTTGATCTAAGATGTGGGTCGATTGAGTGAAGAAATTGGTACTGATGTGTCGGCAAACTCCAAAGCCGATACGTTTCTTCGAAAGCAAAACTTTTAGCCATTTGGGACGCATCAGATTTCGTGAAAAAAGTTAAAATGTATCTCCTATGTTGATGGCCCTTACGCGCCGCAGAGTATATAGCATGCCAGCGATTTTTAAACGCCGGCCAAATTCTCTGTATTTCATTAAAGAGTCTCTCTCTCTCCTAATGCTAGGGACTACCCGCAGAAGGAAAGGAACACCGACTACGTAGGAACAAAATAGAGCGAAACAAAGCAACGACATTGTCGCAGTCTATATGGTGGAGTGTTTCTGTCTATCACTGTTTTGCTTGTTCTCTTTGTTTACAATTCACCGAGTAGAGTCGTGCATTGCTAAATCAATACGAATTCGACACGTTGGGTAGCCGTTTGTTCAGAATGAATTTTTACACAACGAGTCTAGACAGCTAGCATATTCAACATACAAGATTTTTAAGTTTGGAAGTTTGTTCAAGGAATGAAAGCATTACGAAAGATTTCAGTTAGAAGATATTGAAACATATCTAGAAACCTTCGCTCTAGGTTCGAGTGCTTAGCACTTAACAAAATCCCGTTTGTAGTGTGCCTGTAAAGCGTGCTCTATCGTCTAAAGTGTATATTTGTAACAAAGCCAACTCAAGTGCTTAGCTTGGATAGTGAGGTAGCGTCAAATAGCTGCAGGTCGACCAAGTTAGCCTAAATGGGTTCGCATTTTTTGTTCTTCCTCACATCTTCACCCGACATCTTGCTAAGCTTGCGAGGAGTATTCGCACTGGGGCGCAGGTTGTGAAGAGACAAGGAGCGTGCCTGCTCCGATCGCCTCAACAGAGACACCGCCGATATACACTGGTAGCTATTCTGCACTAGTAGTAGCTAAAACACCGCTGAATTAAGTTTATCGTGGCAAAATAACGGGGTTTAAAACAAAGAACACTCTTCTGGCAACAACTTCCCAGTCTAGATGCTCACAATACTCCGTCCCATGAGCACTTGCGCGCGCGCATACCGCCAGAGATTGCTTTGACACTTTGCACTAGGTAAAGAAGAAGATGTGCAATAAGGAACACATAAGGGAACTGTTGGACGTCAGCCAGTTGTTTACTGCAGGAAGAGACGCATGAAAAAACACAATGTAGGATGGTGACAGATAAAGGGCGGCAGGAGTGGGTGGTTTGAGCACGTGTAAGCACTTGTGTAATGGCCACGGCAGTCACGATGTGAAGGATCAGCAGCAACAACAAAGTATATCATTGTTTAGTACGGAAAATTGTTTCATACCAAATGTAAAATAAACGTATTTCAAGAGAAACAGTAATCAAAATACTTGCGTACACTACAGAGTTCATTGCTCTGCCGTGTTATCTGCTTGTCCATTGTCCTCGGCGTTGTCATCACCCCGTGACGATATCCTGGAAGTGTGAACTGCTGCATACTTATTAGTACTATTGGCTTGTTACACCAATATTTAAACCAACTTGAGGAGTAACGTCTTCTAACTGATACGTAACACTGACAATAAATCTACTGTGATTTTAGCGGTGTCCTAGACTGCAATTACCTCACTATGTTTGGCAGCCATACGGACAGCGCGCCATCACCACTAACATCAATGATTGGAGAGCCTAATCGTGCTCATAAAGTGGTCTATTAGCAGAACATAGTCTTATCAGCAGCCAGAGGATAAAGATGTCTATAATTTTCTAACAAACCGACAAGTTATTGAAATTGTCAGTCGAGAAGCCGTCGGCGTAGTAGTAGTGGTCACCGCGTGTGGGAAATAATCGGGGGCTGTGCAAAAAAAAAAAAAAAACGTATCATAGTCATTTGTGCTTCTAGTGATTGCTGCTTTATTAGTGTCTGTGATAAGCGATGAACAGTTAATGAAATAATTGTAATTAATTGATTAATTACAGAAACAAAAAGTAAAAAGAAATAAAAAGGGTGATTCAAAGGTGTGGCAATGATCAGAATGCAAACTCAAAGCTTGGTTATGCTAATTAAGAAAAATTTGAGTGTGCAATTGATCCATTAAATAATTGAAACAACTGAAAACGAAATACAATCAAAGGTGTCAAACTGCTCCGAATGGTAAGTCTAACCCACTGCGCTATCGCGTCATGCTCTAAGTGTCCTCTCCAATTTTTTTCCCACCTTTTATGTGCCTAATATGTAGTGGTCGTGAAAGAATTAGGTCACTTCCTCACGTTTTGGTAGACGACTCGAAGGTATCCCTGCTCCGTGCTTGCGTTAGCCGGTGCGTCAACTTTTGGGAAGAACATCTTCGACTGGCCTTGATGTTCTGAAGCTGACGTGAAGGTTGTCGCAGTAGGGCTTTGACAGGGCGCCACTCCACCTACTCTATACCAAACTCACGCGCCACCTCCGACCAGGCGTAGCATAAAAGTCTAAATGCACCTACTTTCGTCCTTCTACTGCAAGAAATGCTGCCTGTGTTTCTTGGCTCAAACAAGGGCTAAGTTTACTCGAAGCTGCTATGAAACCTGGGAAGTGGTTTCGGTGGGCAGATATCTCCGTTCAAATCTGCCCACTTTGAGATCATTATAGCAACGATCCAGAGGCACAAACAAGCGCTTTAAATAAACACGTCTAGATGTTTTTTTTTTTTGTAGTTGGTGTGTCTCCAGACCATAAATTCTTGCTTTTAGCCAAATTAGGCGCCCTCTACTCGTATAAGGCTCATTCTTAATGCTTGAGTAGTTAATTTTGGCTCCTTTTCGTTCTTCCAAACCACCCATACCTATCCAATATCCTCCGAAGCCATTACTGCCGTACAGTTCGTTTGCAGACTTCAGTTTGGCGAATGACAAATGAAGGTCGTTATACATGCAGGTCATTATCTGGTGTGAAAAACTGCAGGAAGTAAGTTTATTGACTGCAAGGCTACCTCTTCTTCTAACAAGCTTGCATTCTGCATGCGTGGCTGCAATAGCTAATATTTCAGATGTCACCGCGTGCATGTAGTTATGAATCAACGCACCCCAGTAACACATTAGAGAACCAAGAAACAAGAAAGGGTTGAGTGGAAAGGTACGTGGTTGGCTTCCCTACTGCCCCCTTTGTGATATGACGCACAGGCCATACTAAAAAAAAAAAGGATGTTTTGTGGTACATAAGTCTGCTAAAAGTGAGAGCTGAAACATTGAGTTGAATACGTCACGTGATACGTTGCTGAACGCTTCAAACGCTTTCTCACGTCATTTACGTCCTTGAAGGAGCCTGCCTTTCAGCGTCCTTTTTGTTTTCGGTTCTATTATAGGCTTATTTTTTGGCTGTTCTTGTCTGATCAGTAACTAGAAAGTACTTATGCAAAAGAGTCTTCCAATCAATTGTTCTACCTTCAGCAAGGGGGAAAAACAATAAGTTCGCGTTTTCATCTACTTCGCACACCGATGAGTCTTAATTCACTCTATGGGAGGGGCAGGAACGATAGGTTTTATGCAGACGGCGAGTTTTAATGACTGCTCTGTCCGCTGATGAAGGGTGCTGCTACTTGCAATTCGCTCCATTACATTCTTGGCATTGCCTACCGTGCGATCATTATTACCTAATGAAAACGTATGCCTTTCACCTCGGGAAACGTATTGGTTTTCAGACTTCATCATGGAAGCGATGGCCACCGATAAGTTACGAAATGCGCCTTTTGTTTTCTGCCCGACGAAGTTCATGTCATAGCGGTCGTTTACTGATCGTTTGAAAAACCTTGAGATGAATGATCATTAAATATGCGCTTCGAAAGGTGCTTACTGAGCTTATCTCTTTCTTTCTGCCCAAGGACTTGTTCTTGCTTTTTTTGCGCTGGCCGTAAAAGAGAGAAGGTTTCGACACGTTCTTACTTTCGGTTTACCTTCTCTTCCGACTTCGGTTGTGTTGAGACAGGCGCTCCATCCAGCGGAAACAAACAAACACAGAGAAAGAAGAGAAGTGTAATTGCGCACGAAAAATAGGGCGAGACGCCGAGTCTCTCTTCATTGGTCTAACGAGAGTCAGCCCCTAACGTTTTGACGTCATAGCTGTCTACCTATGGCAGCGCGCGCTGCCTCACAATTTTGCTGCTTTTATCTAGACAGCCCTCAAAACTTGAAGTCATGAGGAGGTGAACGCAATTAAGGCAGTGCTGAATTCACCACTGAATTAATTTATTTCACCTGACAGTCACGCAAGCAGCCAGGCTGATAGTTTCGCCAATTAAACAAGAACCAGGCTGCCCAGTCAAAATTGAAACGAAACTTCTTTTTTTTTTTTATAGCAGCTCGCACGAAACAAAGCATTTCCTGGGGTTTACAAAGTATTGCAAAACGTTCGTTCCGACTAGCATTTACTGCAACGTTTCCTACTACGTTTTAGTTTTTCAGCGCGTTCTTTAAAACGTGCTATGCACAGAGCTGACTCGATCAACTAGTGCACTGGAAAACGCGAACACCTTTCTTTTTAGGCTGCGAAATCCCCTACAGGAGTGAACTTCCGAGACTCACCCAGCTTGCCGTTCTAACTCAGATTGTCTATTACGGCTTACGTATGATTATTCTGTTAAGTAGGGAGTAGTTAGAAGACAAGGGATAAAAAGGAGGAATTAGCGAATAATATAGACGCGAGAAAAGGATTCCGAGTAGCAAAATAAATTCTCAGCAGCTAGCTTACTCGTGTTAAGTTCAGAAATTATTTATAGCCATGCTCCTTTCAGCCCAGAAGTCTTGATGCCCCGTGCTTGAGCGAGAGGCGCGGTAACGCTTCTAAGAGGGCTAGGCAGCTGTCTGGCGTAAGTGTCCGGGGAGGAAAAAGTTGCAGCGAAACTTAGCGAGGTTTCCAGCTTTCAGCTGTAGCGTGGAAGAGGAATTTTCTGCGTCGTATAGGCCGAAAAGGGTGCTGAAAGTTTAATAGGGATTTACTGAATGCATGAACAGAAGAAAAAAGAAACTCACGAGATAATTACCGGCGTGCGACGACAGGTTTATTTAATAAGAGAGTAATTACTCATTGACGTCCACCCAAGCGCAGCCATACAGCTACAAAGGAAAGCTGTACAACTTTCTCAGAAACTTCGTAGTTAAAGAAAAATTCGTCCTGGTCTGGGGCTCGAACCCGGGACCACCGCTTCACTGGAGCAGTCGGTGAAGCGGTGGTCCCGGTGGAGCAGCGACTGCTCCGGTGAAGCGGTGGTCCCTGGTTCGAACCCCAGACCAGGACGAATTTTTCTTTAACTACGAAGTTTCTGAGAAAGCTGTACAGCTTTCCTTTGTAGCTGTATGGCTGCGCTTGGGTGAACGTCAATGAGTAATTACTCCCTTATTAAAAAATCTACTCCACCTTTTGGGATTCTCCTTATTATTTGGTCAACGCCAGGTTTAGCCAGTGCTATTTGCAGTGGTGGCGTCACTTTGTTCCAACCAGACCGCGGGACGCGTTACCAAGGCGCCTTGCAATGACGTCATGCGTTACTTGGTGCTGGGTGACGTGACCAGAGCTGTCATGCTCTAAATGACGGCCAAGACGATGCGTGATTCTTTCATTTTCATCTGTGGAGTGCCGAGCGCGCCATTTAGGAGTTGGGTTGTTTCATTCATGTGTTACGATAGAAATGGCACGACAACAGCAGCGACAAATACTGCACATGAAAGCTTTAATGCCCATTTTGAAATGATAAAAAAGTAAAGCCATAGCCATGAAAAAAGACAGTCATAACGCGGCAACAGTGGGCTAATTAACGTACCGTCTTTGTTAAAAGTAACCAGGCTGCATGTTTTGCTTCAAGCTTCTATATGGAGCCCTTATGACTTTCCTAAAGATCAAAAGTTATTGGAAGGTAAGAAGGCCCCCAGTCCTTACCTTTAATGACCATTTCAATTTCAGGGAAGCTGTAAGGGCTCCATTGTACGAGCTAGAAGCAAACCAAGCAGCCTGGTTACTTTTGACAAAGACTGTACTTCAAAAAAGGCCTGCAGCGAACATTATCGGATAAGCATTGTAGAATACAGTGGCAGAATGGAGTAGCATATGAGAGTACAGTAAAGGAAAAGGCAGCTTACAATCTGTCCAGTTACCGTTTCTTCTTTTTTTTTTTTAAGCGAAACGTTCACTGGCCTAGCAGGAGCCAAGGCCACCGGGAGGCCACATTTGACCTTCAAGTGGAGGAGCGGTGGGGGCGGGGGGGGGGGGGGGGCACGAAAAAGGGCTGGCCAGGCGTGCCAAACGCGTCGTTCGTGGGCGTTGTCGCCAGCCCGTCCCTGCGGCATGGGAGCGGAAGGCGTTTATAAATTTTATTCCGCTTTTGTAAGCGACTGGCATCATGGGCGTGCTTATGTCATGACCAACATGACGTTTTATTCCAAGGCCTACGTCAGCTGGAACAGCGACCAATGACAAGAGACAGAATAAATGGACTGTAGTTTTAAATCAAGAGACAAATAATTATACCGCACAGTACGGCGGTTGTTAATGAATTCATTCTCTTTGTGGGTTCGGTCGGGCTCGACTCATTAGAAAGACTCTTCTTTTTATCATCCAAGTCATGATCATCATAATATGCCACCGCTAAGCGAATGCGAAATATTTCGCTCAAACATCATATTTATGTGAACCATATCGTTGTTGAACATCGTCGTGAACCAAGCTGACCTCTTATTCAAGTTGACCAGCGTAGCGTTACAGGATTCAGTCTAATGAGAGAAACTCGACACTTAAATTTGGCTGCCTACGTGAGAGTGACTTGTTATGCATCTGAGTCCTGCATACCGTATCTGCAGCATTCAGGATCAACATACAGCAGCCAACCAAGCCTAGGGCTTTGCACAGATGGCCGCTGTGGTCTTCATGTGTCGGGCAGAGGTTGCAAAGAAAGTTCCGCAGAAATAAAATTTTATTCTCCACGGCGTCTCCTTGCGCCGAGCTCTTCTTGACTCAGGCCCTCGAGCTTCGCCGCCTAGTGTAGCAGGCCCACTCGGCACCGAGGCCCATCAGGGAGGCGCAGACACCGGCCAGGTAGAGGTAGAACACCCCGTGCACGTCTTGGATGCCGAGTGCGTCTACGTGGTCCTCTTCCTCTTGCAGGCAGCGCGTGTAGTTGATCACTCTGGTGTCGATCATGCGCTCGAAGATGTGGCTGTCGATCATGTAGCGGGCCCTGGGTAGGAGAAGAGGCAGATGACGTCAACACCCTGGAAGAGCTGAAAAAACTGTGAGGACCGAATGTAACCGAACACTAATGTTCGCGTGCCCTATGCAAATGCAGCGTAAAGAACTACCGAAATGTGTCAGTGAAATAGTTCTGCCTCTCTTGGGTTTCTTTCACTATTGGCGTTGGCCGCAGGTCATCGGCCACTGTGTGGAAGCTTTGCCGGAGTCAGGTTAGGGCGCCGGATTGTTTGCGTTTATTTTTCACGCTTATGTAATAGTACATTCGCACCAGTTCAGTGAACACGTGACTTCAGAAAGGTTTTTCAGGGTAAATTCCTGTGCGTATGTGTTCAGATAGGCAGTGCTTGATAATACAGGCGAAGAAAGTTTTTTGCCAATGATTATTAAGACCAGTTGCGTTCCAGTCTAACTTTGTAGGTAAGGACTAAAGTTATGGAAGGGCATGTGGCAATGGGAAAATCGACTGCTCGGTTAGGAGCCTTTTCTTTGTTCCTTCGCATTCTGGCGAATTCTTAACGTATGCTCGACATCCGGATTTAGCGTAATTACTGCTGCTGTAGAATATTAATGCGTAAACCTTACTTGCCCCAGTGAGCGAAACCCCGTCTCTCTCTCTTTCTTGTAAGTGTGTGTTGACACTTGATGGTACCCATAAAACAGGACGTACCCATACAACCTGGCAGGCAGGTGTCGGTTAAACAAATTATTGGTCGCTCAAGTTTCCTCAGGAAAACATCGATCGCACTAATTCCACTGGTGGTAGCACCTGCCATTCCATCATAGGACAGTGGCGCACCGCTTAGCCGCTGGCCCACTGCTCCAGGAATGGTATGAGGACTCCCAGAGATCTGTGAATGTTAAGTCAAGAAAGACCAATTCTGCATATATATGGGCATTAACCCGTTACGCTATCACGTAATGCCCTTAAGGCGGAGCATAAGTGTCCCCTTTAATTTTCATTTGCGCATCTACAACGAATGCAATACCATGCGAGTTCCCTCGTTAATGTCGACGACTTGCAGCAGTACCTCTTCTCTATAGCTTCTCGCACTTCTGCCGGCAGGTCCTTGCGGTGGAACATGCCGACCGATGTGAGGGACAGAGGACTGCGCACCACGTGGAAGCGGCAGCGTCCTTGGCGAGCACCGTAGCGCGCGTTGAGCAGCCCCTTGAGGTACGTCAACGGCACGACGAACACGTGAGTGCGGGCCTCGACCAGGTCCAGTATGGATGCGGCAGCTTGCGGTGACGTCATCGAACCCTTGACCGGCTCCAGCCGGGGCAGGAGGCTGCGGAACGTCGGGTGCTCCGGTCTCTGCACAGGTGTGGTGAATATGCAGCGACGTGCACTCCTGCGCGCATGTTCAGTCACGTGGTATACTTAAGTGTCCGAAAACTAAACGAAGCTGAAGATATTTTCACCGTAACAGAGCGCGAAAAAAATGGGACAGAGAGTAGAAAAGAGAGACAAAATCGCGCTTGTGCCTTGTGCTTGTGTCTTGCGCTTGTGAAAAGACATGCAGTCACAGTTTCGACACAGTCGTTTACAAAATGGCCCCGCTACTTTCCGTAAAGTTGAAGGTGTTGCTTTTCAGGGCGGACGAAAGTGTTGGCGGACACGACCAAAAAAAGTAGGGACAACATACAACGCAAAGAAATTGAACTAGGGGTAGGAGGGGAGCCTACCTCCGCTAGCCTTGAAAAAGGGAATCCCAGGCTTCTCTGGCTAGTGAACTGAGGCTCCTAACCCTTCTGACTTAACACCGATTCCAGACCCCAACCTCTCAATATTGGAAGCTGCTCTCTGAACTGCAATAGCTGATCAACCGGGCCTGCAGGACAGCTGCCGCTGATGTAGCCCTACACCTAAGGGCTCTGCCCAGATATGTCACCAACAGAATCTGGGATAGAAAAAGTTCGTTACTAATACTTCAGCTGTTACTATTACTTCAAGTATAGCGTAGAGGACTGATACTCCTGCACACATTGACCATTTGAACGCGAAAATGTTAAGGCTTATGTTCCGCAGAAAAACCGGCGTCGTTGTCCGAGTTGTGAGCCAAAAATCCCCACAAAAGCAACCTAGGTGGGCGATCTAGGTCACATGACCTTGTGACGTCTCAATCTGCCCGCTGGATTGGGAGTTAAGTGGTCATCGGTACAGGGGGCAATTACTGGTCGCGAGAGGTTGCTCGAGAAGAGCAACCTATAGGTCGCGCAAGCCCTATCGGTGGCAGGACATGCCATCGCAGGGCATTGCTTAACCGCTGCACCACTGCGCCAGAAGTGGTAAGAGGACTCCCGGGGATCTATGAATGTGAAGTCGAGAATCGCCAATCCCGCATATGTGGGCAATAACCCATTTACGCTATGGCGTCGTACCCTTAAGGCGGAGTTTAAGTGCCCCTCCTATTTTTTATCATGTTATGGTAGGGTAGATACGTAGCAGTGTAAGTTCGAAGAAGGGAGACCTCGTCCGTGCCGGTAAAGTATCACGGTTTCATCATCATCATCATCATCATTTATTAACCCTTAAGGGTCCCGTTAGGGACATTACATAAGGGGGGGGGGGGGGAGGTGGTACAGGGGTGTTCAGCAGTCAAACATGAATATAAATATAGAATGAATATAAATATAGATGGAACATAGAAATACAGAAAAATAGAGAAAATATAAAATATAGAAGAGAAAAAAAGTAGAACAAGACGAAAAAAAAGACAGAAGTAACAAATTCAAATGATCACGTCATGACAGAGTGTAGCAGATGTTGTAGTTGACAATCTTTCCTGAAATGGCAGAGATGCGTGCATATAAGACAGAGTGAAACTTATCAGAACTTTCTGTTCACACTATAAGGCTCACCCGATCAAATTTTGCATACAAAAAGTAAAGATCATGGTCAGAGAGCGATTATTTTCTTTACAGTGCTGTCGACTTCGCAGCGAGGCTGCCCACGCCAGTGGTTGCACATAGCACCCCATGATTGAACTGTCCAAGGAAAGCCATAAGGCCGTGCCTATGAAGTCTTGTCTTTTTGTTTTCAGGCCAGTTGAACTGTCATTTTGGAAGTCTAAGGCATACGATTTCAGTCGGTGCGATTATTAGAAGATGCGCAGTCCGTAAAGGTGGAAGCGTTTGCGGTCACAGTGTGCTGACAATAATTGTTGTCACGATATGAACAGCAGAGTAACTGTCGCTCTCAATGTAGACACTCGAAGCGCGCCGGGGGAGAGGTGAAAGGACGGGCGTTTCTGCATTTCGTCTCCATCTAAATATGAGCGCCTCGACCGGGATTTGAGGCCACGACCTTGTGTTCGAAACCTCAAGGTCACAGCCACTGAACCATATTGCTGCGGATACTCACATTAAAAAAGCGTTCCAGGGCGCTGCCCTTCTCAGCTGCAATGCGCAGCGCCGGGAATCGCAGCAGGTCGTCCACCGAGTCCACGTGGTCCTCCAGGTCCCTGACCAGGAGACTGCCCTTTAGCTCTCCCCCGAGGCTCGACATAAGCACCAACATTGCCAGGAACCAGAAGCCCAGCAGGACACGGCCGAATTCGTTCGACGTCTGCTTGTTGCAACCTGCGATGATTAGTGTGTCATCGTGTACGTGGTCAAAAGTTGAAATCACTTCCAGGACATCAGCAAGGGCTGGAATGTCCATAGCAAGGTTAAAGGAGGCAGGGAATAGAGAAATGATGGAAATGTCATCAATTTAGGAGTTGAAAGGTCAACAGGTCAACTGCGACGAGAAAACACAGAAAATGACCCTAGTATTCCGAGTGAACGGTGCGTTTAGCTAGCCATATCGAAGCCAAGATGTTTTTCCAGGAGAGCAGTTTGGCGTAATCGGTGGGCGCAATGCCCATTACTTCCCTACTACGTCGCAGCCATGGTTATCACAACTGTCATTCTGCAAACCTGTGCCAGTACAATGCTTCCTGCGCAAAAGAGCTCCTTCTGTCACGCGAACACAAATAGTTGATGTTTCCAACGCATTATTTTTTTTATGCGGAATAAGTGGTCGTTTCGCGGTGCACAGTGGCATACGCGCATGTCCATCATGTTCATGTTCATCCGCGCATGTTGGTCAGCCGTGAATTGAATTGTTTCGGGGTAGATACCTTGGGGCAACATGAACTGCAGGTAAACCCAGAGGCGGTTCCAGTAGCCTGCGAGTCCCAGCCTAGAGCCGGAACCAGGCGGGAGAGTCGAGAGCAGGGACTCTCCCAACGTGGACACGAGGGCCACCAGACACCAGCTCAGGAATATCACCACCCACACCTGGGTGGCGAAATCGGCACATACCCAACAATTCTCGACAAAAGCATTTCTGAACGGCAAACCGTTTATGAACGCAGTTTGTTGATATAACGTAAGACTTCACTGTAACAATCAGTATATCCGCAGGTCACCCGACTGCGTTCTTGCGTGTTTTTTTTTTCTATTAATATTTCGCTATCGTCAAAAGCGTCCCCCATTGGTTTCCTATGGCAGTGTTAACTGATCGCTACGATCGATGGAAACGCTCTAAAATAAAGATTTAGCTACATATAATAAGAATGGACCATTACCTTCAATATTTTCAAGACAGTATCTTAAAATTTTTAATTTTTCAAAATTTCTGTCCGAGAATGTTGTTGTCAGACTTTCAGCGGCACCAACTCTGTTTTCGAGTCTGTATTTGTGATCTGCCTCGTTTACAGCATAATATACATAAATAGAGATGGAAGATATCATTGTCAAGAGCTGTTGCTTCGTGCCGGCTTGTACTTCACCTCCAGCGTGCAGTATAGTATGCGTCATACTTAGAGAGAGCACGACGCCGCGTGGACGCCACGCTTCGTGAACCCCAAGCGCTGTCGCCTAGAGTCGGCGAGGTTTGGCTGCACTATATAGGCGCATGCGCGGAAAGAGCACCTTGTCATGCTCACTGTGCATGCGCCTTTTCCACTGATTCTCACCGGCTGTCGGCACCGCTTCGCATAGCGCGACGGACACGCGTTGCCATGTTCCCTCTAAGTGTGACCCATACAGTACTTCAAGTTCGTCCGCAGAGTCAGGGTGGTGAAGTGCTTCCTCGCAAAGTATTTGCAAAGCAACAGAACAGCAGAGGGAACTAACGTTCATGAAGTTGCTATGAAAGTAAGTCCTACAGAATTCCAGAGAATTCCTTTTAATATCAAGCCGTCTTAAATTACGAAAACTGACTCCGCCACAATCCTCAAGGAGAGGAAAAAGGTAATTTATACTTCTCAGTGTGCAAGTGTCGTGGTTTTGCGATAGGAATAGCTCCTCCCCGTCATGCGAGCAGAAGACTGTTGTGCTTCAGACGGTGTGAGCTTTGCGATATTATTTTCATTTCTTTTTAGAAACGCCCAACTGACGAATGTCGTGGGAGCAGAATTTAGTGGTTGGGTGGTATACTAAACAATGGGAACAAGACATTATACGTACCGATCATTGATGAAAACTATACGTATCTATGGGGATTTCTTTATGTTCTCGTTGAAACTTCCGCATCGTTTCCTAAACAAATATTGGTGAATCTTGTTACTCGCAGTCTACCTGTCCCATGATCTGTGCCGACCAATCCACGCATAGAGGCATGGCTGTTTTGTCGGTAGCACGCTTACCTCTGCCTGAAAAGCGTTGACGAAGCTGAAGGGGTCGATCAGCTTGCGCGGGTGCGGCGCCAGTATGGTGGAGTAGCCGAACACGTAGGGGTAGCAGTTCGCTGCCTCCAGGCGCTCGGCGATCAGACCAGCGGGGCCGATGAACAGGTCCGCCTCCTACGGACACGCGCATGCTCTGTCTGAGCGAAGAATTAGGGCGGTTCTCGGGGGTTACCCGTGCCCACATCTGAGAAGCGAAATATTTAAGACTTAAATGTTTTAAGTGCCGCAGCAGCTTCCAGCGGAGCCCTGGACTAAGGGCAGCCGACCTTTGCACAAGCAGATGGATAAAGCCATCTGACAGCCGCAGATGAAAATCAAATCTAGAGCTTAGTAAAGTTTTTCACTCACTCACAAAGTGCCGCAGCGACTCGTACTTATTGAAATAAAAAAGTGAGAGGCCAGATACACCAAATCAAGGCTATCTGCTGAACATGACCGAAACACGCAAACGATGGCTGGCGGGGCAAAACAATGACACCCAGCGCACAGACGTTAAAGTTTTTTTTTTTATTTTGCGTTCTAGAATTTTGTTTTTTATTGTGTGTTTTGCCGGCGCGCGGTTGTTTGCTGCACGTGCTCCGAATAAACTCTATTTATTAGCTTGCGCTCAGCGCCTTGTCGTTTTAGGTTTATGTTTATGGGGGTTTAAGGTCCCAAAGCGACTCAGGCTATGAGGGACGTCGTAGTGAAAGGCTCCGGAAATTTCGACCACCTAGGGTTGTCCCGTTGTTAGTATAACAAGGCACAAGTATAAAAAGGCACAAAGTGTCTTGTTTATCATCGGCTGACTCTCGTGATTTCTTACAAACGATCCTCGAAGCGCAGTGAACCAACTTGCTTTTTACAAAGTCGCTACTGTTTGTAGCGCGGAAAAACGTCTGGTGGTCTGCCAGTGTACTTGGAGTTTATGCTGTTTTATCCTTAAACAATGCCCTGTTTTGGCGAAACTGCACATTTGCCATCCGTGAAAGGTAGCTTTTTGATTTACGCTAATCTCACATTTGGGATTTTTTACTTCCGCCATGAGTGGCGCGAATGAAAGGACTAGGAGTCGCACTCAGTGGTGCACGTTCACGAACCTTCCTCTGCAACATTCCGATGGCTCCGGTGAAGCTTCCGTTGACGTTGTAGCCCCACTGACCGTCGCGGGGGACAGACAACACGGGCCTGGGCATCGAAGCAATAGTGCGCAGGTGTGAAAGTTTTGAGCTGCTACATAGGGCAGTGCGCATAGAAGCGCGTGGTAGCCTAGTTCTCGCTGAGTCCTCACAGGAAGCACACTTCTTTATGTAGCTGTAAATGAATTACTCTTGTTCATTAAAAAAGGCAGTTTTATTTTTACTTTGAGCCACACAGCCGTTGAAAGGAGTGTTGAGTATTGAATTCGGAAAGGCATAAAAAAAACTGAACCAAAATGCATTCAACTTGGGTGAAAATTAGGATACGCGGCGCAATTGTAGTTTTATAACATTGAAAATGTAATGGATATCTCGATCCTGGCTACTCTACCTAGCTGATACGAATTCGGTCCAGTTCCCATAACTGAAAATTCCAGACGTCCTAAGGCTAAAGCGTGTGAAAAATTTTAGTGAGAGACATTCGACGTACTAATTTGTTTCGTCTAGTTCTGTAACCCACTTTGACAGGTCTCTGCCCAGACCTTTCATTTAAAGATGTTCAGTTAGTGTTGGATGCAGTTGTGCGGACAAAGGGGCCTTATTCAGAGACAACTCACCTTTAATGACGGAAACAAAGAAATAAACACAGCCAGTGCTGGTTTTTCCCTAAGCGCCCTAAAAGTGGGTGGCTGACTCTGTCTGTAATAAGGCAGTAATTACTCATTGACGTCCACCCAAGCGCAGCCATGCGGCTACAAAGGAAAGCTGTACAGCTTTCTCAGAAACTTCGCAGTTAAAGAAAAATTCGTCCTGGTCCGGGGTTCGAAACCCGGGACCACCGCGGTGAGCTCAATTGGTAGAGCGACTGCTCCGGTAAAGCGGTGGTCCCGGTTTCTAACCCCGGACCAGGACGAATTTTTCTTTAACTGCGAAGTTTCTGAGAAAGCTGTACAGCCTTCCTTTGTAGCCGCATGGCTGCGCTTGGGTGGACGTCAATGAGTAATTACTCCCTTTTTACAAATCTGCTCCACCTTGGGGGATTCCCCTAAAACATTTGACTGACTCTGTCTGTCTGCACTCTGAACGCACGAATACGCCTATCTGGGAGTAACAGGGAAGTAAAGTTGTCCTCTAGCGTTCATCATTTTATAAAAGGATGCGCGCTAGAGGAAAGCTTTCTTTACTCTTGTATGTTTAGTGTGTGCAAGCTGGCGAAAGGTGTCTCCACTTTGCTTCACGCTAAGCTTCATGGATCTCGAAGTAATTTAACCCTTTGCGGCGCGGCGTTTGTGCACGCTACTTCTCCAACTTTTTTTGAGGTGTCTAGGGCTGCTTTCTCGAAGTCAGTGATGCCGGCTGCATTTGAAATTGCTGCTGGTCAGAATGGCAGGTTTATTTAGAGCCTAGAAGAAAGAATCGCTTTCAGAAACAGGAAATAAAGATTGACGCCCTGAAGTTCTACCTTCCGCCTACGAAGTGCAGTCTGTTGCTGCAACCTTCTTTCACGCGGTGGAAATTTTAATTAAAGTACACTGCAGCTGAGTTTTCCTTGCGGACGCAGCTGTAGATGATAAAAGAAATGTTTATTTGGAAATAAATGTCTTCTTCTGAGGAATGCGGCCGCAGTTCCGTGACGGTGGAAGTTTGCAGCGGGCGTGATTCCATGAAGCTTTTAAGCCATTTATGTTATGTTTGTGAAATAGGCGGTTCCAGATATACACACACACAGATATTTAACGATTTTTCTGCAGAGTAGAACAAAATAAATTCTCAGATATTTGTGGATAGTAGAATATAATGGCTGTTTGAAACGGTTAAGATAAAATTATGGTCATCTCCATCAGGCTTCTGCTACTAAGCGGCCATCTTAAGTGCGGTAGCTCGAATGTGGTCCTTTCTTCAGGAGTGAACAGGCATGGCGCACCATGGTCGCGATGTTGGAGGGATGATGGAGGGATAGTGGAAGGCCGCTATGACGCAGGATTTTTTTTATCAGGTCCCATTCCTTTCTTGCAATATTGTTAGATCCTACACTCTTCATCATCATCATTTCATCATTTATTTACCCTTAAGGGCCCTTGGCTTAGGGCATTACATAAGGGGGGGGGGGGGGAAAGGTCGTTTCATAATCAGTGGTCAGTAAAATCAACAAGAAATACAAAGTACAGGGCACATGGTCAACATTAACATTATCAAAATATTAACATGAGAAAGACACAGCAGCTCAAGAACAACTTGAGATAAGAAAAAAAAACAAAAAAACACATGCACAAACTCAAAAACACGACAAAATAACTCAGCCCTTGAAATGTGATGATAATAACTGCCTGAATTTAATGGGTTCTGTTTCAATAACTATGAAATCGGGTAAGTCATTCCACAGTGTAATGGAGCTAGGTAAAAAAGATTTATTAAATGAGTTTGTGGAGCCGTGAATGCGCTGCAGACTTAAAGAGTTAAAAAGTCGTCGTGAGGTGCGAAGCGGCGGGTGCAATACAGAGTTTCTTAGCTGTGGGAAGGTGTAGTACAATTTGTGAAACAAACAGAGCTGTGAAATTTTACGCCGGAGTGCCAGGGGTTGCAGATCAAGGGATGCCTTGTTAAGAGTTACACTGTGTTGTCTGCCGTACTGCGATGTGATAAAACGGGCCGCGCGATTTTGGATGGCTTCAAGCTGATCGATTAGATATTTTTGATGGGGATTCCAGATCGACGAGGCATATTCGAGTTTGGAACGGATGAATGTTACGTAGGCGAGCTGTCGGACAGAATGTGGTGAAAAAGCAAGGGATCGTCTGATAATCCCAAGCATTTTGGAAGCGTCTGTACAAATTTTTTCAACGTGCTCACACCAGGTTAGTTTGTTGTTTATGATGATTCCAAGATACCTGTATGATTCTGTTTCGGAGAGTGGTGTGGAACTTAATGAATACTGATAGCTGAGGTTATTTCGCTCAGCACGAATACGGCTACATGGGAGTGAAAAAAGGAGTAAGCTGTTCTCTAGCGCTTTCACTTTTATTAAAGTGAGTGCTCTAGTAGACAGCTTACTGCCTATTCACTCCTTCCTGTTGAGAGAGCATTTCCCCGCAGTCGCCAGGATCCATCGCCTGACCGATCCTTGTGAAAGCATGGATTGGCTTACATTGAGCCCATGACGAAGGAATAAAAGAACTGGAAAAGAATGAATGTAATACTCTAGATTACAAGGGATATGTAGGTACTCTATCTGCAAACGTCCTTAAAAACATCCCCCTCCAAAAACCGCTGAGTAGTTTTCTAGCTGTGCCACGTGGCGCCTGACTCGTCGAACATTCGCTAGTTTTGAAAGGCAGAACCTCTATCAGGTTTTAGTCGGGTGTTCGCAGAGTGCCACGGTGGCTGTCCCGTCTTACTTGACGCTCAGTCCTTGGGCGATGAGCGCCAGCATCTCGGCCACCGGTCCGGACAGGTGGTGGCCGCGAGCATCTTGCGAGGCCTCGATGAACGGGAACATCTGGGATGGGATGTGAAAACCAAAACAGCTGCTTGCCATAGATGTCAAATTGCCCTGTGCAGAAACATTATTTTCCGACCTTGTCTCTCCTTTCCTCGGCTTTGTAACACGCTTCGATGACGAAATGAACCCAGTGTTTAGACAATCAGCCTTATCTCATTATGATCATTAGCCTGACTACATCAACTGCAGGACAAATCCTCTGCTATGTCTCTCGAATTAACCCTGTCCTTTGGCAACTGCGATCACCTGATCCCCGTAGCATTTCTCATCTGATCGGCCCACCTAACTTTCTGGCGCCCCCTGCTACGCTTGCCTTCTCTTGGAATCCAGTCCGTCTGATCTACCTCTCGTAAATTTTATGGCACAAGCAATTCATCAGAACAGTTTGTACAGACGTCGTTATAACGAAACCTGACTAACGTGTGCATCGCAGCTAGATGAATGTAGAGCAGTAAATATCAATCCAGTACCGCATGCATTTGAAAATAAAGTAGAACCTGTTTCAGTAGCTGCAGAAAGGACCCAATCTTCATCCTTGGAACGGACCGCAGATTTCGTTCGGGGTCAGTAGTCGCATTTTGTTATAAACGAGGTACTCACGTTCTGGTAGACGACGCGAAGGTAGCCCTGGTCAGTGGTGGCGTTAGCCGGTGCATCGACTCTTGGAAAGAACATCACCTGTGGCGGCTACTCCCGATTAGTGCACGTTCACGCAACTGCTGAACAGGGCTGGAACTCTTGCGGAGGAGGATGTTGTGAAATGTCTTATTTCTACGTGAAATGTCTTATTTCTGTGCGCAGACCGAGCCAAGCACGATCGTCGCGCTGAATTATACAAGTGCGCTGGACCTGCGCGCAGTTATATGGGAAGTGTTATGTCTAATATTTGATTTGTCTACTGTATTTCAAGCTCAACACGCATATCTTTCTGTTCTACTATATCTATACTCTCACATCTATGTCTATACGCTTCTCTAAGTTCAGTAACCAGTTGCTTTCGACTAAATAAAAAAATATATATAATAATCTGATGTAGATCTCTCGTCTCTCGTATATCGGTCACTGGCGAGGCCAATCGGGACAGCGAGAGAGGGAGAAAGACACTTTTATTTTTATTTTTTTAAAGCGCATGTCCAAGCCTTAGTTGCCCTTTTGATGAGCGCTATGTAGCAGTTGAGGTGGAGTGGGACAGGGCTCGATATAAAATCGGTACTTTCTTTGTGTAATGAATGGAGTTGTCATCGCGCGTTTTATTTCTTTTGCATTATGTCCCCGGTGAAGCGGATTCGATCGGCTATGCTCCACGTGGCATACGAATAACTTATTTTTCTTTTTTTTTCTTCTGGGCTGAATCTAATCAATCTACTGAATATGGAAACGTGTTGGTGTCTTTTCCTCGAAATCGTTGCTGTGATAATGGAAATAATTTCAATTTTGCGCTAAAAGACTGACCTTCAGGATCTAGAATTGCTGCGCCCAAGTCATCGCGATTATCTGGTTCGGTTCGACTGCGGACCCTCGGGAACAGCGTAAGTGAAAGGTATTCAGTCAAATGAATCGCGAATATCGAAAACACGTGTTATTGTACTTTGCGGAAGTGACCGATAAGATTCGAGGCAACGAACAACGCAGCAAGACTGAAAGCAACCTCTGTGTAGAGCAGTTTTTGCTGTAGAGATTAAGCAGGTCGACCTATTCATTTCGTACAAATGGAGCACTGCACGGCTATTCTTTTTCATTTGTGTCGTTTGGCGTAATGTTTTGCGCAAAGCCTGGGTCGCTTACGGCTTTGAGCAAGAGAGATGGCCTGCAAAAAGGCAAAGCACCAGATGTTATCAACTGGAGAATGGTAAACGAAAATGCAGTACGTTAGGCATCTTGTCAGTAGGAAAAAAATGACCGTCTATAGTCACGTTAGGAGTAGTCATAACATTAGCTGTCAATAGCAGTCGTTTGAGTCACGTGTACCTCAAATGCGCCTTTCATGCTGCGCAGTGTTTTCGTGCTTCCCCTTTAGTAGCAGCATTTTTTCCTTTCTTTGGATTCCTATCCATCTTTTCATATTTCTTGATGTTTTTGTATTTGATTCCTGAATGAGAAAGAACGAATGGAGTGATGTATGAAGCATGTCACCGTTATTCTCTTCCCTCCTCCCCTCTTTCCCCTTTAAGAAAGGGAAATAAATTGCTTCCATGTCCTCTTTTTCAACTTTGAGAAGGAAATGAAGTGATGACAGAATGCGATAGATGGCACCACTGGGCATCCGAGCTGCGATGATGCCTCTGGTGATTGCGAGTTCGGTGATCAGCGGTTAACTCCGTATACGCTCCGCGTCTGACTGTTCAAGTTCTGACGACCATTAAAAACCGGTTGATGACAGTGGTCCGCCCTGCGCGGCGTGCTTGAATCGAAGCATTCCGAACACGTGTTCAGACAGATGTTGTCTCTCGCTGCAGTGAGCTAATGGAAGCTTCTTACGGCCATCGTGAAATAGACACCACAATCCTGCACCAATCTCAGAGCAGCTCTCTGCGATCATGAATATTGGATTGACTGCATTGCAACCACTGGGGCGATTTGCAATGATTTCATCCCCGTAGCGCAAGAAGGTATAATCAATATCTTGGTGCGGCTAGTCGGTGATTCATCTTGGAAAGTGGCAGCGCATAATGGACGGCGTTTATGCGTATCTCTTGTTGGCGCAATAAAGTTCCTATTAAAAAAAAGATACGGGGACAAAGATGTGTTAACATAGACGACAAGACAAGCGCTTGTCCGACAGTTGAAAGAAAGACAGTTAAAGAAATACAAGACAAAAGATGTAAAGTGCCAGCTCATTTACAGTAGGCTGAACTTTTCTGGAATAACCATATTCAAAATTAAATTTAAATTTTATTTTTTTTTTTTTAAATTTACAATACACCAACGCCGATCTGTGTGGGTGAGGGAACAAACGCGTGTTAATGACATCTTAGTTGAAATCAAGAGGAAGAAATGGGCTTGGGCAGGGCATGTAATGCGAAGCCAAGGTAACCGCTGGTCCTTAAGGGTAACGGAGTGGATTCCAAGAGAAAGCAAACGTAGCAGGGGACGGCAGAAAGTTAGGTGGGCGGATGAGATTAAGAAGTTTGCGGGGATACAGTGGCGGCAACTGGCGAAGGACAGGGTTAATTGGAGAGGCATGGGAGAGGCCTTTGCCCTGCAGTGGGTGTAGTCAGGCTGATGATGATGATGATCTGTGTTGTAAGCAAGATGTGGAGCTTCTGTCGCCGGATGAGTCGACTGGGTGTTGTGCCATAGAGCTGCTCCCGTAGCGCTCGCCACCCGTTTCGTGACTGCGCTGCCAGCTCTCCTGGCGGTAGCGAAGACTCCGAGTCAGGCGGTTGTGGTTTGTGGGGTTTAACGTCCCAAAGCGACTCAGGCTATGAGAGACGCCGTAGTGGATGGCTCCGGAAATTTCGACCACCTGGGGTTCTTTAACATGCACTGACATCGCACAGTACACGGGCCTCTAGAATTTCTCCTCCAAAGAAATTCCAGCCGCCGCGGCCGGGATCGAACTCGAGTCTTTTGGGTCAGCAGCCGAGCACCATAACCACTGAGCCACCGCGGCGGCACAGGCGTCGGTGAGACTAAGAAAAACGCTTTATACACTATATACAGGGCGTAGTATAGAACAACATCGGCACGGGGGCCGAGAGCTACACAACGCGACTGTTCTCGCACAGCGACGACCGGCGAGACTCAACGCGTCACACTATCCGACTCCACTGGTGAGCAGCACTCGACTCACGGTGGGCCGGTCTCCTCCTCCAAGCGGCAGCGGTGAGGCTTAGAAAGCCTGAGAAACGGTTTTTGTCACTCAAAACGGTCCAATCCAAAGGCAGCACTTGACGGCGGTCCGAGAGGTTCAACCAGCGACCGCGTTGGCAACCCGCTTCAAATTGTGCTGAGGGTCAGGGTTGCCAGGTCCTAAACTCAAAAAAGCGCCACAAAAATCGCAAAAGTAGCCAAAAAGTAGCCAACGTGCCGCCGGAGTGTCAAAAGTAGCCAAAAAAGCGCCAAAGTGGCAGAAAAGCAGCACAAAAAATTTGTAATTCTTGCCGAATGCAGGTTAACACTGGATGCGAATAACTAAAGTATAAAAGCATCAAATCAAATGAAAGGAAATACATGAACATCATGGGACAGGACAACGGAAACACGCGAGGAATTTCAAAGGGAGTGAAAGTGTGGGAAAGTAACCAGAAGAGTTTTCCTTCTCTGCAGAGGTGAAATAATTTGGGTTCCTAAGCCACTTTCATAACAATTTGCATTCCCATTAAATATGGCATGCATGGCTTTCTTTTATGAAATTTTTTCACTGTTCTGTAAACAAGGGCATGATTTCATATGCGCCTATTTCTTGTTCGGTTTTTCTCCTGCGATCTTTTTTTCAGCTTTATATTGCAAAACAGACTGATCGCCGCGTGCCACGTACAGTTCATATGTATTGAAGGCATAGAAAGCACGCGGCCTTGGCCAAAGTTTTTCAGGTCAAATGGGTTGCTTTTCAGCCACTTATGGCTCCCCAGCTCTATATCGCTATATGCGATACGAAGATCCTTCGTCATCACGTTTCAAAACTTTTTGGTCTTCCCCGCTCGCCACTAATCGGCTAAAAAAAACCATGTGCCTTGAAAAATTTCAATCAGGACTGCAATTCTCAGCATCATACAAGTGGCTGTCGGGCTGGCAGGCATGTGCGGCTGATCAACTCGCTTTGAACCAGTTGCCAATTGAGCACACAGGTGTATCAGATAAGTAGCAAGACACTTCCCTGTTTACCTGAGGTGCATTCAGTGACTAGAGATATGACATTTCTTATTGCTAGTTCTAAGGAAGCTACATATCCGCATTGCATAGCAGAGCCAGAGTTTCGGAGTCTCGGCTGGGAGAACAAGTCTTGCGAGCATTAAGTGAAGACAGGAGCGAGAAGTATTTTATGTCTAGGAGATGATTACAGGTACATTTTTATCAACAGGGCAGGCACCGTGGAATAATAGAGTTACGTAACGCACTCCAGCAAAGATGCACTGGGACCATTGGCGAAAAAATAGGTCTATTATTCAGTCCTCACTTCGAATTCATATGTAGCCAAAAAGTAGCCAAGTAGCCAAATTCAAATTTTTGTCGCCAAGGGGTCCAAAAAGTAGCCAATTTGGCGCAAAGTAGCCAAACCTGGCAACCCTGCTGAGGGTGGTGACATCCGGGGGAAAGGGAAACCGGCGCCTCGCTCTGTCGCAGCTTGCTGCATGTTTGGGCATGTTGCTCGCCGATGTTTCTCCTTAGGACGCCTTTGTCTTGCGGCGCAGCACCGTGGCTTGTCAAGAGAGCGTTAGGGCGCCATTGCCTTGCGGCGCAGCACTGTGGCGTGTCAAAGGGACGTTCGCAGGAGAAATTTTGCGTCCTGAAGAACTGGAATCCGGGCGGGTTTCCCGGCATAACAATGTGTAAGGTAGGGTTAGTGCCCACAGGAATGTACGGAAGTAAAAGCTGAAAATTGAAATACCCGCTGCGGTGGCTCAGTGGTTAGAGCGCTCGGCTATTGAGCCGTTTCGATGCACACGAAACACAAAATGCGTTCTTGTGCTGTGCGATGTCATTGCACTTTAAAGATCCCGAGGTGGTCGAAATCATTCCGGAGACCTCCACTACGGCACCTCTTTCTCCCTTTCTTATTTCACTCCTTCCTTCATTCATTCGCTTGCGGCGCCGTTCAGGTGTCCACCGAGAGAGAGAGAGAGAGAGAGACAACTTTATTGCCAGTGATTTGTTGGTCGCGGGTGACTGCACCTCAATGTGACTCCCATGCAGGGGTTATACCTCCAAGACCCCGTTAACAAGAGCTTCTTGTGTTTTCGCCTGCTTCAGCAGCAGTTGATCCAGCTCACTTCGGTGGGTGGTGGTGGTGGAAAACATTTATTTACAGATAAACTTCGGGAGGTGAGGTATGAGCTGACCCAAAGGGGGCCAGCCCTCACAAGTACTAGGTGGAGGTCCCTAGTTCGGGACCCCAGTGGCGTCGGCCGCTGCCCAGGCTCGCGCGACCAGGGCCCGTTGGGCCTGCAGGTCAGAGCAGCCGAGCAGGGTCGCCTCCCAGTCCTCCCGGGTTGGGTTGGGGTGAGGGGGGATAGCAGGGTTGGAGGGGCAGGCCCACACCATGTGGTAGATGTCCGAAGACTTCTCCGCACAGTGCGGACAGCTGCCAGAGAAAGAAGGGTCAAAGTGTTTTAGAGCTGCCGGGCACAGCAAAGTATTTGTATATAGGCGAAGCAGAAGCCGCTCCTCCGCCTTTGAGAGACCTTTACACGGGCGGGGATAAAGACTATGGCCAGATTGATAAAGAAATGTCTTTAAACGAGTAAGCTGGAGTGAATTCGAGTTCCTGATCGTCGGGGTCGGAGGGGAGCAGGCACGGTCATATGAGGTGGTCACATCCCCATAGTATCTGATCTTGGGTTGCTAATTTCTGGCAATTGAGGCATGCGGAGTTATACACCTCCTTCGTAATAAACGATAATCTATGGGGGCTTAGAATGGGTCGAGTCTGGGATGTGAAACAATTACAGCGCCATTTCCTTTCCTAAGAAACCAATTTTCGATTTTTTTAACTGAACGCGTTTTATCCAATAGACTGTGTTATAATGGCAGTCCCGCAGGGTTACTCGCTCGGTTGTTCTATTGACAAGATTAGAGGCTTTCCCACGCGGACAAAAATAGGGTTAGCCTGGTTGGCGCGAGGCATGTGAGGTATAAGGCGGTGGTAAAATATGCGACCGGGAAAATGATGTTTTACTATGATACAGCGCGTGGAAGGTTAGCGCGTCCTTTATTCGGAGGCCGATGCCTGCCGCGGGAGTCACAGCAGCCAGTCTAGCTTTCCGATGCACGAGCAAGCACACAAAATCACGAAGAGCGATGCCATGGCTTCAGAGATCACCACCCCGGCGGGTAATCTCGGAGGCCATGGCGAAGCACCCACGGGGGCCTAGGAAGCGACGGCAGCGAAGCCATGGCCTCTGAGATCACAAGCACTGTCGGATAATCTCGGGGGCCATGGCGAAGCACCCGCGGGGACCTCCACTATCAGGAAGCGACGGCTGGGGCAGGGGGCGCGGGTTGAGGCGCAGCTTCGGGCCGGGAGGGCACGGCAGTCACCAGCTGCCGCTGAGGGGTGGCGCCCTTGGGCTTCTCCTGCTCCTTGGCGAACTGCAGGAAGATCTGCTCCAGCGTGTTCTCTCCCACGATGGCGTGCTGCAGTGCCAACTCTTCCTCCAGGCGGTTCAGCCTGCGGAACAGCTCACTCCACGGCATGCGCTCGGTCAGGTGGTAGCCCCGCACGTTCTGCGAACAATAGACACGCTTATGTGCACGTTCAGCCAGGCGGCGCTGGGATCGTTAGCCCGTAATTTGCGATGGAATAAATCTGCGGGGGAAGTTAGCAAAAAGCGATTGGAAGATTGGTGGCTCAAAGGCAGAGTGTGGTGTCTCCCCTCTTGTACAGTCTTTGTCAAAAGTAACCAGGCTGCATGGTTTGCTTCTAGCTTGTATAGTGGAGCCCTTGTGACTTTCCTAAATATCAAAAGTTGTTGGAAGGTGAGAAGACCCTCAGTCCTTACTTTTAACAGCCATTTCAGCTTCAGGGAAGCTGTAAGGGCTCCACTGTACGAGCTAGAAGAAAACCATGCAGCCAGGTTACTTTTGACAAAGACTGTATGTGTTCGTCTTTGCGCTGTGTGAATGAAAGCATGAAGTACCAACTCACCCAGCAAGTGATTTTAAGAAAGGTGACTTAAGGTTAGAAGTGTAGGAAAACGTATTTAAATAAAATAGCGAACTTAAGAAAATGGCGAACTTTAATAGCAATCTAGGACGCAGTTAAACAAAAATAAAGAAAAAAAACGGGCATGGTGGCAATTGCCACCATCCCGTTTCAAAGGGGGCGCTCCTATATTTCACGCACCATAAGTACAGCTGAAACATTCCGCCGGTGGCAGTTTAAACCTTTAACAGTGACGAGACACTGCTCAAAAAGGACAGGAACTATACGTCAGCTTGACATGGGCACAGGAGCTTGCTCATTTGACACCAACTTTAGGTTGGGTCAGGCTAGCTTGAAAAACCAGTACAAACTAAAGAAACGGCGAGAACAATCTGAAACCGTACCAGGTGTATGAGCTAAAACTAACCAAGCTTTTAAAAAAGACGGAGTCTCCTAACCCGGTGGCACTAACTGAGATAAGTGAGTAGCGAGGCTTAGTCTGCGGCACTTTTCCGTTCTCCTAAGTTAATTAATTTGTTAAGACTAACTAACTTTCTAAATATTGGTTTCAGGAACAAAGAGTATATTCAGAAGTTGTAGATCGCCCTTAGAAAGAGCTGGCTGAAATATTCGCACCAGGGCCACCTTTACGCAGATTTATTTACCAGCTTTAAAAGGAAGCTACCACTCGACAGCAGATGGCGTAATCTCTCGCCCAGTGCGCCTGTAAAACACCGTCGGGGACAGCACTTAAGAGACAAGTGAATTCTGTCCTCTGAGACGCCTCTTGGGAAGTTGAAGCAGCAAAAGCTTTTGTACAGCTGCAAAATTTTTCGGAAACTCCGCGATGTTGAAGGATTCAAATCTATATAAGCTGTAGGTGAAGCGCGCCGAGATTTTCCGTAATCGACTATTAAATGTTAGGCTTCTCCTCACAGCACTAAAGAATTGCGGAGAAGCTTGGCATGACGTCCCAGACGGTGAGACTTCAAATTTCCGTTGCCGTCAACCACACCCTGCCGTGCGTCGTTCAATGCTGCCAAACAACACTGGGTTAGCCACATCCTCACTAGGCCCCGGAACTATGAGGCCGCGCACATTCAAGCGAGACAAAATCAATGCCTGAATCCATATGTGGGTCTCGCCTTTTCGTGTGTTTTCTTCAACGACTAACTATCGCACCCTTACCAATTAGTTATTCGTGCCGAAAAGCCCCATTAAACGGGTATTAAATGAATGATGGGCTTCCCAGCAGCTTACGCTTTCAATGATTTCTCTCAAGGACGATAAGCCAAACTGAAGCACGACGACGTTCAGCAAGTCATTCCAGTCACTTTCAGTGCGAAACAAAAAATGACCACGGATGCACACATTTCCGGGCAGGAGGAAGGCAGTCAGCTTTCTCGGTGCTCGGGGGGCTGAAGATGCGGTTGAGAGGCTGATAACATAATTGTGAACGGATGAGTGTAGAACTTATGAAAAAATTGCACTCTTGCAATTTAATGGGGGCTTGCTTGGCTTGTAAGGTGAGGAGGAGGAGGAAAAAACTTTTATTAAGCAACCCATAAAAGGAAGCCAGTGAGGGTGGGGGTAAGGATAAGGGGGTTGCAGGAACAGGTGGGCCCTCGCGGTCGCGCTAGGTGGCCAGGATGGATGGATGGATGGATGGATGGATAGGAGCGCCCCCTTTGAAACGGGGTGGTGGCAATTGCCACCATGCTCAGCTTTTCTTTATTTATTATTTTTTTGCTTACTGTGTTGGCAATTCTCATTAAGAATCGCCATCATCTGTACCTACAGTTTCCTACAATTCTAACCTTATGCCACATCTCTGCTTTTCAGCCACCAATCCTCCAATCGCTTTTTGCTAACTTCCACTGCAGATTTGTTTACATGACTATTGTTATCTTTAAACCCTAGGTCCTCAGGAAGAGTGACTGCGCCTGCATCGACATCCGGATGGATACCATCACATTTCATTATGAGGTGTTCAATTGTTTCCACAGATCTGCCACACACAGCACTTGTGTTATCTTCTTCGTTAAATTTCTTTATGTAGCTGCGCGTTCTAAGACACCCTGAGCTAGCTTCAAAAAGCAGGGCACTGCCTCTTGAGTTATCATAGAAAAATTCTTTCCTGATCTGCCTTTTCCAATATCGATATAGTTCTACACTATGTTTCTTTTCCATTGAATTCATCCAATTTTTAACTTCTGCGTTTTTAACCTGTCGTTTAATGTTCTTTCTTTCTCCGTCCTCATGACCTGCATACTTACTGGTTAGTTTTCTAGTTCTTTTCCGCCACTGTGAGTCAACGCTCATTCTGTATAAATATTTAGATACCTTAGCTGCCCACCTGTTATTGTCCAATTTCCTCAGGCCTTCTTCATATAGTATTTTACGCCTAGCTTCCCGTGCTTCGAACGGTGCCCAGCCCATATCCCCTTGTACTACCTCGTTTGTGGCTTTGCCGTGGGCACCTAGTGCTAATCTTCCAACAGCTCTATGATTTACGTCTAATCTCGACTGAACTTCTGCCCTTAAGCACAGAACCGCATTGCCGAAAGTAAGTCCCGGCACCATTATTCCTTTCCAAATACCTCTTAGTACTTCATATTTGTTGTACCCCCATAATGCCCTATGTTTCATTATCCCGGCGTCTCTCCGTCATTTTGCCCTAAGAGCCTGTTCGTGCTTTTCCGTGTATATCTGCCCTTCGTTTAGCCATATCCCGAGGTATTTGTATTCGGCCACTTTGGGTATTTCGTGGCCTTGTATTGTAAGCACCCGGTCAGTTGTATCGTTAAAAATCATCACAGGTCGCCATGAGCCCATGGGCCCTGGCGACCTCTGTGGCCCAGGTCACCACCCAGAGCTGAACCTCCGGCTGTGAGCTGTGGAGCACGGCCTCCCATCTCTACTAGTCGTCGAGTCTCAGAAAAGGGGGAGTTGGAGTATTAGGGCAAGCCCTAACTAAGTATGTGATGAACGTCCGCCTTAGGGTGTTGGCATAATTTGCAGGACGGATGATAGTCCCCTGGGTGCATGAGGGAATACAGGTAAGGGTTCGGAAAAGTGTCTGTCTGAATCCGTCGCCAAACGACTTGCTCTGCCTTATTTGGCGATTTATAGGGAGGGGAGTAAACTAGTCAGGAACCCCGAAGCGTGACTTCATGGTACGTCGTCATGCGTTCCCTAGCACTGCGGAACGAGGGGAGGCCGTCCACCGCCCCGTCGACGAGTCCTCGGGCGTGATTGTATGCAGTCGTATTCCCCGGGTGTCCGCAATGCGCAGAAACCAAGATGAGTGTGATGAGCCGACTCGGTGGTACAACACTGTTCAGCACACGGATGTGCTGGCGTGTGAACCCGTTGTTTGGCGAAATTTCGTATGACTGGTTTAGAATCCGAGAATATGTATGTTGCATTTGTTTGAGTAACGGCCAGGGCTATTAGCAGCTTCTTCAGCCTCGACGGGATGTTGAACGCGATTGAGAGTTAGAGCTGAGCAAGGGTTGTGATCGCGGTTAAGTACCGCGATAGCATAGGCTGAGGTGGTAGAATATTCTGCAGCATCTACGTATGTGACTGCTGGATCGCTAGCGTAGTGCTTATGTGGGGCTGTTGCCAGAGCTGTGCGACGATCTTTGCCACTCTCAGGATGGGTGTTTCTGGGCAGAGGTGTAATATAAATATTTTTTGCAAGGTCTAGAGAAATGTTATGATGAACCGAAATTTGGTCGTCGAGGGTTATTTTGAGTCTTTTCAGAAGATTCTGTCCGGTAGGTGTTCGAGATAGGCGACAGCATTGCCCCTTGAGGTGGGCTTCAATTAGTTCTGCCAGGATGTTATGTACGCCTAGTTTGAGGAATTTGCTGGTGCGGGTTGAATTAGTAAGGTTAACCTTATGTTTTAGTTGCTCGTAGGACGACTGTTTTCATGGCTTTTGTGGTCACCGCCACGTGAATTGCTTCCAACTGCGTATCAGTGCCATTTCTGTTTGTTTTACTTTCTCTTTCTGCGTGTCTGTATGTCTAGTCTTCTTTAACGCGAAAGAAATACTAGTTCCATTCAGAGAAAAGACGGTGGCGTGTCCGTGTCAGTGTGTGTACTCGCAGAAGGTAGAGACAATCCCAGCGATGACAAGAAAAAAGTCGTCGTCATGAAGCGGACGTATGACGCACACAGCAAGCCGCCGAGCACCGCCCCTTCAGACAATGCTACACATTTTGTCATATACCCCCCACTGGCCGACCTCCATGTGGCGCCATTGATGCGGTGGCATTCGTACCAAAATTGTGACGCAGCCATTTTTCGTACAGCGTTCCAGGTGGCGTCATTTGATTTATCGTTGCATACAGCTTACTTGGGCTAGTCAAGGTGGAGGGTAGCTTGCGACAGGGTTTTGAATCGGCGATATATACACCTTCAATTGTATGTCTTTCCAGACATTCGCATCAAAAGTGTGATGCACTCGTTCGTCGTACAGCATCCCGGGTGGTGTCATACACATAAGCATGTATTAAAGAACGTTAATGCATGTGCAAACACTACGCGTAAACAATGCACCCAGGGACACGTAAACAGTCTTAAGTGTGTCTGCCGAATTTTTTTTTAATAAACCATCAGTTCTAACTTCGTGCCTGTCCCATCTAGTGCGGTCGTGCAGCTCACTGCCTGCGTCATCTAGTGCGGTCATGCCCTGTTCCCTACAAGGCAACCACGTGCGCTAGTTGGTGTGTATCAGACATAACTTCACCTGCGAAAGTACGAGAACACCAGGAGAAGAAGAACGCAGGATAACGCTGGACTAACAACTGAGGTTTAATCGAGAAACGGCCAACCTAAGTGACAAACACACGCATGCGTATCAAACGCGCTAAAAAAAAAAAACAACAGATGTGGCGAGTCACCGATGATTGGATGTTCAAGTTCTGGCAAACGACAAAACATTTATCTAATCTTCGGTGACTCTCCACAGCTGTGTTGTTTCTTTAGCGCGCCTGATACACATGCGTGTTTTGGTGACGCAGGTTGGCTGTGTGTCCATGAAAACTCTTTTGTTAGTCCAGCGTATTCCTGCGTTCTTCTTCTCCTGGTGTTCTCCTGCTTTCGCTGTGAAGTTATGTCTAATCGTACACCAGCTTGCCCAGTTCCGGCGCTAGTGGTCGAGCGCGTAGAGTGAATGCGGCGGACATACCTCGTGTTCCTCAGTGACTGTAGCCCCCGGGAACTGCTGCTGCACGGCCTGCGTGACTCGCTGGGCGTCCGCGGCGGCGGCCTTGTCGTGTCTCATCGCCAGCTCGAGTCGGTAGCCCTGGCCGAACTTCTCGCGCAGGTGCTGCAGCGTGCCCAGGCACATCATCTCCCCCGCCGCCATGATGGTGAGACGGTCGCAGGAGAACTCGCACTCCTCCATGCTGCGAGGCGAGGCGCAGACGATGGCGCTGACGCGCGTCCGTAAGAACACGTATTTTCCCCCTTTCAAGTCGGTGCCTCGGCCATTTCGAGTATACCGTCGGGGGCAAAAGTAACCCTTCCCCCTTCATCCAAGTTCCGACTCTTGCCACTCTGCGTGGGGGCGCCACCTGACATAACACTTCTGGTGTGGAGACCGGCGCATTGGGCCCGTTTCGACGTCAGAAGTGCTTTGTCAGGTGGCGCCCCTATATGCACAGTGGCACGGGTCGGAACTAACAGGCGGGGGGGGGGGGGGGGGGGGGGGGTCTGTTACTTTTAGCCTCCGATGGTACGAAGACGAAACCGTAATTTTAATGAAGAATGCAATCAAGGGTTCTTAGCTCCTCGAGGCTTTCTATGAGTATGTTTGCAGCGCAGATCTCTATAGGGGCAAACAGCGTACGCAATTTCCACCAACACCTGCTGAGCGGGGGCACTGTTGCCCGGCAGGGTGTGCTGCCGGCCAGCCCGTGTGGTGGCATCCACGTCGGCCTTGGAGCAGGTGCAAGCATAGGACTGCATGGTAATAGTGCTGGCAACAAGGACGAGGTGCAATGCGCGTTTGCAGCCGCTTTAGACAATATAGAGTTTTAGCATAGCGCTATCCACGACCTGCTCGCGAGATTCCCTTCCTCGGGTGACTGTCTGCACATGCGCAAATGGCCCCCAGGGTCGCTGAACTGCCCACGGCTAAAACTCTCCAATGAGTCGTTCGTTGACGGACGCCTATGAACGGGTTCCTTCAAAACGCCCGGTTGCCAGAGTACATACGAAAGGGCAGCCCTTAAGAGCATTCTGCGGAAGAGGGAACTTGGGAAATTCCGCCCTTATTTGGTCGTATTCAGTCACTGCTACAATGTGTCTAAGAATAAATAATTTAATACTAATTTCAAAACGTAATTGCATCGCAGCTTAACCCCAGAGAAATAAACTTTAATGAGCGAAGCGCAGGAATGCTAAAAAGTCAGGAAGTCATGTTTTAGTACCCTGCTTTGGTAACTTGCAAAAAATTGTTAATGAGTTGCAATAGGTAACGATGGGCAGGATGTATTTGAAACGTCCTAATAATTACTGAAACAAAAACGGATGATAGCTGGAGACGCTGTTTAGATGCAACTGATCCCATATCCATGTGATCGCAAAAGCAACCTCCTTTCCATGGTGAAGTATGTCAATGTGCTTACAACTATGCAGTAGTTTAAACGCAGTCAGCGACAGCTTACTAAAGCAGCTACTAAAACTACCCTCAAAGGAGAATCATCAGCCAAAGTTGCCGACCTATTCTCATGACGCCGCAATCAATCGCCTTGCACCTTCTAGCGTGGCATAATAGGTGGTGGCCGTTAGGGGTAAGGTGGTTAACCGCTAACTTAGATAACAGGTTGACGTCGCTTGTAGGAGGCCTTTTCAGGGGCAGGAAACTTTGGTTAGGTTCGGTTTCAACTGCATCAGCACAGCTGGTGACTGGAAGACCACTTATTCTTGAAATTGTGTGATTGCTGCCCACGGAAGTGGTTTGAGGCATTGGGTTTCGAAGGTGCTCTATTTTCGCCGGTGGTGGTTCGAATCCCGCTTCGGGATAATTTTTTTTTCAGCTGAATACCGTTGTCACGACGATGATATGGCGCTCCAGTTCACTTCCCTACGGCCGCTATGGGAAGTATTGGCGCTCTCACCTCTATTGCCTGGACAATGGTGCATATAAAGGTTTCCGACCCCCGGGGTTTCTTTAAAGGGTAACTGCAAAAGTCTTAGAAGTCGACGAGCTCAAAGGAATCGAAAGTGTGAAACATGCAGGTAATGCATGCGAAGTCCTTTTGGGACAGCATTTGATATGTTGTAGTAATTGCCAATTAAAATCGCAGCGGCCTTCGAGCTTCTCCGCAGCGCGCAGCGCCAAGTGGGGGCGCGCATTATAGCGTCAACGAAAGTACCGGCACATTTCCAACGCATAAATGCTTGCATCGAAGGAAAAAAACCAGTGCCACCAAAGGCAAAGCGCGCCGAGAGTTGTTTGGCAGCATCCAACGAGGTACGGCAGATTGTGGTTGATGCCTGCTGAAATTTGAAATCCTACCATACGTGACGTCACACCGAGTTTCCCGGTCCACCTCTGGTGTTTTGAGCTGAAGTCTAAAATTTAATCGTCGATTACGTCAGTGTTTTAAATGCTAGCGCAAAAACACTTGGCATGCTTTGCCTACAGCTTCATCATCATCATCACCAGCCTGACTACGCCCACTTCAGGGCAAAGGCCTCTCCTATGTCTCTCCAATTAACCCTGTCCTTTGCAAGCTGCGTCCGCGGTATACCCGCAAACTTCTTAATCTCATTCGCTCACCTAACTTTCTGCCACACCCTGCTGCAAATGCCTTCTCTTGGAGTCCACTTCTTTACCCTTAAAGGTGCACTGAAGAGGAATCTAAACTCGTCTTTTTGCAGCGGGAACTCGATCTGCACGTTTCGAGCATTCTTAGAAACGTCGAATGATTGCCCTGGGCGGCTGATTTCTCTAATTTAAATCGGATTGAATCCAGCTCCCGCCTATTTTTTTTTTAATTTCTCGCATATGGTGGGAGGAGTCGACCAACGCATGGAGTGCCTTTCAGGCAGTCGCGAGGCGGCTTTGCTTTCGCTTTTATTTTGTTCTTTTTTTAGGTTTCCGAGAACAAAGAGATTAGTCGGAGACTACATAGCTGCAAATTAGGCCCACGGAAACAAAAATACACGCGGTGTCTTTGCTTTCGCCGATGACTACATATCACTCCGCCTATGGCAGAGCGGCAAGCCGCCACGTGACTGGTTGAAAGGTTGGTCGACTCCTCCCACTGTCTGCGTGGGGGGGGGGTTAAAAAAAAAGGCGGGAGCCGGGACGTTTAATCGGATTTCAATTAGGGAAATCGGCCGCAAAGGGCAATAATTCGAAGTTTCTAAGAACGCTCGGAACGTTTAGATCGAGTTCCGGCGGTAAAAATGCGAGTTCAGATTCCTCTTCATCATCATCATCATCATCAGCCTGACTACACCCACTGCAGGCAAAGGCCTCTCCCATGTCTCTCCAATTAACCCTGTCCTTTGCCAGTTGCGGCCACTGTATCCCCGCAAACTTCTTAATCTCGTCCGGCCACCTAACTTTCTGCCATCCCCTGCTACGTTTGCCTTCTCTTGGAATCCACTCCGTTACCCTTAAGGACCAGCGGTTATCTGGCCTTCGCATTACATGCCCTGCCCAAGCCCATTTCTTCCTCGTGATTTCAACTAGGATATCATTAACCCGCGTTTGTTCCCTCGCCCACTCCGCCCTCTTCCGATCTCTTAACGTTGCACCTATCATTTTTCTTTCCATACCTCGCTGCGTTGTCCTTAACTTAAGCTGAACCCTCTTTGTTAGCCTCCACGTGTCTGCCCCATAGGTGAGTACGGGTAAGATATAGCTGTTGTATACTTTTCTCTTGAGGGATACTGGTAAACTGCCATTCATGATCTGAGATAACCTGCCATATGCACTCCACCCCACTCTTATTCTTCTAGTTATTTTCCCCTCATGATCCGGATCTGCGGTCACTACCTGCCCTAAGTAGACATATTCTCTTACTACTTCCAGCATCTCGCTACCAACTGCCCACGACCATTTCTCCCTCTTGATTCCGACCAGGATGTCGTTAACCCGCGCTTGTTCCCTCACCCACTCTGCCCGCTTCCCCTGCAGCTTATACATAGATTTGAATCCTCGAATATCACGGAATCCTCCAAAAGTGGCGCAGCTGCCCTTTCAAAAGGCATTTGCCGCTCTGTTCTTGTGGCGCTGTTGTGCGCGGTCACTGGCCGCCCGCGTATAACAACAAGGGGGCACCCACTTGTGCGAGGTGAGCACGAAGGCGGTGCTCGACATCTTCTGGATGGTCGAGATGGCGCGGAAGATCTTGTTGCGCGACACCACGTCCACGCCGGCGTACGGCTCGTCCAGGAACACCAACGGGGACAGGCCCAACAGCGCAGCGCCAATGGACAGCTTGCGCCGATTGCCGCCGCTGCAGGCGCCGCCATGCGGCAAAACAGGTTTTGTCCTCCGTACGCGAAGCAAAGAGCACTGGGAGATAACATCACCCACTGGAAGCGGCACCTGTGGATGCCTCTTGCGAGATGATCGCAGCGGGGGGAGTTCTTAAAGGGACCCTAAAATAATTTTAGATGGGCATATTCTGTTGCAACAGATTGGTAGAAATGGTATTTGTGGATATTTGAGTGAAATTTGAAAGCCCTGCGTCGACCCTATAAACTGTAAAAAAATTTTAAAATTCGCTGCTCGCAGTAGCACGCAACCGATTAGGGCGACACACCTCACCGCGCATACCCTACAGCAATGACGTCAGTAGGCAGAAGAAAAAGCCTTCACGCTCGCCCCGTCTGCCCACTGACGTCATCGGGGTGGGGGACGCGCGGTGCGGTGTGTCGCCGAAATCGATCGCGAGCTACTTCGAGCACCGATTTTTAAAATTAATTCTAAAATATAAGGTGCACGCAGGGCTTTCAAATTCGACTCGAATACGAAGACCACGTCTACTGACACGTTGCACTAGAATATGCCCCTCGAAATTATTCCACGGTCCCTTTAAGCACGTTAGACAAAGCAGCAGGCTAATGTTGCAACCAGGAGAAAGGGAGGGCACCTTCCAGGTAGTTTGTGACTACTCTGAGGGAGCGATCCCCTTGGTTTGTTCCCTAAATCGTAGATGCATAGACGGCACATGACAACACAGTACACAATCGAACTCTTTACACATTAGCCGCCGCGGTGGCAGAGTGGCTATGGCGCTCGGCTGCTGTCCCGAAAGGCGCGGGTGGAAAGCATTTGACCTGACAATTATGTTTTGAGAAAACTTCAAACTCCAGATGGCAACTACAGCGTCTTGCGAAAGGCCCATGTACGATGACTTGCCCAGAACTGCGGCAAAAAAACGCTAAGACAAAATGTGGCTGCTGCACCGTCCTTAGATGATGTGCGCACACTCTGGCAGAGTTTCCGGATCATTAAAGGAAAACTCCATAGGTTTTAGAAATCAAAGAGCTTAAGAGGGTCGAATGAGTCAAACTTGCAGGTAAAGCATGCGAAGTCTTTTTGGGCTAGCACTAGAAATAGTGAAGTAATCGCCGATTAAAATCCGGACGCCCTTCAAGCTTCTCCGCAGCGCACAACACAAAGTGGGGGCGCATGATGACGCCATCGAAGGTATCGGTACATTTCCAATGTACACATGCCTGCTTTGAAGGAAAAAACCAACGCCACTGAAATCAAACCATGCCGAGTGTAGTTAGGCAGCGTCTAACCAGTCAGGGCAGGGTGTGGCCGACGACAGCGGTAATATGAAATCATACCTTCCGTGACGTCACGCTGAATTTCGCTGCACTACTCTGGTGCATTGAGGAGAAGCGCAAAATTCAATCGTCGATAATGTCACGATTTTAAATGCTAGTGCAAAAACACTTGGCATGATTTACCTAGTATCTGTATAGATTTGAATCCTTGAATATCGCGAAATTTTCAGAAAAGTGTTGCAGTTGCCTTTTAAGGCCAGTGCGCACCTGTAAACCCCGCACTCCTTGTGGGCATGCTCCTTCAGGTCGACGACGGACAGCAGGCTGTTGACCATCGGTCTCAGATCGGCGTCGCTGATCCCGCGCAGCCTCCCCACCAGGTAGAGGTACTCGTACGCGTTCAGTCGGTCCAGGAGCCCCCCCAGCTGGAAGCAGTAGCTGATCTGCGACTGCCACTGCGAAACAGGTCGAAGGTGTAACCAGAACCCTCTCCACAGACATAGCCAGGAATTCAGGACAGCGCCTGGCCAGTGCCACTAAGCCTAGCTGCCTTCACGTTCAGTTTTCTAGGCACTCGGTCGTCATTTTCTTTATTACGTCATGGGTGACGTCAACGCGCTATATTTGAGTGCGCCATCTGGTGGCAGTCAAATAAATTAGAGTGCTTGTCGCGAATTCATCTTAAAGCAGCGCGAAACACAGGACGCAGTGGAAGAAACAAAACTGTTCCAACTTGCCCAGTTTTCTGTTCACGTTCTATCGAATTCCTGGCATTGTTTACTCCGGCGGTACACTTTAAGCAGGAAGGAGCAAAAACGGAGTAAACTGACCTCTAGCGCACTCTCTTTCATAAAAGTGAGTGCACTAGAGGACAACGTACTCTTTTTTTTACTCCCTTATAGGCGCATTTGTGCTTAGAGTGTGCCCGTCTACGGGCCCGCTCCACGATCCGCTTCGCGACTCGCAGTGCTAGCGGCCATGCGCAAAACGTTTCTCGGGGTCACAACCCGTGAACGTTCGACCTGACGCCGATCTATGTGCAGCCCGCCGCAACTGCTGCTCAGTTCCGTTCGGTGTTGAGCTCTTCGCCGTAGAGCAGCCGCACACTTTGCGCCTCGTCTCGCCTCTATTGCCGCAGGCCTATACGTTGTTGGAGGCCAAGTTGGTCATTCTGCTAATTAACACTAGTGATTTCTTTGAAGAAAACAGCCACTAAGTGAACGTGCACATGTGGCATAGCTTGTTGAACGCTCTCTTAACTGTTTGATCAGGAAGTATAACTTTTTTTTTTTTGCTAAATGAAAAATATGGTTGACTTAGGCTTACGGGCTTAGCGCAAGAATCAGCGAAACCTGTTTCACTTTTGGTATAGATATACATCCCTGCCTTCTGCCGTAGAACGACCCTAAGGATGTTTCTCCGCTGTTGCCATAAACTCGAAAGTCACGAGGCCATCCGTCCCCTCCTACCCTCTCTCTTTTCCCCTCTTCCCTAAACGTGGAGAGGGTTGAATTTTCTCTTTTTCACTTTGCCGCCTTCCACGCTGAAATCAGACTGAGCAGACAAGGGACGGGAGAAGAGGGGCTCGTTATGACGTACATGACGGACGCCAACAGTACCCGAAACCAAAAAGCATAGGGGATGTATTTTTTAATTAAGTTGTGGTGTGCATGGTATTTTTTAATGACGCTTGATTAGAAAGCAGAAGAAAAACAGCCACGTGCCGCCAGCGGGAACCGAACCCACGACCTCTGAATTGCGTAGTTGAGCACCGAATGCGAAATTCGTAAGTTGTGGTTTCGGTTTCCACCGGCGGCATGTGGTTGTTTTTTCTTCAGCTTTCTAATCAAGTAACATTAAAAAAATGATTACCCTGTTAATCACCCATAGATGCACACCAGGAATTAAAAAAAAAACACCCACTATGCTCTTTGGTTTCGGCGACTGTTGGTTTCCGTGATGAAATTGGGTTCAAATGTGTTATATAGATAAATGAATTCATTCATTAGGTAATTAAGACTTTACGGCTGACGCTTTATATTTCACGGTAGGATGCAAGGCTATATGGCTAAGCTAAATCTATAAGACCTTTCGCTGTGAAAGAGTATCCACGGCACAAGAAAGTGAGACAAACGCCGGCCTGGGGCAGTCGCTTTGCCATTTAAGTCAATCAGGACGCCTAGCAGATTGTTCGACACGGTCGAATTAACCAGCTGGAAACTGGAACGGTGCTAGTCCAAGGTATCTGAGACCAAGATGAATTTTCTTCAAACGCGAAGGTTCTGAGAAAGCTGCATACGCTTCTTTTAGAGCAGCATTGTTTCTCTCCGGTGGTTTCCAATTATTTTTACTTCCAATTTTATATATACTTAACTTAGTTGCTGATCCATTCGACATGCCCCCTGCCATCTGCTCTGCTAGACAGCCTGTATGGTCAGCTTAGCTGGTAGACCGATTGCCCCGGGCAGGCGGGGATCCGCGGTTCAATTCCCGAAATAGGAAGAATATTCCACTGCAAAGTTCCTGTAGAACCTGTCTAACCTTCCTTTGTATCCTTGTGGCCACGCTCAGGTGGTTGCTAATGATTCATACCCCCTAACTTGAAACATACAAAGCGAACAAGGGAGGAGAAGGCCTGAGGATGCTTGCCAACGTTTCGACAAGAGAACTTGCCTAGGCGAAGAGAGGTCCTCTTGTGGAAACGTTTTTGCAAGCACACTGCGATGTTCCCCTACCTTGTTCACTTTGTGATTATAAAGAATCATCTGCTGCCCTCTCCCTACCTTAACATGAAATATGTTCCTATTCTGTGGGTCTCCCCTTGCAAAACTTTTTAGACTGTCTATAGACTGTTCATATGCTTCTGTCTATAAAGTCTCTAAACTCTGTAGACATATCCTCGAGAACAGGATGTAACCAATACAATTGCTATAGACAGTCTATAGACAATCTATAGATTTATAGACATACACATTTAGTAGACTTCTTATCTGTCGACAGTGTACAGACTATAAACAGACAAAAAGAAATTCTATAGGAAAACAATAGAGTCTATAAGAAGTCTATAGACTGTCTATAGAGGATTTTAATGAGGGTCCCCTAAACCCATCGGACCAACCTGACGCGTGTTCCCGCTGAGCTGGGCTTTGGACGTGTAGGCGTCGCCGTACGAGGCACTTGTCATCTTGGCCAGCATCTGGAACGTGGTCGTCTTTCCGGCGCCATTGACGCCCAGCAGACCGAAGCACTCGGAGGGCCGTAGCGCCAGGGAGACTCCCTTGACGACGTGCAGTTCACCGTAGCGCTTGTGCAGCCTCCAGGTGACCATCGCCTGCTCCCCGAAGTCCCTGTTCTCCTTGAGCTTGTCCACGAGCTTCCTTTGCTCCTCCACATCGTCGTCCAGCTTGGTCTCCTTGGGCTCGAAGCTGCTGTCCGGGAACAAGTAGCCCGAGGTGAAGAAGCTCATGGCTGTGAGCAGGATCAGGCCTACGCCTACCATGAACAGCAGTTCGATGCCGATGCTCTCTTCGTCGAAGGCCAGAAGCGGGGTGTAGTGGCAAAAGCCCATGTCCGTGTCTGAAAATCCGGCGGAGTTAGTCATAAATTTAAACATCGTAAAGGAAAAAAGAAATGGCGGTCGACTTAGCGTGGTTAGGCTTAATGCTTATTAGGTCCGCTAACTCCATCCGCTAAGTCCGCTAAGTTTTTCCATTTCGGTTCTACGCTCGGCTGACTGTGTCCTTGACTGAGTGATTGTGACTTCGGGTTTTTTCTTTTGTTTTGATTATGTTTTTATTTTCCTGATTTTTATTTTGTGGCCGGCGCTCAGTGCTTTCTTTGACTGTTACGGTGACAATGACTTTGCAGTGACTTGGCTTTCCTCTGTTTTTTTATTACTATTATTTATTCCGCGGACTGCACGCTGTGCTTTGGCTATCTGCCTGCGTCTAACTTATTATGACGAGATTTTTGTTTTCTTTTCTTATGAGTTTTTTTTAATGCTCTGTTTTTCGCTTAATTTTTTTTTCTTCTTTGGAACATTTAGTTATTTTTCATTTATTTTGAACTGGCGTTAAGCCTGGCAAAGCATTGCTGGTCCAGGCATGCTCTCTCTTTCTTTTATGTTTTTTTACCTCTTTTTTGAGAGGAGCAATAAAAGGGTAAAAGGGCGAGTAAGCTTCAGACAAGCAAGGGTGAAATCGGTGAGCGAAATCCGTGAGTGGGAGCCTTAGCGCTCTCGGACTAACACTGGAGGGGACACGCATGATCCGCCTTAAGGACACGACGCAACGGCGTAATGGGTTAATGCCTCTATATGCGGATTTGGTCAGTCTTTACTTGACATTCATAGATCCCTGGGAGTGCTCCGATCACTCCTGGCGCAGTGGTAGAGCCCTTAAGCGACGCGCAGCTGCCCTGTGATCGCAGGTGCTGCCACCGGTGGGGCTTGTGCGAACCATGTTTCGCTTCCCGAACAATCTCTCTCAATCAATCTTTAATTGAACTGCCTCCTGCCACAGTGGACAGTTTGCTCACAATCTAATGGGCTGGTACCAACCACGTCACTAGGTCACTGAACCTAGGTTGCCCGTCTGCCCCTAGATGGCGCCTTTGGGAACCTTTTGCTACCACGGAGAAAGAAAGAGCATTAAACGACAGGTTAAAAACGCGGAAGTTAAAAATTGGATGAATTCAATGGAAAAGAAACATAGCGTAGAACTATATCGATTCTGGAAAAGGCAGATCAGGAAAGAATTTTTCTATGATAACTCAAGAGGCAGTGCCCTACTTTTTGAAGCTAGATCAGGGTGTCTTAGAACGCGCAGCTACAAAAAGAAATTTAACGAAGAAGATGAGACATGTGCAGTGTGTGGTAGATCTGTGGAAACAATTGAACCCCTCATAATCAAACGTGATGGTATCCATCCGGATGTCGATGCAGGCACAGTCACTCTTTCTGAGGCCCTAGGGTTTAAAGATAACAATGGTCATGTAAATAAATCTGCAGTGGAAATCAGCAAAAAGCGATTGGAGGATTGGTGGCTGAAAAGCAGAGATGTGGCATAAGGTTAGAATTGTAGGAAACCGTAGGCAAAGGTGATGGATAATCTTAATGAGAATTGCCAACACAGTAAACAAAAAAATAATAAAGAAAAGCTGAGCATGGTGGCAATTGCCACCACCCCGTTTCAAAGGGGGCGCTCCTATCCATCCATCCATCCATCCATCCATCCATGCTCGCGGCCAGCGACGCCGGCGACGGCGCCAGCTTTTCTGCAACACGTGGCCTTGAACGTTGTCGCATTATAAATTAGGATAATGATTTAGGAATCGAACCCATGACCCCTGGGTTGCGAGTCACACACGCTACCGCTAGCCCACTGAGGCTTTATTTTATTCTCTCTATCATCCTAGGAAGGAACGTTCGTTCGCCTTGGTTAAAGGGAGACCTTGCGCGCCTTGCGGTGTATCACGGGGTCTAGCATGACTACTGGTTTATGCCAATGAGATTGTGTAATCTTAAAGAGGTACTGATTAAGAAAACAGCTAATAACCATTAACGGTGCCGAGTCATTATCCTTAAGGCGGAGATGGGATGTCCATCCAGTTATGGCTGCGGTTGGTAGCCTAAATAGACGTAAAAGCCTAAAGGAAACGGAGTTTCCTTGGTCATAATTCTTTCGTTAAGGTTTTTTTTTTTTCCAACAGAGTTCTGAGTCTGTAGTTCAGGGCGAAGTCAGTAGCTCATCGTTGTCAAAGAAACGCTGCGAGATAAAGAGGCGGAGAAGACGGCGATCGTGACTGGCATATGCCCGCAATTAATTTTTACATGGGGGAAACACCTACAGCCTCGAACACGTGTAAACAGCGCAAGATCCACCCATTGCTCATTCTCGCATGTCTGTAGTGCTCGATTCCAAAAAGAAAAAAGAATTCTCGTTACAGTTACCATCGACGAACGAATTCAAAGACAACCGCTTAGTGGTGGATATAGCATTTTGTTTGGTTTATGGGGTTTAACGTCCCAAAGCGACTAAGGCTTTGAGAGACGCCGTAGTGGAGGGCTCCGGAAATTTCGACCACCTGGGGTTCTTTAACGTGCACTGACATCGCACAGTACACGGGCCTCTAGAATTTCGCCTCCAAAGAAATTCAACCGCCGCGGCCGGGATCGAACCCGCGTCTTTCGGGTCAGCAGCCGAGCCACGGGACTGGGTGAAAGGCGCTCCACGCGTTGGTCGACTCCGCCCACCGTACGCGGGAGAATTAAAAAAAAAATAGGCGGGAGCCGGACGTTAATTCGGTTTAATTACGGAGATCGGCCACACAGGGCAATAAATCGAAGTTTCTAAGAAAGCTCGCAACGTGCAGATCGAGTTCCCGCGGCAAAAAGACAAGTTCAGATTCTTCTTCAGTTTCCCTTTAAGAGGGCGTGACTGGGATGGGAAACTCTCGGGGAAGCAAAATACAAACAGTACGGCGCTCACCTACGCTCACTCCCGTCTCTTTCGCCAGGTCCTTTGCCCGCCGACACAAATCCGCATCCATGTCGAATTTAGTGATTTTCTCCAGGCATCGTATCATAGCGTACGGCGGGAATATCAGGAACAGGTAGCGCAGGTTCTCGCTCTCCGCCGCGGCGTTTATGGCCTCATAGGAAGCCATGGCCATCATTCCTGCGCTTGGCAAGAGAAAAAAATTCAGGGGGCACTTTGGCTCTCTAAAGTGCTGCAAGGCGAAAGCGTTTCCTGGCCACTGTTTGTTTTTATTTACTTTTTATTTTTCATATTTTGTTTATTTATTTTCTGCTCCTTTTCTTAATTTTACTGTTTTTATTTTTATTTTCACATCTTATTTTTATTTCGTTTTTATTTTTGTTCATTTTCTTATTTTTATTTTTTATTTTCCTTTTCTTGACTTTGCTCCTTTTATTTTACTTATGAAGCCCATGCATTCACTAGATGCGCCTTTATTCATGCTGGAACCTTGAGCCTTTTAAGCAGTGACGCCGAAAGGCGGACGAATCTGCCGACGCGTCTGTCGACACTCCTGCCGACGCGTCTGTCGACACGGCTGCCGACGCATCTGTCGACACTCCTGCCGACACGTCTGCCGACACGGCTGCCGACACGCCTGGTAACGCCAGTATGAGGTATTAAAGGCTTTCGCCTTAATATAAATAGAAAATCCGTTGTTGATACACTCAGTGGGAATACTAGCTTAGCATCATATTCGCAAACAAGGAAGTTGGGAAAACATATTCGTATTCCGGTCCGGTGTGATTGCTTGCCCCCTCCGCGTAGCATGAGAAAGCGGACACTGAACAGTGGTACTCTCTGCGCTTGAAAGAGCTGAATTGATTTTTAAAATTGGTTTTTGAGGAAAAGAAATGGCGCAGTATCTGTCTCTCATATCTCGGTAGACAGCTGCACCGCGCCGTAAGGGAAGGGAGGAGTGAAAGAAGAAATAGAGAAAGAGATGCTGTAGTAGAGGTGTCGGGAATAATTTCGACCACCTGGGGATCTTTAACGTTCAGTGCCATCGCATAGCACATGGGCGACTTTGCGTTTTGCTTCGATCGAAACGCGGGTTGGAACCCGGGAGCTCCGGCTCAGTAGACGAGCACCGTAGCCACTGAGCCACCACGGCAGGTTTTTTTTTTTTTTCATTTTACGACAAGGGAAACGATTAGCCGTGCTACAGGCTTCCAAGGCCTAGCTAGAAGTTCTGACGCTTGCAGGGTTGCGCAATTTGGGGAAAGAGGAGTAAGGACGAAGGGGGAAAGAGAGGAACACAATCAGCTAGGGCATCTTTCTCGGGGGAATTTGGTTCATACTGACAAGCTAAGGGAAACGCAGCGTATAGTGACACCGAACGAACTTTTGGACCTCCTACACTTGTACCGTATTGTGCGTTTTTATCGTAAAGACTTTCAAAATTTTTTCTTACCTCAACCGCTGGCTCGTTTGCGGTGAAACTGCACACAGAGCTTGCGTATTATGGTAATTTTTGTAGCGTAGCAAGTTTTACAATGGTACTTACATAGGTGAGCCATGCATGATGCAAACGCGTAATCGTCTGCGTCGAGATTGGGCCCAAAACATCGTTTTTTTGCTCAAGGGTGGCAGTAGCGCCATCTGTCTTCTGCAGTGGAAAGCGTCACAAGGCGCCAAGGCGAGCGTTGCAAGGAGCGCGGACACTTTGAATACGCCGTTCCGGCCTTTTCGTCTGCTTCAACTGAAGCGCTTTGAACATTTTCGGCCAACTGAGCGGAAAAAATACCAGAAACAACTATTTTAACGAGGCTGTGCCGTTAAAAGAATATTGTTTGACGTCTTTTTTTCGTCCAATGACTTTATCCAATTCAGCTTATATCGTCTGCTTTCGTGGCTCTCCTAAACCGTCGGAGGACGACGTCGCGAAGTCCTGTGAGAGCTGCGTTTTTCTTGTTTAATTTCGTTGTGGAAGACAGATGGCGCTACTGCCGCCCTTCAGCAAAAACTCGGTGTTTTGGGCACTGATCTCCGCTAGGGGAGCTGGATGCCGCATCGGGCGCCCGAAAGTGAAGCCACCGGAAGTAAGCGGCCTTGTCCCGGAAGTCAGCCTTTGGCAGTGCATGAAATCGGACCTCAGCATGGTTTTTCAGTTCCAGTTTTGTTTTTCCACTTTTCGTCGTTCTCGTCTTTTTACATGACAATGCCTACCTGTTGCGCCGTCAACTGAGCGAGGAAACCAGCGAAGTCTTCGGGAAAGACGTTTCAAAAATAAGGGCCCATTGCGTCGCAATGGGACGACACTAGCAGACGACAGGACGTCGCTACACGCAGCAAGTATGGAGCCTCGTCTACTCGGCTCGGTGTCGTCTCGTTTGCCTAACTTCGCCAACTCTGCTCTTTACTGCGATGCTTGTTCCCACGCTAAAGCACAAGTTATGCTATCAATGGGCGGTAAATATAAGAAAGAATAGGTTGAAACATTCACCAGGCAGCTTACTTTGCAGCGACCATTTTACCGAATTATGTTTAGACCGAACCGGAGCGAGGGCTAGACAACTATCTAGTGAGGTGTCGACGGTGTTCGGTTGGTTCACATTAGCGCCTCCAGAAGGCATGGTACTGCCTTTTCGACGGAGCGTGTCATGTACTGTTTCGTATTGTAGCAAGTTAAGCCTGAATTGGCTTTAATTCGTGGTTCTTGGTGCAGTTCACTTCTAACAGCGCTTCTCACGCGCACTGCAGCTTTCGTCTTTCTTGTCAGCCGTTCCTCTCGCGCTGTGCCTTTTCTTTGCTGCTCGAAAATTCGGTTTTAAGATGGCCTAGCCTGATCGTCATTCCACTACTTCTCCTTCACGATCGGAAGACACGAACCAGACAAGAACATAGTGTTTAATGCACGTACCCCTTTGCCGCGGCAGGGTGAGACCCGCATGCCTGTTTTCTTCGGTTTCTCCGAACCTACAGGGTTCTGCACACAATGCTCACATTTCTCGCGTTCAGCTTGCTTGTTCCTTTCATATAACAGCAGACATTACACGAGAACAACGCAAAAAACGGAGAACGAAAGGGGCGAAAGACGCGACTTTTTGCATTGAAATACACAGCAGACATCCGACTTCCGGGACAAGCCGTCCAATTTCCGGTGGCTTCACTCGCGCTCGTCTCGGAAAGCGGGAATGCGGCATCCAGCCACCTAGTGGACATCAGTGGTTTTGGGTTTCGGTTCGCCGATCTCGACGCAGATTTTTACGCTTTTGCATCATGCACGGCTCAACTAAGTAAGTACCGTTGTAACATTTGCTACGATACAAAAGCTACCATAATAAGCAAGCTCTGTGTGCAGTTTCACCGCAAACGAGCCAGCGGTTGAGGAGAGAAAAATTTTGAAAGTCTTTACGATAAAAACGCACAATACGGTATACAGTTCTCTTTGGCGAGAATGCTTGCGCAGTCAAACAACACTGAGTCAAATGTCAAAACACAACCGCCGCGTGATGGCGTTCAGTTTCTGTGGCAACGACCAGTGGCGTATTTTTGTTCGGGGGGGGGGGGGGGGGGGGGCTCAAGTTGCAGCGCGGCCTCCTCATAGAATTTGTGGAGAGATCAAACGGAATAATAATAAATGCATTGCCATTGAAAATGTCATTGTGTATTAGTTAACGCTACGCATTGTCTAGACAAGTGAAATATGTACTTTTTTAAATAAAAGAATGTATTCGTATGTTTAAAAATCGTGGCAGACATAACTGATACCAATGCTTTCATGTTTTTTTTTTATTTAATAAGCAAAGAAAATATTACACGAAGTCTTGGGCTATATCAGTCCGAAACGAGCAAAAAGTGCATGCCGCTGATATGAAAAACGTAAAGACCATGAAATGAGCAAGTAGAGGACAAATATTTGAATGAATATTTGTTGTTCAAGAACCTTTACATTTTTGTACAGATGCAACGGTCAGTGAAAAATCTCAGTGACGCTGTCCTTCGTTCCAGTGCACTGCGCAGCAGCAGCTGTCACCGGTCATGTATTGCGAGTAATTGGACCGGAAGTTTAGTCGCAACAGCGGTCACATGTATAAACGAGGAGTTCTGCAAAAATATGCAAAATGTCATAATAATAAATGAATTGAAGTTCTCGATTTGAAAATCTACAGCACGACTTTCGAAATCTCAGTGCAGCTTTCGCGTCAAAAGTTTATGGGAACTTCATACCCTCTAAGTTTCGGAATTGAAATACATGGCTCCGAAGACGCCGCCGCGAGTTGCCGCGGCGAGCCCGCTTGCCATCGATAGGCCCTTGAAAGCTTATGCTAGGATGGGACTCCTTGCGTTACGTGACTCCAGGTGCATGGGCGTTGCCCGAAAACCAAGCCGATTTAGCAATGTTCGTGCCAAAATGTCTTTTCTAGTCTGAAAAGGTCATTGTAGGTGACAAAATCCAGAATGCCTCCCGGCGCCGGTGGTTGATTTGGTCAGCGGTGCGTGACAGTTGGAAAAAATTTCGGGGGGTATACGACCAGTGAGTGGGTGGTGGTGGTGAAAACATTCATTAAGAAAGGACCGGAGGTATGTTTAAATCAGCCCGTAAGGGACCGATCCTTACAAGCACTAGATGGAGATCCCTAGCATGGGACCCCAGTGGCGGTTGCCGCCGCCCGGGCGCGCCCGACTAAGGCTTGTTGGGCCTGTAAGTCGTGGCAGCCGAGCAGGGTCGCCTCCCAGTCCTCCCGGGTTGGGTTGGGGATAAGGGGAATAGCCGGGTTGGAGGGGCACGCCCACACCATGTGATAGGTGTCAGAAGACACTGCACTACAGTGTGGGCAGCTGCCGGTAAAGGAGGGGTCAAAATGTTTTAGTGCTTCCGGGCACAGCAGTGTATTGGTGAGAAGACGGAGAAGGAGCCACTCATCCGCCTTCTTCATGCCTTTGCATGAGCTAGGGTAAAGGCGATGACTATCTTGATAGTAGGTTGTAATATCTTTGAATGTATAGACCGGATTAAAATCGGGTTCCTGATCTGACGGGGAGGAGAAAACAGCCCGGTGAGAGAGCGCGCGGGCGGCTGCGTCTGCTGCCTCGTTTCCTGCCAACCCCTGATGAGCAGGGGCCCACATAAGGTAACGGTGTGCCGGGTCCGTATCCCGTATGCAATTTTGATATATTGGATAGGCTAGGAAGGGAGTGCAGCCTTGTTCGACGTTCCGACAGGCCCCTCGCGAGTCGGTGATTATGTATTTTGAATTGGAATGTGAGGCCGCGAGAGCAATGTTGGAAACCCGGCGGACCATGCGGCCCACCTGGTCCCCCACCTTACGGAGTTTTGCCAATGCAGTCTCTGGCCATCTGTGCTTGTGCATGTAGAGTCCTAGTACCCGTATCTCGTCAGTTTCGCGTATGGGACCACTCTCAAGAGAAAGAGAGATTTTAGTTGTGCACTTCTGTGAGGGGCGGAGGTGCACAAATTCCGATTTTTGAGGGGAACATTGAAGACCGCAGCGGCGAGCGTAGCGGCCCACTATCATTGCCGCTATTTGCAGGCTGGTTGCAATGTCCCCCGTGCTGCCCTGCATGGCCCACAGGCTGATGTCATCGGCGTACAGGGCTTGCTGCACGCCGGCAACCCCATCCAGCTGTGCCGGCAGGTGCATCATAGCCAGACTGAAGAGCAGCGGGGAAAGTACCGCCCCTTGGGGGTTCCCCGCGTGCCGAGTAGGTAAGTGAGCGAGTGAGTGAAAACTTTATTAGCTCTGGATTCGGTTCTATTCGGCGGTTTTGAGATGGCTTCGTCCATCTTGCTCAAAGGTCGGTTGCCCTTAGTCCAGGGCTCCGCTGGATGCTGCTGCCAGTTTTGAGTAGGTACGGACCATGCTCTCTATCTTGGATGTGGATGTAGGATTGACGATCCATTAAAAATTGGAATATGTATCGGAATGTGTTGAGACCACAGTCGGTCTGGCTTAGGTTAGTGATTATGATCTCGTGTGTTACATTGTCAAATGCCGCTTTAAGATCCAAGGCGAGTACTACCCGGTCATTATGGGGGCATTCGAGGGGGTCAAGGACATCCTGTGCGGATCTGTGTGGGCGGAATCCGAACATGGTGCTCGCAAAGACTTGTTTGTGTCCAAGATATACAAATAACCGATCCCGCACCATCGTCTCCATTAGTTTGCCCACACATGAGGTGAGAGAGATGGGGCGGAGGTTATCTGTGTCAATTGGTTTGTCTGCTTTAGGAACAAAAGTAATCAGAGCCGTTTTCCAGTCGATTGGCAGGGGGTGTCCCCGCGCCAAATTGCATTGATGTAGTCGAGGAGGGACTGGTATGCCAAGTAGGGCAGGTTCGTCAAAAGCTTGACGGTGACCTTATCCCTTCCCGGCGCAGTGCCCCGTTTCATTTTGACATATCTCATTCCTGCAACAAAAGGGAGGTTTCGTGCTCGCGACGAGAGAGTAGTTTCGTGTCTGCGGGCAGAGAGAATTTTAATTTCTGTAACTAGAGGGTGATATTGTGCCCACGGCGAGGGAGTAGGTTTTCTTGGGCTAAGAGAGAGTAATTTCGTACGCAGCGCGAAAGAGTTTTTCGTGTCTACTAAAAGGGAGTATAACTGCGTATTTGTCTTTTGTTTTTAATCATTTTGTTTTCAATGCAGAAGAGGAGAGAGTAGCTTCCGGTCTACTGGGATTCGCGCGGATGTCGGAGGGGCACATCAACTGTACCCTAACCGAGTAGTTGCCTTACCGCCTGCGTACACTGCGAGCACCGTGTTGGCCATGGCTTTCCCGGGTGACACCGCCATCTCGGCCAGCAGGTAGGTCAAGCCAATCACCGAAGGCGCGTAGCAGGCGAACGACAGAGCGATGTGCCCTGCAACGAGGGAAACAAGTGCGCAGCTTTAAGCACTAGAATTCAGAGCGCGGTTCAGTGCAAATGCAGCCCAGTGGCGAAAATCGAAACTCAAATGCTTTTGGGAAACTCAACGCGCACCGGGTAAAACGCTTTTACTGCGAAAGCAATACTACGCTACACACAAACTGAAAACACGCTGCGTCATTAACTACGCTGCGTCGCAAACTGAAAACAACACCTCGTGATTTAAAACTTCTAACCTACAGAACTTACATATTGCCAAAATTAGAATACGCAGCAATAGTATGGGATCCCTTTCACCTAAAGGATAAACGTAAACTTGAAATGGTTCAGAGACGAGCAGTCAGGTTCATTTTTAACAAGTTCAGGTTCACAGATTCCCCGTCACAACTCATGGCTGACAACCACATACCTACCTTAGAGTCACGAAGATATATAGCACGACTTAAATTTCTTTTCACAATGTATCATAAGCCACTGAAATTCAACGGACGGCCGTACATTCAACCATACCTGCCACGCCCATCAAGACACCGTCACGCTCACAATTTGCTGCCTTTCCACGCACGCACTAATTTATTTAAAAATTATTTTTTTCCTCGTACAGTTAGTCATTGGAACGATCTGCCGGCTGAAATTTTTTCCACTGACAGTTTTGACCAGGCGCTACTTATGTATTTTGTAACGTAATATTCTGTGTCATTTGCCCGTCTTTTCATTCAGTTGTGTTTTTTCTGTGTTTTTTCTGCACAGTAGCGCATGCAAGTGCATTTTGTTCTGATTACGCGAAGGTCGATATTGCGCAAAATTGAAATGCGAACTTGTTCATTTTTGTTCACTTTTTGCTGCTCCCCCCAATGTCAAACACAAGAGAATAACTTATCACTTGATGTTAATGAAATGAAAATGTTGAACACATGCCCGCCTGCTTGGTCTCCTTGAGACCGCAATACTTGTAAATAAATAACAAATAAATAAATAGTCGCCGAGCCATTTCGCGGAGCTCTGGAAAGGCCGAGCTGCGCATGCGCGAGGAGCGGGCGTACAGCCGACAGCCTTCCTGTCTCTCTCTCTCTCTCTTTCTCTCTCCTCTTCCAGCCCTCAAATGCAATTTTCATTTTCTTCATTACGGCCCCTCTTTCTCATTCTTTTTTCACTCCCTCTTCCTATAAGGTGCGGTTCGGCTGTCCACCGAGATGACAGAGAACTACTGATTCCTTTCCTCAAAGAGTGCCGCCGCGGTGGCTCAGCGGTTATGGTGCTCGGCTGCTGACCCGAAAGACGCGGGTTCGATCCCGGCCGCGGCGGTTGAATTTCCTTGGAGGAGAAATTCCAGAGGCCCGTGTACTGTGCGATGTCAGTGCACGTTAAAGAACCCCAGGTGGTCGAAATTTCCGGAGCCCTCCACTACGGCGTCTCTCATAGCCTTAGTCGCTTTGGGACGTTAAACCCCAGAAACCAACCAAACCAACCAACCTTTCCTCAAAGAGCGCCGCGTTCAAAGGGCAAGGCATCCTGCCGAACGGGTGGTGGCTTTCCGTGGACTCCCTGGCAGCGCTACAACACACTGTCGCGTTCCACTCCTAAAGGCGAAGCTTAAGCGTCATTAATAAGCAGGTAATTAGTATTGGTTGGTTTATTGGGGTTTAACGTCCCAAAGCGACTGAGGCTATGAGGGACGCCGTAGTGAAGGGCTCCGGAAATTTCGACCACCTGGGGTTCTTTAACGTGCACTGACATCGCACAGTACACGGGCCTCTAGAATTTCGCCTCCATCGAAATTCAGCCGCCGCAGCCGGGATCGAACCCGCGTCTTTCGGGCCAGCAGCCGAGTGCCGTAACCACTGTGCCACCGCGGCGGGGCGGTAATTAGTATTAGTACATTAATTAGTAATGATCTATTAATTTGTAATCTGTTATTACTTAGTAATTAGTCAATAATTATGTGTGACGTTATCCAGTGGTGATGTCACCAGTGCCACAGAGCTAGTCAAAGTGTTGCGGAAAACGCTTTCGCCTCTATGCACTTTAGACAGTCAAAGGGCCCCTGAATTTTTTGTACAGCTAACCTCCTCTACAACTTCCACGCAAGCGTTCGGCGTAAAGAGGCCGATATAGTTCATGTTCGAGTCAATATGTTATTACAGACAAACCTCCGTATAGCAAGACACTTTATAACGACATAATGGATATGTCGGAAATTGACGCAGGTTCGTCGCAATTCTACCGAACCCTAATGCACAGCGAAAGCTGTTTCTTAGTTATATTAATTTTAGTTTTATTCTTTTTATATTTTATTTTTCGCCTCCTATTTTATTTTATTTATTTTTGCTTCCTACTATGTTATCTTTATTTTTGTTTTGTTTTGTTTCTTTCATTCTTCTGTTTTACTTGTGATTTTTAAATTTTTATTTCATTACTGTACTTTTACATGTTTATTTCATTTTATTGTTGCTTTCATTTTTATTTCATTATTCTTATTTTGCGCACCGCTGCCTCCCAAGGCCGTTTTGCATACCGACGTGACCTTGAAGAACGGCGGGAGTGGATTTGGATTGGAAAACGTTTATTGTCAGCACTGAGCCCTAGTGGGCATTATACTAGGTGGCTTCGAGCCCATGGCTCTTGGCGACCTTGTGAGCCCACTCAGTGGCCCGGACTTGCGTCAACGGGTCTGAGCTGGCCAGTATAGCCTCCCACCGCTCTAGAGAAGGGACTGGTAGTAGGTCCGCCGGTGGCGGCGCCTTTTTACAGCTCCATAAAATGTGCTCATAGGAGCTTTCGCTGCAAAAAAAAAAAAAAAAACAAAAAAAAACAAAGCCATTCTCTTCGTAAGTTCCCGCAGAAGCCCACATATTTGATGTCTCGATTTTACTAACTAAATTCTTTCCTACAGCAGGTTATAACGAACCTCTAAGGAAACTCTCTACTCATATAGGGCTGACTGTCGATTTGTAAGTGAGATCGAACACTTCCGTGCCAATTCTACATGCAAATTATACTCACCGCGCATTACCTGCTCTGTCGTGCACCTCACAGACCTTAATGAACACTTATCCCGCCCCAAGCCGGGCCAGCAGGCAGCTTTTGTCTCCAGCCGTGGTCAGATACGACGCGTGATTTTAAGGCGAAAGCCTTTATGTGCTCATACCCGCGGCCATCACTCTGCCCGTCCGTCCGTTACATCTGAAGTGAAAGTCGTAACTAGGCATTACTAGTAACAAGTCATGACTAACTAGTCATTAGCCAGTCATGACTAGTTAATCATTAACCAGTCATGACTAGTTAGTCATTAACCAATCATGACTGCTTAGCCATTAACCAATCGTGACTAGTTAGTCATAACTGATTAGTCGTGACTAACTACTCATTAACCAAATGTTGTAGGTGAATCCCCCAAGGTGGAGTAAATTTGTAATAAGGGAGTAATTACTCATTGGCACCCACCCAAGCGCAGCCATACGGCTACAAAGGAAAGCTATACAGCTTTCTCAGAAACTTCGTAGTTAAAGAAAAATTCGTCCTGGTCCGGGGTTCGAACCCGGGACCACCGCTTGACCGGAGCAGTCGCTTTACCAATGGAGCTAACCAGGACGGCAAGCTTATGGTAGGGCGACAGCGAATTGATCAATAACTCCAAGAGGGAACAGTGTTGGCCAAATGTTTTAGGGGAATCCCCAGAGGTGGAGTAGATTTGTAATAAGGGAGTAATTACTCATTGGCATCCACCCGAGCGCAGCCATACGGCCTCAAAGGAAAGCTATACAGCTTTCTCAGAAACTTCGTAGTTAAAGAAAAATTCGTCCTGGTTCGGGGTTCGAACCCGGGACCACCGCTTGACCGGAGCAGTCGCTTTACCAATTGAGCTAACCGGGACGGCAAGCTTATGGTAGGACGAGAGTGAATTGATCAATAGCTCTAAGAGGGAGCAGTGCTGACCAAATGTTTTAGGAGAATCCCCCAAGGTGGAGTAGATTTGTAATAAGGGAATAATTACTTTCCTTCCCTAATAGCTTTCCTAGTAATAGCTTTCCTTTGTAGCCGTATGGCTGCGCTCGGGTGGACGTCAATGAGTAATTACTCCCTTATTACTACTCATTAACCAGTCATGACTAGTTAGTAATGACTGGTTAGTAATGACCGGTTAGTCATGACTTATTAGTCATTAACCAGTCATGACTAGTTAGTCATGGGTCATGACCAGCCACTCTAAGTCGCCCCATAGCCGCCTCGTGTGTGCCTACGGCCGTCGTCTTGTTGGTGGCAATACTACCGCCTAGTGCACTTGAGAACGTCAAATTGCACTATGAATTTTTGTGCTGGCGCTCGTTTCTTGGCCGAAAATTGAGTGCGCGGCCTCCTGGACGATGCCACGTTGCAGCGTCTTGACCGGGTTGCGAAACTCTTCTTCTTCTTCTTCTTCACCTCTTTATAATGGCACATACCCACGTGGGGGGATTGGCCAAGGTATAGTGGTATACATAAGGAAATTTTCATAGGATTACGAGAAAATATCGGAGCCAAACGTGAATTTTGAAAAATGTATTCATGAAAAACGACAGGAGAATATTTGAAGTGAAATAACAACGAACATTTTGGCGAGAATAATAATTAAAAAAAAAAAACTCCGAGACTTTTAAAGGAGTTAGCAAATCAACCTACCAGTTGCAATTATGTAATCATGGAGATTCCCACAAATTGAACTCAATGCAAAACCTTTGGCGCTCGCTCCGAACGATAACAACACTGGCAGAGATAACGGGAGCCCTAACCTGGAGAGAGGGACCTCCAGGTAATTCTTTCTCTGAAGTACGAACTTTGGACAGTAGAGCAGGAAATGGTCCACAGATTCAACGTCCCCGCATGAGTCACATAGGTTTGTCGGAGACCACCCACATCTGCATAGGTATAAATTTAAACTGGGAATCCTGCACCGCAGTCGCGTCATTACTACCTCACACTGCCTGGTTTTACACGAACGGACGTTCCATTTATACGCTAAGTGCTGATAATCAGTAGTATTTAGTAAGGGAACCGCTGAAACCTGGAGATCGCCAGCAGGCTGAAATTCGGGACGGGATGCGTTACTGGCCCGTCAAGAGCTGACCTTGCTAAATAATCAGCCACCTCGTTGGAATGAATGCCTGCATGATCAGGAACCCAGACAAAACGGACCTCCTTTAAAGTGGACGGGACAAAAAATCGCAGGAAGCGGCACAAAAAATCTTTTTGGGAAGTTTCAAGGGAGACTAAAACTGACAAACAATCAGCCAGGATGATAACGTGAGATACATGATACGGAATTTTGTGCAGAGCCATTCCAAGAGCCAAAAATTCCGCAAAGAATATGGGGATATAATCTGGGATGCGGACAGAATAGCTCCATGCCAAATCCTGCGAAAAGATGCCAACTGCAGCTTTTTGGCAGCTGACGGAGGCGTCAGTAGAAAGCACCACGTGATGGGGGAATTCCGCTATATGACCAGAAAGAATGCCGTTTAAAATGTTTGTGGGCATATGTTTCGCATGAGATGGGAAGATGTGGTCAAAATGGAATTCCACTGCTGCCGGCGTGTCCTCAACCCACTGCAAAGAACTGAGATCAACACCAATCGGTGTTAAAAGTTTCTGCGTTAAGGAAATTTGTGGCATTTGATATCGTGGCCAATGATGGTAAAAAAATAAGGCCTGCTGAGACACAAAAATAGGAGTACTGACATTAGTCATCGGGTCCAACGACCTGAGGAAAGTTCGCACTGTGAGTATTTGAAAGCGGGAAATTAAATCGGGCATACTGGCTTCGAGATAAAGCAGAGCGTTTGAAACTGATTTTGGGAGACCAAGGCAGCATGCTTGCATGCTTTGCCGCTATGCCCAAACCGCCAACAGTTGGTGCATTGAAGTGGGCGCGGTTGCAGAGTGTCTACACGGTATACAATTGGCCAGATTTTTAGTTCAGTAGGGCAGGAAGAGCCAGCAAAAGTTGTTATTACCGATTCAGTAGCAACACGCGAGCCGTTTACTTCTCTACTGCACCTATATACCGAAAGGACTCGAACACCTGCATCCTGAAATTCTTCTAGAATTTCTTGCGGGGAAGATGCTGGGTCCACACCGCGGTCGGGGACAAAAGTCTCCGGACCACGTGTTCCTCAAACGAAGCTTATAGCTCTACTATCAGACAGCGGCTGGAGACCGCACTTGTGGAGATGCAAGAACAAAAATTTAACTTTTACCTCCACAAGTGTGGCCTCCAGCCACCGAATAATAGCATAGCTATCGGCTTCGTTCGAGGAACACGTGGTCCGGAGACTTTTGTCCCCGACTGTACAATGCCCTTGACGCATGCAAGCTGCTCGGGAATGAATGCTTTTACCGGTAGTGTACTGAAAATTTTGCACTGCAGCAAGTCAGCAACACAAGCGATATCGGAGGATTTGCAGACAATGCCTCTGCGGCCAAATGGGCGCACTTCAGAGATCTGAAGATAGTTGGCTGTCAATGATCGTAGTTCCTGTTGAATAACTTTGGGTGTTTTCATTTTGATCGCCCCCTCACCGATTGGGACGAGAGCCACAGGAATTGCCTCAATGCCATTTTTCTGGAAGCACTCAAGCGGCAGGCTTTGGGCTGGCAAGCTGGCAAACCAAGCTGCCGACCCTCCACCTGGGGAGGTCAAAGACATCTCACAGCGAAAAGCCCCCTCAGGTTCACATTAACCTAACCTTAGCCTAAGCCTTGGCCAAAAACCCCCCAACGTAGAACGGCCTCACCAATGAAGAACAATCCGGAACCACCAGGAGAAGCAGAGTCCAGCAGCAGACGTGCAGACGTGGCTGTGCCTTCGCAACTTCTTCCGCGAAACTCCTCGCGGTTCCTTCGTTTTCCTCGCTACACGCGGCCCACTGCGAGCGCCCTCTGGTTCTACGCGCACTTTTCACTTCACATCATGCGATTTCGCGCCCTTTATTGACAAAAGTTGCTCACTGGTCGAGAGGGCGATGACGTCATTGTGTTGCGTCAGTATGTGAAGACAGACAGACAGACAGACAGACAGACGGACGGACGGACGGACGGACGGACGGACGGACGGACGGGCGGACGGACGGACGGGCGGACGGACGGACGGACGGACGGACGGACGGACGGACGGACGGACGGACGGACGGACGGACGGACGGACGGGCGGGCGGGCGGGCGGGCGGGCGGGCGGGCGGACGGACGGACGGACGGACGGACGGACGGACGGACGGACGGACGGACGGACGGGCAGACGGGCAGACTGGCAGACAGACGGGTAGACAGACGGACAGACAGAGAGACGGACAGACAGAGAGACGGACAGACAGAGAGACGGACAGACAGACAGACAGACAGACAGACAGACAGACAGACAGACAGACAGACAGACAGACAGACAGACAGACAGACAGAGAGAGACGGACAGACGGACAGACAGACAGATTTATTTGACATCATGTGTACACAACGTCGGGAACATGGGCAAAAAGCCGGAAAAAGCGCGGCTTGACAACCTGCCCACCGTAAGAGACGGCAGCCTACCCCACCGAGTTGTGAGCAAACGGTACACCGTGGCACTTCAAACCACGTGATTTCGCGCCCGCGTTATAAAAGTGGCTGATTGGTAGAGAGGGGTTCAAGTCGGTGGTCGCGTGACCAGGATGCTAGTCTCGTCCTTTTACGCGAAGTAGGAAAAGGTTGAGACAAGCATGTTTTAACCAGTTATGTGGAAGGTGTCGACGGCGTCTGGGCCATCGATATTGCCGAAGATACTGAAGAGACGTATGACGAGGAATTGGACATACCAGGTGTCCCAGCTAAATGTAACCAAGCTTTTAAAAAATACGGGATGTCCTAGCCGTCTGAAACCAAATGAGGGTTGTTTAGAGTCGCGTGACCTAGTCTGCAGTATTTTTTTCGTTCTTCAAGGTTGACTAATTAGTTGAGCTTAATTAACTAACCTTTTAATTATTGACTTGAGGAACAAAGTATCAATGGAAAAGTTGTAGATCGCTTTAAGAAACAGCTTACTGAGACATTTGCAGCAAAGTAATGTTTACGTATAGTAGTTTTTTTACTGGCCTTTAACCATAACGCGCACAATAAGAAAAAGCTTCCACATGACAACTGTGCCACTTCAACGTCCCAAGACGCGCCTTAAAGAATAAAATCCGTTTTTTTCTGAAGTCCTCTCCTCGATGAGACTTTGCATGCACATTGGTACAGATAAGTGAGCGAGCAGCTGGTCACGTGATAACTTTCTTTTAAGGCCAATAAATAAAGCTACGTAAATCGTAACTTGACGGAAACAGCACTACTAGCGGTTTTTCGAGGCGATCTAGAACTTTTCCATTGACACTTTCTTCCTGAAATCAATAATTAAAAAGTTAGCTAATTGAACTTAACTAATTAATTAATACTCAAGACTAGGCCACGCTACTATGAACAACCCTCAGTTGGTTGCACTGGATTACGACAGTTCGGCTTTTTAAAAAGTTTGGTTACATTTAGCTGGGACACCCGGTATACTCAGCGCATAACTATGTGTGTGCCAATAAAAGTAGGGTGAGAGTGATCACATTGTGTATGTGGTGGAAGAGCTGACTGGGACAGAAACATGTGGCAACAACGTTGTTTCTAATGCAGCCGCATTCCACTCTTGGGATGACCTACACGTCTCCATAACTTTAAATTCAATTTTGTCAGCATGGTCGCAAGGCTAAAATCATTTTGCGGGTGCGCTTTATGTGCTCGACAGTATGGACATCTCAATGGCCGTACGGGGCCAAGGCGGAAAAGGAAAGCGCAAAACAATTTTCGTTCCCCACAAAGCAGCCCTCTGAATGACGTATGCATTGTCCACAAGACACTTCTGTCATGCAGTGAAGCGTTGTGGCACACGTGCTGCTCGGCGAAGCCAACCACCAGGGAAGAGTCGCAGGCGCGCGCTCTCTTTTCTAGCGGCCCGTATAGGCTTCAGCAGCCAGAAAACTGAGCTAAATACTTTGAATGGGTCTCTCACTGTCCTCAGCGACATTATTATTTTAAGATCCGTTTTCTAGGCGCTGAAGCTCTTGCGGGCACGGAAGAAATGTATATTCCTCTATACTTGGTGGGAAGACAGCGTAAAAAACGACATTCACAGGGGAGGACAAGACACAAAAGAACGCTACTATCAACTGATTTATTTGTCATCAAGTCACATTTATCTAACCAGACAGTCACATCACATGTCACATTTTGCGGTGCCAGCTATCTTGGACTAACAGATATGAAAGGTGCTAACACCTCTTCAGCTGTAAAAGTAGCTATAGTCAGATAGATTGCAAACAAGGAAAAAGAAAATGAAAGAACCACGCATGACCAAACCAAGCAAGTAAGAAAACTGCTACAAAGATTGTTACAAGATTTCTTCCAAAAAACCGCACTCCGCTGTGTACAGGCTTATAGACGGATCGCTAACGCAGTGGTCCGCCTTCTTGTCGATATGGAACGCTTCAAGCAGAAGTCTTCCTTTTGTGGATAAAGTCTTGCCCAGAACCTTCGCCCCTTTGAAGCCGGGTACGCATTTGCATGCCAAAACATGCTTCACTAAGTTGGCGAGCTTATGTTGTCTTATTATATTTAGAGAATGCTCCCTTAAGCGGTCGTTAAGGCAACGCCCTGTCTGCCCGATATAGCATTTTCCGCAGGACAAGGGGATCAAGTAAACCACTCCTATGGCACATCTAACAAATGCTTCATCATGTTGCTTTTTGCAACCGCGCTCGCCCTCAGAGCAGGCACAGCTTAGCCAACTTGTTTGGCGCATAGAAAACAAGCGGAACATTGTGCCTGCTGGCCACTTTCCTCAGGTTATGAGACACCTTATGAATATAAGGCATCACCTCTGGTTTGGCTTTCGCGCGTTCAGAAGCAGCCG